>NC_090320.1:236748977-237067310 GCF_040869045.1 Eurosta solidaginis
GAGATATATACTATATATACAACCGATCTCTATGATTTTTTCAGACAACAATATATGCTATATAAGTAAATATTCGGTGAAATTGGAAGCTTCTAGCTTTTAAAATGGGGCTAAAATTTGCGAAAATATATATATATATATACTATATATATATACTATATATACCACCATATATATACTATATATACCACCGATCTTTATGATTTTTTCAGACAACAATATATGCTATATACGTAAGCATTCGCTGAAATTTGAAGCCTCTAGCTCTTAAAATAGGGCAGTAATTACGAAAAGTCCCTTATCTGAACAATCGGTTGTGGGGGATATATACTATATATACGACCGATCTCATAAATTTTTTCAGGCAACAATATGTGCAATATACGAAAGTATATGGTGAAGTTTGAAGCTTCAATCTGTTAAATTGGGTAAGATATTACAAAAATCCTCTTTTTCTGAAAAATCGGTTGTATGGAGGATATATGCTATAGTGGTCCGATCCGGTCGGTTCCGACAAATGTCTAATCGGACACCCAAATACACCTGCTCACCAAATTTTATCAAGATATCTCAAAAATTGAGGGACTAGTTTGCATACAAACAGACAGACGGACAGACGGACAGACGGACAGACGGACATGGCTAAATCAACTCAGCTCTTCAACCTGATTATTTCGGTATACTTAATGGTGGGTCTATCTATTTTCCTTTAAGGACTTACAATTTTCGGTTTCGTGACGAAATTAATATACCATTTCATTTTCATGAAAGGTATAAAAACAGGTAGGTACTTTGTGTGTGAGGATGCAAAGTTTCAGGTTTTTTGTGGTCTGCGTGTAAAAACTATGACTACGAATCACGTATTTCAAAATATATGACGAAAACGTAACTATTTGATGAAATTTGATGAATTTTGAAGATTCTAGCCGTAAAAAAGGGGTCAAAATGACAGTTTATATGAAGTATATAATATATATACGACCGATCTCTATGATTTTTTCAAACAACAATATATGCTATATACGTAAGCATTTTGTGAAATTTGAAGCTTCTAACTGTTAAAACGGGGCAGAAATTGCGCAAAGTTTCTTATCTGAACAATCGGTTGTATGAGATATATACTATGTGTACCACCGATCTCAATGATTTTTTCAGACATCAATATATGCTATACAAGTAAGCAGTTGGTGAAATTTGAAGCTTCTAGCTGTTAAAATGGGGCCGAAATCGTAAAAAAAATATATATATACTATATATATACTATATATACCATCATATATATATTATATATATCACCGATCTCTATGATTTTTTGACACAACAATACATACTATATACGTAAGCAATCGGTGAAATTTGAAGCTTATAACTGTTAAAATGGGGAAGAAATTGCGCAAAGTTTCTTATCTGAACAATCGGTTGTATGGGATATATACTATATATACCACCGGTATCTATGATTTTCTCAGACAACAATATATGCTATACACGTAAGCATTTGGTGAAATTTGAACATATCTAAACGATTTTTAAGATAAATATAAAATAAAAAATAGGTAGGTAATCTGTGTGAGGATGCAATGCTTCACGTTTTTTGTGGTCTGCATGTAAAAACTATGGCTACGAATCACGTATTTCAAAAATATATGACGTAAACGTAACTATTTGATGAAATTTGATGAATCTTGAAGCTTCTAGCCGTAAAAAAGGGGTCAATATGACAGTTTATATGAAGTATATAATATATATACCACCGATCTCTATGATTTTTTCAGACAACAATATATGCTATATACGAAAGCATTTTGTGAAATTTGAAGCTTCTAACTGTTAAAACGGGGCAGAAATTGCGCAAAGTTTCTTATCTGAACAATCGGTTGTATGAGATATATACTATTTATACCACCGATCTCAATGATTTTTTCAGACATCAATATATGCTATATACGTAAGCAATCAGTGAAATTTGAAGCTTATAGCTGTTAAAATGGGGTAGAAATTGCGAAAAGTTTCTTATCTGAACAATCGGTTGTATGAGATATATACTATATATACAACCGATCTCTATGATTTTTTCAGACAACAATATATGCTATATAAGTAAATATTCGGTGAAATTGGAAGCTTCTAGCTTTTAAAATGGGGCTAAAATTTGCGAAAATATATATATATATATACTATATATATATACTATATATACCACCATATATATACTATATATACCACCGATCTTTATGATTTTTTCAGACAACAATATATGCTATATACGTAAGCATTCGCTGAAATTTGAAGCCTCTAGCTCTTAAAATAGGGCAGTAATTACGAAAAGTCCCTTATCTGAACAATCGGTTGTGGGGGATATATACTATATATACGACCGATCTCATAAATTTTTTCAGGCAACAATATGTGCAATATACGAAAGTATATGGTGAAGTTTGAAGCTTCAATCTGTTAAATTGGGTAAGATATTACAAAAATCCTCTTTTTCTGAAAAATCGGTTGTATGGAGGATATATGCTATAGTGGTCCGATCCGGTCGGTTCCGACAAATGTCTAATCGGACACCCAAATACACCTGCTCACCAAATTTTATCAAGATATCTCAAAAATTGAGGGACTAGTTTGCATACAAACAGACAGACGGACAGACGGACAGACGGACAGACGGACATGGCTAAATCAACTCAGCTCTTCAACCTGATTATTTCGGTATACTTAATGGTGGGTCTATCTATTTTCCTTTAAGGACTTACAATTTTCGGTTTCGTGACGAAATTAATATACCATTTCATTTTCATGAAAGGTATAAAAACAGGTAGGTACTTTGTGTGAGGATGCAAAGTTTCAGGTTTTTTGTGGTCTGCGTGTAAAAACTATGACTACGAATCACGTATTTCAAAAATATATGACGAAAACGTAACTATTTGATGAAATTTGATGAATTTTGAAGATTCTAGCCGTAAAAAAGGGGTCAAAATGACAGTTTATATGAAGTATATAATATATATACGACCGATCTCTATGATTTTTTCAAACAACAATATATGCTATATACGTAAGCATTTTGTGAAATTTGAAGCTTCTAACTGTTAAAACGGGGCAGAAATTGCGCAAAGTTTCTTATCTGAACAATCGGTTGTATGAGATATATACTATGTGTACCACCGATCTCAATGATTTTTTCAGACATCAATATATGCTATACAAGTAAGCAGTTGGTGAAATTTGAAGCTTCTAGCTGTTAAAATGGGGCCGAAATCGTAAAAAAAATATATATATACTATATATATACTATATATACCATCATATATATATTATATATATCACCGATCTCTATGATTTTTTGACACAACAATACATACTATATACGTAAGCAATCGGTGAAATTTGAAGCTTATAACTGTTAAAATGGGGAAGAAATTGCGCAAAGTTTCTTATCTGAACAATCGGTTGTATGGGATATATACTATATATACCACCGGTATCTATGATTTTCTCAGACAACAATATATGCTATACACGTAAGCATTTGGTGAAATTTGAACATATCTAAACGATTTTTAAGATAAATATAAAATAAACAAGTAAGGAAGGCTAAGTTCGGGTGTAACCGAACATTACATACTCAGTTGAGAGCTATGGAGACAAAATAAGGAAAATCACCATGTAGGAAAATGAACCTAGCGTAACCCTGGAATGTGGTTGTATGACATGTGTATCAAATGGAAGGTATTAAAGAGTATTTTAAGAGAGAGTAGGCCATAGTTCTATGGATGGACGCCATTTAGGGATATCGCCATAAAGGTGGACCAGGGCTGACTCTAGAATGTGTTTGTACGATATGGGTATCAAATGAAAGGTGATAATGAGTATTTTAAAAGGGAATGGGCTTTAGTTCTATAGGTGAACGCCTTTTCGAGAAATCCCCATAAAGGTGGACCAGGGGTGACTCTAGAATATGTTTGTACGATATGGGTATCAAATGAAAGCTGTTAATGAGTATTTTGAAACGGAGTGATCCTTAGTTCCCTAGGTGGACGCCGTTTCGAGATATCGCCATAAAGGTGGACCAGGGGTGTCTCTAGTTGTACGATATGGGAATCAAATGAAAGGTGTTACTGAGCGTTTTAAGAGGGAGTGGGCATTAGGTCTATAGGTGGACGCCTTTTCGAAACATCGCCATTAGGGTGGGCCAGGGGTGACTCTAGAATGTGTTTGTACGATATGGGTATCAAACGAAAGGTGTTACTGAGCATTTTAAGAGGGAGTGGGCATTAGGTCCATAGGTGGACGCCTTTTCGAGATATCGCCATTAGGGTGGGCCAGGGGTGACTCTGGAATGTGTTTGTACGATATGGGTATCAAATGAAAGGTGGTAATGAGTATTTTAAAAGGGAGCAATCCTTAGTTCTATAGGTGGACGCCTTTTCGAGATATCGCCATAAAGGTGGACCAAGGGTGACTCTAGAATGTTTTTACGATATGGGTATCAAACGAAAGGTGTTACTGAGCATTTTAAGAGGGAGTGGGCACTAGGTCTATAGGTGGACGCCTTTTCGAGATATCGCCATTAGGGTGGGCCAGGGGTGACTCTAGAATGTTTGTACGATATGGGTATCAAACGAAAGGTGTTACTGAGCATTTTAAGAGAAAGTGGGCATTAGGTCTATAGGTGGGCGCCTTTTCGAGATATCACCATTAGGGTGGGCCAGGGTGACTCTAGAATGTGTTTGTACGATATGGGTATCAAATGAAAGGTGGTAATGAGTATTTTAAAAGGGAGTAATCCTCAGTTCTATAGGTGGACGCCTTTTCGAGATATCGCCATAAAGGTTGACCAAGGGTGACTCTAGAATGTTTGTACGATATGGGTATCAAACGAAAGGTGTTACTGAGCATTTTAAGAGGGAGTGGGCATTAGGTCTATAGGTGGACGCCTTTTCGAGATATCGCCATTAGGGTGGGCCAGGGGTGACTCTAGAATGTTTGTACGATATGGGTATCAAACGAAAGGTGTTACTGAGCATTTTAAGAGGGAGTGGGCATTAGGTCTATAGGTGGACGCCTTTTCGAGATATCGCCATTAGGGTGGGCCAGGGGTGACTCTAGAATGTTTGTACGATATGGGTATCAAAGGAAAGGTGTTACTGAGCATTTTAAGAGGGAGTGGACATTAGGTCTATAGGTGGACGCCTTTTCGAGATATCGCCATTAGGGTGGGCCAGGGGTGACTCTAGAATGTTTTTACGATATGGGTATCAAACGAAAGGTGTTACTGAGCATTTTAAGAGGGAGTGGGCATTAGGTCTATAGGTGCACGCCTTTTCGAGATATCGCCATTAGGGTGGACCAGGGTTGACTCTAGAATGTGTTTGTACGATATGGATATCAAATTAAAGGTATTGATGAGGGTTTTAAAAGCGAGTGGCCCTTAGATGTATATGTGAATGCGTTCTCGCGATATCGACCAAATGTGGATCAGGTGATCCAGAAAATCATCTGTCGGGTACTGCTAATTTATTTATATATTCAATAACACTAACAGTATTCCTGCCAAGATTCCAAGGGCTGTTGATTTCGCCTTGTAGAACTTTTTCATTTTCTTCTACTTAATATGGAAGGTGTCACACCCATTTTACAAAGTTTTTTCCAAAATTATATTTTGCGTCAATAAACGAATCCAGTTACCATGCTTCATCCCTTTTGTCGTATTTGGTATAGAATTATGGCATTTTTTTAATTTTTCGTAATTTTCGATATCGATAAAGTGGGCGTGGTTATGGTCGGATTTCGGCCATTTTTTATACCAAGATAAAGTGAGTTCAGATAAGTACGTGGGCTAAGTTTAGTAAAGATATATCGGTTTTTGCTCAAGTTATTGTGTTAACGGCCGAGCGGAAGGACAGACGGAGGACTGTGTATAAAAACTGGGCGTGGCTTCCACCGATTTCGCCCATTTTCACAGAGAACAGTTAACGTCATAGAATCTATGCTCCTACCAAATTTCAAAAGGATAGGTAAATTTTTGTTCGACTTATGGCATTAAAAGTATTCTAGACACACTAAATGAAAATGGGCGGAGCCACGCCCATTTTGAAATTTTCTTTTATTTTTGTATTTTGTTGCATCATATCATTACTGGAGTTGAATTTTGACTTAATTTACTTATATACAGTAAAGATATTAAATTTTTTGTTAAAATTTGAATTTAAAAAAAATTTTTTTTAAAAAGTGGGCGTGTTCTTCATCCAATTTTGCTAATTTTTATTTAGCACATATAAAGTAATAGTAGTAACGTTCCTGCCAAATTTCATCATGATATCTTCAACGACTGCCAAATTACAGCTTGCAAAACTTTTAAATTACCTTCTTGTAAAAGTGGGCGGTGCCACGCCCATTGTCCAAAATCTTACTAATTTTCTATTCTGCGTCATAACGTCAACCCATCTACCAAGTTTCATCGCTTTAACCGCCTTTGGCAATGAATTATCGCATTTTTCCGGTTTTTCGAAATTTTCGATATCGAAAAAGTGGGCGTGGTTATAGTCCGATATCGTTCATTTTAAATAGCGATCTGAGATGAGTGCTCAGAAACCTACATACCAAATTTCATCAAGATACCTCAAAATTTACTCAAGTTATCGTGTTAACGGACGGACGGACGGACGGACGGACGGACGGACGGACGGACGGACGGACGGACGGACGGACATGGCTCAATCAAATTTTTTCTGGATCCTGATTATTTTGATATATGGAAGTCTATATCTATCTCGATTCCTTTATATATGTACAACCAACCGTTATCCAATCAAACTTAATATACTCTGTGAGCTCTGCTCAACTGAGTATAAAAATAGGTAGGTAATCTGTGTGAGGATGCAATGCTTCACGTTTTTTGTGGTCTGCATGTAAAAACTATGGCTACGAATCACGTATTTCAAAAATATATGACGTAAACGTAACTATTTGATGAAATTTGATGAATCTTGAAGCTTCTAGCCGTAAAAAAGGGGTCAATATGACAGTTTATATGAAGTATATAATATATATACCACCGATCTCTATGATTTTTTCAGACAACAATATATGCTATATACGAAAGCATTTTGTGAAATTTGAAGCTTCTAACTGTTAAAACGGGGCAGAAATTGCGCAAAGTTTCTTATCTGAACAATCGGTTGTATGAGATATATACTATTTATACCACCGATCTCAATGATTTTTTCAGACATCAATATATGCTATATACGTAAGCAATCAGTGAAATTTGAAGCTTATAGCTGTTAAAATGGGGTAGAAATTGCGAAAAGTTTCTTATCTGAACAATCGGTTGTATGAGATATATACTATATATACAACCGATCTCTATGATTTTTTCAGACAACAATATATGCTATACACGTAAGCAGTTGGTGAAATTTGAAGCTTCTAGCTGTTAAAATGGGGCCGAAATCGTAAAAAAAATATATATATACTATATATATACTATATATACCATCATATATATATTATATATATCACCGATCTCTATGATTTTTTGACACAACAATACATACTATATACGTAAGCAATCGGTGAAATTTGAAGCTTATAACTGTTAAAATGGGGCTAAAATTTGCGAAAATATATATATATATACTATATATATATACTATATATACCACCATATATATACTATATATACCACCGATCTTTATGATTTTTTCAGACAACAATATATGCTATATACGTAAGCATTCGCTGAAATTTGAAGCCTCTAGCTCTTAAAATAGGGCAGTAATTACGAAAAGTTCCTTATCTGAACAATCGGTTGTGGGGGATATATACTATATATACGACCGATCTCATAAATTTTTTCAGGCAACAATATGTGCAATATACGAAAGTATATGGTGAAGTTTGAAGCTTCAATCTGTTAAATTGGGTAAGATATTACAAAAATCCTCTTTTTCTGAAAAATCGGTTGTATGGAGGATATATGCTATAGTGGTCCGATCCGGTCGGTTCCGACAAATGTCTAATCGGACACCCAAATACACCTGCTCACCAAATTTTATCAAGATATCTCAAAAATTGAGGGACTAGTTTGCATACAAACAGACAGACGGACAGACGGACAGACGGACAGACGGACATGGCTAAATCAACTCAGCTCTTCAACCTGATTATTTCGGTATACTTAATGCTGGGTCTATCTATTTTCCTTTAAGGACTTACAATTTTCGGTTTCGTGACGAAATTAATATACCATTTCATTTTCATGAAAGGTATAAAAATAGGTAGGTAATCTGTGTGAGGATGCAATGCTTCACGTTTTTTGTGGTCTGCATGTAAAAACTATGGCTACGAATCACGTATTTCAAAAATATATGACGTAAATGTAACTATTTGATGAAATTTGATGAATCTTGAAGCTTCTAGCCGTAAAAAAGGGGTCAATATGACAGTTTATATGAAGTATATAATATATATACCACCGATCTCTATGATTTTTTCAGACAACAATATATGCTATATACGAAAGCATTTTGTGAAATTTGAAGCTTCTAACTGTTAAAACGGGGCAGAAATTGCGCAAAGTTTCTTATCTGAACAATCGGTTGTATGAGATATATACTATTTATACCACCGATCTCAATGATTTTTTCAGACATCAATATATGCTATATACGTAAGCAATCAGTGAAATTTGAAGCTTATAGCTGTTAAAATGGGGTAGAAATTGCGAAAAGTTTCTTATCTGAACAATCGGTTGTATGAGATATATACTATATATACAACCGATCTCTATGATTTTTTCAGACAACAATATATGCTATATAAGTAAATATTCGGTGAAATTGGAAGCTTCTAGCTGTTAAAATGGGGCTAAAATTTGCGAATATATATATATATATATATACTATATATATATACTATATATACCACCATATATATACTATATATACCACCGATCTTTATGATTTTTTCAGACAACAATATATGCTATATACGTAAGCATTCGCTGAAATTTGAAGCCTCTAGCTCTTAAAATAGGGCAGTAATTACGAAAAGTCCCTTATCTGAACAATCGGTTGTGGGGGATATATATTATATATACGACCGATCTCATAAATTTTTTCAGGCAACAATATGTGCAATATACGAAAGTATATGGTGAAGTTTGAAGCTTCAATCTGTTAAATTGGGTAAGATATTACAAAAATCCTCTTTTTCTGAAAAATCGGTTGTATGGAGGATATATGCTATAGTGGTCCGATCCGGTCGGTTCCGACAAATGTCTAATCGGACACCCAAATACACCTGCTCACCAAATTTTATCAAGATATCTCAAAAATTGAGGGACTAGTTTGCATACAAACAGACAGACGGACAGACGGACAGACGGACAGACGGACATGGCTAAATCAACTCAGCTCTTCAACCTGATTATTTCGGTATACTTAATGGTGGGTCTATCTATTTTCCTTTAAGGACTTACAATTTTCGGTTTCGTGACGAAATTAATATACCATTTCATTTTCATGAAAGGTATAAAAACAGGTAGGTACTTTGTGTGAGGATGCAAAGTTTCAGGTTTTTTGTGGTCTGCGTGTAAAAACTATGACTACGAATCACGTATTTCAAAAATATATGACGAAAACGTAACTATTTGATGAAATTTGATGAATTTTGAAGATTCTAGCCGTAAAAAAGGGGTCAAAATGACAGTTTATATGAAGTATATAATATATATACGACCGATCTCTATGATTTTTTCAAACAACAATATATGCTATATACGTAAGCATTTTGTGAAATTTGAAGCTTCTAACTGTTAAAACGGGGCAGAAATTGCGCAAAGTTTCTTATCTGAACAATCGGTTGTATGAGATATATACTATGTGTACCACCGATCTCAATGATTTTTTCAGACATCAATATATGCTATACAAGTAAGCAGTTGGTGAAATTTGAAGCTTCTAGCTGTTAAAATGGGGCCGAAATCGTAAAAAAAATATATATATACTATATATATACTATATATACCATCATATATATATTATATATATCACCGATCTCTATGATTTTTTGACACAACAATACATACTATATACGTAAGCAATCGGTGAAATTTGAAGCTTATAACTGTTAAAATGGGGAAGAAATTGCGCAAAGTTTCTTATCTGAACAATCGGTTGTATGGGATATATACTATATATACCACCGGTATCTATGATTTTCTCAGACAACAATATATGCTATACACGTAAGCATTTGGTGAAATTTGAACATATCTAAACGATTTTTAAGATAAATATAAAATAAAAAATAGGTAGGTAATCTGTGTGAGGATGCAATGCTTCACGTTTTTTGTGGTCTGCATGTAAAAACTATGGCTACGAATCACGTATTTCAAAAATATATGACGTAAACGTAACTATTTGATGAAATTTGATGAATCTTGAAGCTTCTAGCCGTAAAAAAGGGGTCAATATGACAGTTTATATGAAGTATATAATATATATACCACCGATCTCTATGATTTTTTCAGACAACAATATATGCTATATACGAAAGCATTTTGTGAAATTTGAAGCTTCTAACTGTTAAAACGGGGCAGAAATTGCGCAAAGTTTCTTATCTGAACAATCGGTTGTATGAGATATATACTATTTATACCACCGATCTCAATGATTTTTTCAGACATCAATATATGCTATATACGTAAGCAATCAGTGAAATTTGAAGCTTATAGCTGTTAAAATGGGGTAGAAATTGCGAAAAGTTTCTTATCTGAACAATCGGTTGTATGAGATATATACTATATATACAACCGATCTCTATGATTTTTTCAGACAACAATATATGCTATACACGTAAGCAGTTGGTGAAATTTGAAGCTTCTAGCTGTTAAAATGGGGCCGAAATCGTAAAAAAAATATATATATACTATATATATACTATATATACCATCATATATATATTATATATATCACCGATCTCTATGATTTTTTGACACAACAATACGTACTATATACGTAAGCAATCGGTGAAATTTGAAGCTTATAACTGTTAAAATGGGGCTAAAATTTGCGAAAATATATATATATATACTATATATATATACTATATATACCACCATATATATACTATATATACCACCGATCTTTATGATTTTTTCAGACAACAATATATGCTATATACGTAAGCATTCGCTGAAATTTGAAGCCTCTAGCTCTTAAAATAGGGCAGTAATTACGAAAAGTTCCTTATCTGAACAATCGGTTGTGGGGGATATATACTATATATACGACCGATCTCATAAATTTCTTCAGGCTACAATATGTGCAATATACGAAAGTATATGGTGAAGTTTGAAGCTTCAATCTGTTAAATTGGGTAAGATATTACAAAAATCCTCTTTTTCTGAAAAATCGGTTGTATGGAGGATATATGCTATAGTGGTCCGATCCGGTCGGTTCCGACAAATGTCTAATCGGACACCCAAATACACCTGCTCACCAAATTTTATCAAGATATCTCAAAAATTGAGGGACTAGTTTGCATACAAACAGACAGACGGACAGACGGACAGACGGACAGACGGACATGGCTAAATCAACTCAGCTCTTCAACCTGATTATTTCGGTATACTTAATGGTGGGTCTATCTATTTTCCTTTAAGGACTTACAATTTTCGGTTTCGTGACGAAATTAATATACCATTTCATTTTCATGAAAGGTATAAAAATAGGTAGGTAATCTGTGTGAGGATGCAATGCTTCACGTTTTTTGTGGTCTGCATGTAAAAACTATGGCTACGAATCACGTATTTCAAAAATATATGACGTAAATGTAACTATTTGATGAAATTTGATGAATATGACAGTTTATATGAAGTATATAATATATATACGACCGATCTCTATGATTTTTTCAGACAACAATATATGCTATATACGTAAGCATTTTGTGAAATTTGAAGCTTCTAACTGTTAAAACGGGGCAGAAATTGCGCAAAGTTTCTTATCTGAACAATCGGTTGTATGAGATATATACTATGTGTACCACCGATCTCAATGATTTTTTCAGACATCAATATATGCTATACACGTAAGTAGTTGGTGAAATTTGAAGCTTCTAGCTGTTAAAATGGGGCCGAAATCGTAAAAAAAATATATATATACTATATATATACTATATATACCATCATATATATATTATATATATCACCGATCTCTATGATTTTTTGACACAACAATACATACTATATACGTAAGCAATCGGTGAAATTTGAAGCTTATAACTGTTAAAATGGGGAAGAAATTGCGCAAAGTTTCTTATCTGAACAATCGGTTGTATGGGATATATACTATATATACCACCGGTATCTATGATTTTCTCAGACAACAATATATGCTATACACGTAAGCATTTGGTGAAATTTGAACATATCTAAACGATTTTTAAGATAAATATAAAATAAAAAATAGGTAGGTAATCTGTGTGAGGATGCAATGCTTCACGTTTTTTGTGGTCTGCATGTAAAAACTATGGCTACGAATCACGTGTTTCAAAAATATATGACGTAAACGTAACTATTTGATGAAATTTGATGAATCTTGAAGCTTCTAGCCGTAAAAAAGGGGTCAATATGAAAGTTTATATGAAGTATATAATATATATACCACCGATCTCTATGATTTTTTCAGACAACAATATATGCTATATACGAAAGCATTTTGTGAAATTTGAAGCTTCTAACTGTTAAAACGGGGCAGAAATTGCGCAAAGTTTCTTATCTGAACAATCGGTTGTATGAGATATATACTATTTATACCACCGATCTCAATGATTTTTTCAGACATCAATATATGCTATATACGTAAGCAATCAGTGAAATTTGAAGCTTATAGCTGTTAAAATGGGGTAGAAATTGCGAAAAGTTTCTTATCTGAACAATCGGTTGTATGAGATATATACTATATATACAACCGATCTCTATGATTTTTTCAGACAACAATATATGCTATATAAGTAAATATTCGGTGAAATTTGAAGCTTCTAGCTGTTAAAATGGAGCTAAAATTTGCGAAAATATATATATATATACTATATATATATACTAAATATACCACCATATATATACTATATATACCACGATCTTTATGATTTTTTCAGACAACAATATATGCTATATACGTAAGCATTCGCTGAAATTTGAAGCCTCTAGCTCTTAAAATAGGGCAGTAATTACGAAAAGTTCCTTATCTGAACAATCGGTTGTGGGGGATATATACTATATATACGACCTATCTCATAAATTTTTTCAGGCAACAATATGTGCAATATACGAAAGTATATGGTGAAGTTTGAAGCTTCAATCTGTTAAATTGGGTAAGATATTACAAAAATCCTCTTTTTCTGAAAAATCGGTTGTATGGAGGATATATGCTATAGTGGTCCGATCCGGTCGGTTCCGACAAATGTCTAATCGGACACCCAAATACACCTGCTCACCAAATTTTATCAAGATATCTCAAAAATTGAGGGACTAGTTTGCATACAAACAGACAGACGGACAGACGGACAGACGGACAGACGGACATGGCTAAATCAACTCAGCTCTTCAACCTGATTATTTCGGTATACTTAATGGTGGGTCTATCTATTTTCCTTTAAGGACTTACAATTTTCGGTTTCGTGACGAAATTAATATACCATTTCATTTTCATGAAAGGTATAATTATAAATGACGTCGGAGGAATCTGTTTGCACTAATTTCGTATGAACTTTAGTCTGCAGAGCTTGCTTGTTGATTGTATTTTTAGATGTGTTATTATTTAAAACTTCCAACAATGCAATTTCTCTAAAGAGAAGGAAATATCTCTTACATAAAGGAGACATTTTCTTTGTTATAAAATAAATATCTGGTGAGTACTGCAAGTACTGAAGAAAGCAGTAGAAATTCTGGATGAAGCGTACTTAAGCTGTAGTCGCGTCAATATATATGTATATTGATGTATTGACGGCCAATGAGTTGGCAAAAGAGGGGGCTATACTCGCTGAAACGATAATACATGTCAGATTCGGGCACAGCTTTAAGAAATGCGTATAAACTACACATTATATTCTAACCAAAAGTTAGGACAGTAAAAATAAAAGCATAAATTGCAAGGCGCGATAAGCTCTGGCGGGATTTAGTGACGAGCTTCTCTACCAATTTGCGACGTGCTCCTTTTAATTTTTCCCACGAATTGGCGAGACGGGATCAACATGCCATTCGAACGGCGTCTGCAAGCAGATGCATTTTTAATGAGAAGCACTCGCAGTGTTTGCCAAATCACGGATGAGGGGCGACCCCGCTTAGAAAAACTGTTTTCTAATTGAAAAAATTTGTTTCTAAGTTTTTGATGTTGCTTTGCCCGGAGATTGAACCCGGGATCTTCAGAGTGGTAAGCGGAGCACGCTACTACCACACCACGAAGGTTAAGACAATGTGTATTTCTAATCTGCGTTTCAGTGTTATTGTTATTTGCGATCCCTGAAAAAACTATTTTTCTTGCGGTATTGATTTTGCAGTTTTACTTTGTGTTTGTGCTTTTATATTTATATTATTGTCTTTGTGTGCGTTTAACTTTATTTTTATTTATTTGCGAAGACTACAGAGATTTATATTCGTTTCTTATTAGCGCATTTTATTATGACAATAGCTGAGAGTAAATAAAAATAAAACTTGTTTTTGGATTTTATGTTTGCACATGATGCTGCATTCAGTGTACGAACTTCTACTTATACACTTATCACTTTTTATACCCAGCTATACTTTGAACTTATACAGAGGGTATTATAACTGTGATTGGATAACGGTTGGTTGTACAGGTATAAAGGAATCGAGATAGATGTAGAAAAAAAATTGATTATGACACGTCCGTTTGTCCGTCTTTCATTTACTTAAGCAAATATTGACATATCTTCACCAAATTCGATATACGGGCTTGCCTGGAATATATTGGTATTGAGGATGAGCGAAATTGGACGGTAACCAAATATGAGTATATTCAAAAACGAATACCTCTAAGCTTATGAAATTTGGTAGGTGGATTGGCTAAAGTAAAATACCACCACCCACATTTAGAAGAAGAAAATTTGGAATTTAATAAGCCTTTAAGGTATTACATTGAAATTTGGCAGAGACACTATCTATGAAGACACTATGAAGATCATCAAAAGTGGTTAAAGACCACGCCCACTTTTCCTAAAGGTCTAACCTTAACAAAGTTAACAATAACTCTATGATATTCAACTACACTTAACTGATATTCTACCTCAATCGTGGTATGGTTGAACCAAGAACAAAGCTTAAACAAATTTTGAAAATAGACGTCACCCGCCACTTTTTTGTTAATCTTTCCAAAATACTTTTAATGTCATAAGTCGAATAAAATTCTCGCAATCCGAACGAAATTTTGCATAAATATTTTTTTCATAGCTACAACTGTTAAACTGAATTTTTATCTGCTCAAGTCCATTAGTGGTAGCCTCTGTATCCTTTTTGCTTCTTTTAAACCAAAACGGGTGCCAAATAGAACCATATTCATATGTATTACTGCGCAGCCTTATAACACTATTAACCACACGAAGCAAACAACAACAGCGTTTCAAGTGCACAGCTGGGTATGTAATATTTGGTTTCACCCGAACTTCGACTTCCTGACTGTTGTTGTTGCGTTAACAGTGCTTCGCACCATTCCATGAGCACGGCCACTCACAAATTCTTATCAAAGTTCCTATCGGAAGTCCAGGGAAACTGGATGTTTAAACAGGGGTGGACCAAATGGAGACTGGTGTTAAAGGCGTAGGTTCCACATTACAATTGAAAAGATGGTTGGGGTCTTGTGTGGACCCATCGCATGCAGGACATACATTATTTTCTTACTTCTTTAATTATACGATAAACGACAATATGAATATAAAACAAAAGTTATTTAATTCAGTATTTCAATTGGATAATTATTACAAAGTGTTGCCACTTAAGCTTATTTGATATACCCATTTCATCTCGAAAAGGGCTCAATCGAGTTGGATGAAAAAAAAAAATATAAATAAAAGGCGCGACAACCTCCGAAGAGACTTTAAGCCGAACTTAAAAAAAAAATAATAAAATAAAATCCGCTACATGCTCCGAAGAGACTTTAGGCAGAGCTTCTCTTCAATTTACATCGTGCTCCTTTTAATTTTGCCTACAAATTGGCGGTGCGGGACCTTCTTGTTTTACGCAGACTCCGAACGGCTTCTGCAAGGCAGATGAGTTTTCAATGAGAAGCTTTTCAATGCAGAAATACATTCGGCTTTTTCGCCAAATCACTGCCGAAAAACTTGTTTCAAAATTTTTGATGTTCCTTTGACCGGAATACATGAGATTTGATACACTTATTTCCATACAATTTCATCATCTCATAGATTTTGAAGATATGGACAGAAATATGATCCATACAGCCCTAAAATATGTTCTGAATAGTATGGGTATTGATTGGAAATATGTGTGGTGCAATTAGGGGATGTTGTACGGTAATTCGGAATCATTGCTGAACTAAATAAGGTTTCTGTATTCAATTGGCGACAAATGCTCATGTTGCTTTATACAATTGTTTTTGTTATTGATATAAGATACAAAGTTTACCGTCGATGGTTACTAAGACATCTTTCTGAATTTCGGGAGCTGAGTATTGAGCTCAAAATCTCCAACATTCATATTTTATACAAATTTACTTTATCCACTCAGCCATATGAAAGCCACGCTGCTCGTTTTGTAATTGGTCTCCAAGTATTGCCTTTTTTGTTGTTATTCCTTTATACACCATCAAGTATATACTAATTTCATATGTTTTTAATCCTAATTATGTGGAATACTTATAGGCGTACTCAAGAGTGCGAGTTCAATACCCAGCTCTCGAGAAGCTAGCTGACGAAGAAGTGAAATTCATATGTCATAGTAACCATCGCCGTTTGTGAATTTTGTAAATTTTCTCTAATATCAATAAATAAGGCTTCTACCGTTTTGGACAACTTGAGGGCGGGACTGCTTCCTGGCTCAATTCGTAGTCAAAAAAAAAAAAACAAGATTGCAAGCCAGAGCAATCCGGAATCACTTGGCTAACTTTTTGGTCCATTTTGTTAAGATTTCGATAAGAGTCTTCCACTATTTATCTATAGGATGGTTTGTTTTCATTGAATGAAAATACTTAAAATGTAAGCAAAATCTACCAATTTCTTCACAAAGCTACCAATGTATTTTGGCAACTCTAAAATTAATTATAATTTCCAAGTCCGAACACTGGTTGTAATATAAGCACGAATGTTGTTTGCAAGCTTTGACTTTGAGTTTGCAAAGTCAAACTCAGTGCAACCAAACAGAGCTCAATTGGCGAGCGTGAGTATTTCATTACTGATGATTTTACTTTTGAATTTTCACGCTCGCGTTGCTATTTCAAAAAACTGTTCTTATTCATTTCATTTGTATATTTCTTGCAATTTTTTACTGCTGCGGTTGGAGATCTTTAAGCCTTACCGGGTTAATAGCGTAACGCAGTGTTGTCAGTCGATTGCGATTATTCGCCGTGAACGGTCGGTCATGCGCTTGATGCTAAATACAAAAAATTACTAAAATTTGTATATTTAGCATAAACGTTGCGGCATTGATTGATTTGCGTGCAGCTTGAAAAGGAAATATCGAAAATCGTTAAAAAAGATATATGTATACAAAACTAAGTGTGTGTATAGTATATTTAAACGCATTATTTTTTGTGCGCGTGTTTTTGTTTATAATTTTTCCATATTTTTGATTCGAGGGCGCGTAAATTTTGAACGCAGCAACTTGTGAGTGTGTGTGCATACTTATTAAGTATATAGCGATTTGAGGTTTTGTTAAAATAATTGGAATTTGTATGTTTATGCGCAAATTGTTAAGCTTTTTCTCATACACTTTGAAGATTTGCATATTTTTTTTTTTACTGCGCATGTGAATAAATACAAAAAAAACAAGGATATATAAAAGTGAGTGGTTAAACAAAAAAAACGAAATTTTACAACAAATTTTTAATTTAAAAAACATATTACTAAAAACTGTGGATTTCGTTGTTGTCAATTGATAAAGTTTGCAAATCCGCTCTACAGCAGCGAACGCGAAAATAGCAGAGGCAATTTTTATTAAATTTCGTCACTTATATTCTACTTCTTTTATTTTTAATACTTTAGGAAACCCCTTTTGTTAATTTTGTAATTGAAACTATGCAAACCAAGCACTAGCACAATTTTTAAAAATTTTCAAAATTCGAGAAAATTTTGTGAAAATGGCGAACCTTTAATTTAGATTTTTCTTAATATTTTTAAGTTTGCAGTTTTGTAGCCCATTTAATTTTAGTCCTACAAAGTATAAGTCAAATGTCTCACAAAATTCGCCTTGATTTTTGACTTTTTTTTTTTCGAAGAGTGTTTGAGATTTTCTTTGTAAGAAAAGAGAAACTTATAACTCATACTTTGTTAGTCTGCATATGCAAAAAAATTAAAAAGCTCTAAAAAATTTACAAAACTCAAAATAAAAGCTCCACATTTTTGAAACAAATTTTCTAATTTTTTCGAATATTTTCGAAAACGCTTTTGGTATTGGTTTACAAAGTTTAAGTAACCAAATACATGGAAGTTGTTTTTTAAATTATTAAAAATAAAAACAGAAGAATGTATTTGACGAAATTAGATAGAAACTGACACTACCATTTTCCTGTTCACTGCTGTATATAGAAGAACAAAAATACAGTTATGAACAGTTTTTTCAAAATAATAATTTTTTTAATTACTGCAAAGCAAATATTAACATGCAACAAGTAATAAAGTACCTTAAATTAGAACAGAAAAATTTCGAAAAAACAGCAAAATTTCAATAAATAAAAAATAAAATTAATGTAAGGCACGATAACATCCGAAGAGATCTAAGGCCGAGCTTCTCTTCCAATTTGCATCGTGCTCCACTTGCTTTTCCCTACAAATTGGCCGGACGGGACCTACATGTTTTATGCCGACTCCGAACGGCATCTGCAAGACAGATGAGTCTTCACTGAGAGCTTTTCATGGCAGAAATACACCCGGAAAGCTTGCCAAACACTGCCGAGGGGCAACCCCGCTTAGAAAAATTGTCTTCTAATTGAAAAACCTTATTTCCAAAATTTTGATGTTGCTTTGCTCGGGGTGTGAACCCAATAAATTTTTTTTTATTTTTGATGTTTTTTAAACAATTTGCCTTTTTTCTTGGTGATATTCCCAATTACTGCTTGTTCGGGACGAAAAAAATTCCATTCGGCTAACAACTTTGAGGAAATTCCGTGAGATCTTTTTGGGAAATTATTCTGACTGCGAGTTGGTTGCAAACATGCCAAATTTCAACACAAGGATTATTCCGTTTCTTAGTCTTGCTTTAAAGTCTCAATAGTTGCATGGTGTTTCACTCTCGCGTATCACAAAAGGCGACTAAAATTCACAGACATGAAGGCCGAGGAGTCAATAAAATCCTTTTAGGGGCATTCGGGTTGGTACAGTAGATGATAGTACCGGAGCGCACCGGATTCATACTTGGCAAAGAACAATCAACACCCACCGTACATCCCTAAACCTGGGGAGTGTTTTGTTACAACAACAACAACAACTGGACCCTATTTATGATATTCAGTATCCATCTTATCGAAAAATTATACCGACAGAACAGGAGTTGTTATTCCATGGCAAAATTTAGAAATATTCAATGGATCTTTAGCTGTCTATCAGTTGGATATCAGGGTTAACTTAGTTCCATCGTAAACTTAATGTGGAACTACGATGTAAACAACTAGGGAGAAATTATATTCGCAATCTTATTGCAGGTTCGTTTCCTAAGTCTATTGAATTGAACAACAAAAATCTGAATATGGAATATTTCATATTCATACTACGCCCGTTCGTCCATTAATATAATAACTTGAGCAAACATTTAGAAATATTTACTAAATTTGAATTAATCTTGATCTAGTAAGTATTATTAATAAAACTTTACGATATCGCAAATTCCGAAAACCAGCAAAACAAACAATTGTTGCAACATGGCAGGCAGTTTGATTTTATAACACGAGATAAAAAGATTTGAAGTCATTCGACATAAGAGTTATAAAACCTTCAAACCTACGTAGCGTCTACGAGAAAATTCAAATAGTAAATTGTAAGACAGACAAACTTTCCAAAAGATTAAGAATGCAAAAAACAATTAACTTGATCTGTCTTGGACGAATACGCATGGTTAGGTTAGGTTGAACTGGCCGGTCCATGAGGACCTCACATAGGCTGATTGAGTCCGTAGTGTTACCCGAAGTTTGTTTTAACGACCAAACTGAAAAACCCTATCAAAAACCAGGACCTATGTTATAAAATAACTCTGTCGTCTTGGCAAATATTAGAAGCTTCCTAGGACTTAAGCCACTTGCTGTTTCTAGATCTGACAGCTGTATCACTCTTAATAGCTGGAGTCTTAGCCTGGAAAGTGCAGGGAACAATCACAGAATGTGCTCGATCGTTTCCTCCTGCAACCCGCACTTTCTACATCTGTTATTACTGACCAAGCCTAATTTAAAGGCATGTGATGCCAGCCCCGCGCTTGAACCCACGCCTTTCCCGCTTGGTCTCGCATTCGCTTAATCTCGCCCAGTCTAATTGGGACGTCTACGGAGCAAGCTTCAAGGGATGCGCCCTTTTTATCTAGTTTGTCCGCTTTTTCATTCCCATCTATTCCCATATGCCCTGGGACCCAATATAGATGTATGCTTCTCCCTGTCTCGATTCTCTCCAGGGACTGCTTACACTCCAACACGCATTTAGATGCTGTGCTATGTGAGATTATTGCCTTAATTGCTGCTTGGCTGTCAATATAAAAGTTAACACGGTTGCAGCTTAAGCTATTCTCTTCCAGGGTTTCTACTGCTTTGGCTCCGGCTAATATTTCCGCTTGGAAAACGCTACAGTAATCCGGTAGCCTGTAGGATCTGCTTATTTCCGGATCAGCGGAGTATACCGCAGACCCTACTCCTTCCACTACTTTGGAACCATCGGTGTACACATGTGTCGCCTCGTCCGCCATTTGCGCACCTTTGCGCCAACAGTCCACCTCTCCCTTGAAGCGCAGATAGGGAATCAGGTAGTCTGTTCGTTTTGTGATTGATGACGCTATACTACTATGGCCATATGGTCGGCGCTCAAGCTGCCCCGAAGCACCGAGCCTGGGTGCGGTCGTTAATGCTTTCTTCTTTGCTACCAGGTCTACAAGTGAGATGTGCAGAATGGCATACAGTGCAGCCATCGGGGTTGTTTTCGAATACGCATACTTCGCCAAAAATTCTATCTGTGAGTTTGCCTTGAATTTCCATTCCTCTAAAATATTTCCAGAGATTTTTTGAGCAGAATTCGTTAGTATTGATCCAAAATTTTGCTGCACGTTCTCTCTGAATTGACCCCATCGTCGAATTCGCATTTAACAACTATCGAAGAAAAATTTTGTTCGAAATGTTGGCTAAAAACATCCAGCGTAGGTAAGGTTACGTTGAACTGGCTGGTAAATAAAGACCTCATATAGACTGAATGTGTCCATAGTGTTACTAAACGACCAAAGGAATAATGCCAATCAGGTGCCAGGGCTTATGTAATAGAATAGCTCCATTCTCTTGGTAAATACTAGAATTTTTCTAGGACCTAGCTTAATTGCTGCTTCGAGATCTGGCAACTCAGTCGCCTTTAATAATTTAAGCCACAAATCTATTGGGTAAGAGCAGTGGCGAATAATTTGAAAAGAGAGACAAACAGCTCAATGGCGCTACGAGTCTAACAGATAAACACAGTAAAATGAAATCAATAAAATTTGCTATTTTCCTTATTTCGGGTTTGAATAATTCCGTAAAATCATTGAAAAACGATTGACCGGGAGTAGCTAACTACCTTCCATTTAAGGCCGGCTAATGGCAAGACATATGGTTTTACTTTTCCTCTATATATCCTGTTGCCTACGACAAAAGTCGTGGGATCCGATGCGCTTCGTAAAGGCGTGAGTGCCTATCAAACACTATCCAGTACGAACCATTATCAAAAGTGCGTTTGTGCCTTCCTTATCATTGGAAGTGCAAACCTACCTTAAGGTTTTGCAAATGTAAATTATAAGATAAATGCTCTCAGGGAACATAAAATAGGGCATTGGTTTACCAACTGGTGCATTGTTGGCATTCGTACCTCTCTTTGCAAACTCATCATGTCAACCTTGCTTTCCATATGTCTGTGTTCATGTACCTATATACGGCTGATCCTGCAATGCTGGGTCATCTCATTGAAACTTCGACTTTTTGTTATGGACACGTCAGTACTGGCTAAGTTTTTGAGAAAGTAGACTGACGCCTCACAACTTTTTATCCGGCCTTCACCCGCTAGTTCCATGAGGAAAATATGTGTGTGATACATTCGTATTCCTCTCATGTAGGTAAGGTTGAAAATTGAATTGCGGAGGCCCCGAAGTATTGCGTATATCAACCCCTTGAACTCCATCTATCAGCAAGCCAGTTTATCATTCCTCCCTCCTGTGTAGGATCAAGTTGAAGCCGGTTACATTGCTGGTGTGCTCAAATATATACTCTACTAACTAAATGCTGTGCTTTGCCGTTGGTATCTATGTAACTACTTTTTGCAAAATTTTATCTATAAGTCAGGGCATAAAGATATATTGGCATCTGTCAGTCTGATCTTTTGACCATATCTGGCGATATCAAGGTGAACGTGCTGGCCAATGAAGACGTTGGGCTTGCACTGTCTTCTTGTTCTCCTTTAACTGTAACAGCTGCGACCAACCTGACCTAATCTTTACATACTTAGACACAGGCGCTACATGACTTCTTCTATGATAGGCTAAAATAGTCGATAAGGCAGAAGGAGATCTCTCTTCTTAAGTGCAGTTGAAAGATATCACCTCAAAACTTCTCATCAAGGCAGGGGTTGTTGATATGCGGCAGCGAATAAGCGGCTGTAAGTACTCATCTCAAAACCTACCAACGAGTTCGGTCAAAAATTGTGGGCGAATTTCACAGCGAGAAACGCATTTCTCTCAAAATAAATTTTAAAGTTTTTTGTTCTGGTTTCTCTTCACTTCTTAAATACTCTTTTAAATTTTCCTTTCCCTTTGTGGTTTCATTTTGACAATCCATTTCTTCTCTCTCCGAAATTTTCTTTTTACTCCCCTTTTCTTTCCATGCTTCTTCATCTTGTAGCAGTACTTCAAGAAGAAAATATTCTGTCGCCGTCATATTTCTGGTTAAATTCAGTGCTTATTGTGATTTGGTTTATATACACTCACTGAGAATTTTTCCTTTTGTCGAATTGCCGTCATAATTACTTTTTTCAACTTACAACTTACACTCCCCCTTTACAAATTACGTTCTGCTGAGCTGAAAAGTTAATAGCCAGAAATAGTTCCTTAATTCCTATATATTTCGCTCTTTCGTCTGCACTAATAAGAGCGAAACAAAGAATGAGCAAACTCTTAGAATATCTACAGATTACCTGAAATAAGTTTCCTTTCAAAATAATGTCAATCAATATTCCAAATAAATGCTTATGAGTTTCAGTTAAAAAGAAAAAATTGGGGGAAAAAATATTTAAATTTGAATTCAAAAAAATCAGGTTCGTTTCTTAAGTCTGTTGTTTAAAAAGCCACATAAACAAACTCTACTGCAATACAAATAAAAACAAAACATTAAATTATAACTGTAAACTTAAAGTACACAACAATTAAAGTTTATTCTATTAATTGCTTTGCTTCAATAAAAAAAAAGTGAAATCCAATCTACATTTGTGCGCATAAAAGATGCCTTACCGTCAGTTCTGCTGACAAAGCAACGCAAGAACGGAACGCGGAAAATCTCCGTGACTAATACTCAAACTAAATGGCGCTTACGAATTTCACGCTGCCCTTCGGCACTCTAACACAACCAGTACCAGCATGGGGTGCTTCATTGCCTTCCCTACATCCCGCCCACCAACTTGCTGCTAATACAAATAATTTACTTTATTCACCGGCCGATCATCAGCAACAGCAGGGCGATGATTTAGCACCACCAGCTGAGTCAGATTTTTATAAAAACAATCCATATGCACCGCCACAATTACACCAGCAGCAGCAACAACAGCCCATACGTCAATCATATCAATATAATAGCAATAATAATAACAACAATGAAAATGAAAATCAAAATAATAATCGGTTAAAAGGTGGCAACACCTATTTACCGCCCATACCACCGCTTGGCGCGCGAAATACACAACAATATAGTAATAATCAAAAACAACAACAGCATTTTAGTCATTTCAGCATAAATCAACAACAACAGCAGCAGCATCAGTTTCATCAGCAACAACAACAACAACAGTATAACGGTAATAATGTTGTCACTTTTAAGGCAGCAACTTCCGCAACCAGCGCTGCTGCTGCCGCCTCATCTGCAGCCGCTTCCACTTCGACAAGAACTTATGGTGAAGGTTCTTATAATAATAATTTTGGTACTCCGGGCGCTATAAAGTCACAGCAACAGCCGCAACAAAAGCAATATTATAATTCCTATAGCACTTCCTCAGTTGTCACTCAATCACAGTTAAAGACTCAAACGCAAAGCAGCCAACAGAATTTCGGTTTAGCATTAGCCACCGAAGCACCTCAACCGGCGGCAGTTTATGGTGCCATACCCAAACAATTAGTGAGGCCGGAAGATGAAGGCAGTAGCGGTAACGAAAGTATTTCTGGTGGTGGGGGTGGTGCTGGCGAGACTGCTGGTGTTGCAGATAATGGTGATTTTCCACATCGTCCACCTGGCTTTACACGCGTACAGGCCGGTCAGGGATCACGTACACAGGTGCATGCAGTGCTGGATTATGACGTGGAAGAAGGTGAAGAAGAGGAATACTATGATGATGGTGATAAGGGTGAGTATTTTAATGAAATATGTACTATAAATTGGAGATATTACACAAGTAAAACTGTGAAACAGAAAATTTATTCTTCTTTTTGAGTTTTTTTAATAGCCTTATAAGTGTATTTTTTTACTTTTTCGGTTTCAATCTAGAACCATCTTCAGGACTAGAAAAACTCAAAATTACGAATAACAAACATAATGCCTAATTTTGTATTTTCTAGTCCTAAGGATGGTTACAGATTGAAACCGAAATATGGACCATTTACATAAATTATAATACAATATATGGTGTTTTATTTATCTTTGCGGCCTTGAGCTCAACAATTAACCAACAAGTTACAATTTCTTCATGTGAAAATATTCGCTAACAATTTGTTATGTATACATATCTTATTGTATCCAATACATCTCTACTTTTTGAAGACCTCAAATGTTTTGAGGTAACCAATTTATTACGTTGATTATATAACGCGGAAGTTTTTCAAAGGCAGCCTAACTCAGAATTGGTTCAGAGTTCCCTTCACCTTAGAACTTCTTTCAAAAACTAAGATAGAGGTTCATAGAGATTGATAAAAACTCCGATATAGGAAAGCTGAGGTGAGACCTATGAAAGCACTGGCAGCACGCCTGAAAAAGAGTTTTCACTAGGAATTTGGAACTGCATATACAACACAGTCATTCGACCGACACTAACGTATGGAGCTCTTCTCTGGCGAAAGGTGCTAGAAAAAGGGCAATAACCATAGGTTTGGGAAGGTGCAAGGGCTGGCATGCCCGAGAGCGTCAGTGGCAGTGAACAGCGCACTTAAGGAAGGGTTAAACGCGACGATATTCGAAGAAATAGCACTGGAATTAACTTAAAGCATCTGCGAATAAAGTAATCGTACCGACTTTCTGACTCATATAGTGTCTTCAAGGAAGAAGGAGGACCTTTATACCAAATGGAAAGCAGCCATAATTTTCCAGGAGAGTACGGCCTCAGATACGCATAAACGCATTAAAGCCCAATGTTATAAATTCAGTTGGCGTGCGGAGGTTTCGAGCCTCGCTGTCATTCATAAGATAACTCGATGTCTCACTTTACTGCATCCGTGGGCACAGCGAATTTGAAGGGAATGAATTTGCAGATGAGATGGCCAGTAAAGGCTCCGAAATGGAAAAGGGGTGAACAGCTCATTACGACCACCGCTTTGTTTTCTCCTGAAGAAAAACTAGGAATATGAGATTGAAACAGCGGACTTGCTACTGACCAACCGTCTCAAGGTCGTTATGGACATTTTTGGATAGGAAGGGAACTAGCTTACTTCGTAAGCTAACCCTCGGCGGGTTAAAGGGATTCGAAAATACCCGCGGTAGGTACGCGTGTCGTAAGAGGCGACTAAAGTACCACACTGATTCAAGGGGCTTTTTAGTGCAGCCCTTTCAAGGGGTTGCCAGCGCAATTTATTCCAACCAAATCGTCAACCTCACCTACATGTGGCGAATACTATTTCTCTAACAGCCGGGGCTCAGGCGACCCCATGTTCCTCATGGATCTAGGGAGTGGAAGGCGAGATCCCTTTGAGTTTTCATGTGGTCATGCCAAATCGTTCCCGAGATGGTCGGGCTAGTACCTTAATGGTGCTTGTTACAGGAACGTACCGGATGTGCATACGGCAAAGGACCATCAACATCGATAACATTCCGGGGAGTGTCCTTGTCGCTACAACAACAACAACAACAGCAATATACAATCCCGGTTTTGAGGTGATCTTCCAGCAATTTAACATGCAGCCGATGCATATGATTATGGCTGGATGTACTTTAATGTAGTTAATACCGTCTATGATCGCCCATTTGGCTTTAGGGGACCACTTAGGCATGCCACTGGCTCAATCGTTTTTTTCTATATAACACTCATAGTAAATATTTGCCAACCATTTATTACCTAATACTAGGTCAGATATAAATATGTCAAATTCGCTTAAATTTTTTCCTGCGGACTATAAAATATCGATGTTATCATGCTCGCTTCATTAAATTAACTAATTTGGGATCAACGTTTGCTTCATTTAATATTTTGAGTTAATTAAAAATGTGCTAGGGTCAACATTTCGAAAATGAGTTAGAATCAAATGGAGGCATGTTAAATTTTGCCGCTTAACCGGCAGAGATAAATATTATGTATTAAGTAAATAAATTTGCATAAATTTGCTTAAAATGTCGGAAGTAAAGTTGTTTAACAAGTAGCAAAGTGGGGCGCCAGCACATTTATTCAAAAATAAACTTAAAAATCTTAAATGTAGATTGGAAAAAAATTTCAATGAATCGCAAAATGCCGCAAAAAGCAGATGCTGATATTGTTGTTATGAATAATTTTTTATTATTAATATTTCCTTTATATTTGGTTGGTTGAATTATTGTCCGCAGTGACAGCTGTTTCGATTATACCTTGTAAATATCTTCAATAAAATATGCAAAGAAGGCAATCGGGAAAAATTTTACAACTAAGGCATGACGTGGCTGAATGCGTTTGTAACACTGCAACCATCGTAGGAGTGCGGGTTCAAATCCCACTCCCAGGAGAAAAGGGTTTGAAGAGATTTACAAGGTATAATCGAAACAGCTGCCGCCTTGTCCGTCCTGATGTCACGTTGTTTAAACTTTTCCCAAATTATTAAATAAATTATAAAATTAAAATTGCTTGAAATAAATCTTTTCATACAATGAAGCAATAAGGGTAATCCCCGCTTAAAACTCATACAAATACCCAATATTGGTTAATTCGTTGTAGTTCTATAAATAGAACAAAAAGAAACCACACCAAGTTTCTTTGAAACCGCCTTACCAACGCATAAATTTACCACATGATACCATACGAAGTATGGAGTGTGATTAAAGAAAATATGCAAAGAAAGCAATTGGGATAACATTTACAACAACTAAGGCACGACATGGGTGAATGCGTTTGTAACACTTCAACCATCGTAAGAGTGCGGGTTCAAATCCCACTCCCAGGAGAAAAGGCTTTGAAGAGATTTACAAAATATAATCGAAACAGCTATCGCCTCGTCTGTGCTGATGTCACGTTGTTTAAATTTTTCCCAAATTATTAAATGAATTATAAAATTAAAAATTGCTTCAAATAAATGTTTTCGAACATTTGAAGCAATAAGGGCAATCCCCGCTTAAAAGTCATACAGATTTTTAAGTAATTTCTCATTTAGCTACAAACGTGAAACTTCACAGATAATTTAAAACACCTTGACAAAGAAACAAAAGGAAAAAAGTTTCTTTAGGTAGCGCACGGATCGAAATAATTAGAGTAAGCAAGCCAAGTACTCACTTTTAACAATCCAAGCTTGAGATATATGAGCAATTTTCAAGTAGCTTCTGACTCAATAAAATAATTTTTTCCCCACCTCGAACTAAAAAGTAGAAAATAAAAAGAAACTAAAAAAATGTTCAAGCACTTAAAAAGACAAAAATCAGCAAAAATATGTACTTATACAAAGACATACTCTCGCTGAACTTTGTTTTTAAAATTTTGGCATAGAATTTGTAAAAATATTTATGAGAAATAATAATATAAAGGTGGAGCGCAATGAATTGACTATATATTGATAATATTCTTGATTGCAAGAATATGTCTCTATACACGGATAAATTTTTTGCTGATTTTTTTCCATTTATATAAAGGAAGTGTTAAATATTTTTTTTATTTTCATTTTATTTTATATATTTTTTGGGTTTAATTTTTTATTTCTTTACTTATTTATTGCTTATAGTATTTGTATTTGCAAACATATTTGCATATATGTATATAGATTTGTATCAAGATAGATATTTGTTGAAATGCAAGCTTTCGCCTAGTTTGTTTCTTTAAACATTTAAGATGATTTTAATCGCAATTTGCTTTCGAATTCAATCGACTTAAAGGAATAGCTAAAAGGAATTGGTACCTGTTATTTATGTATAATACTAGCAGAGCCGGCAAACATTGTTCTGCCCTAAATTTAGTGTATCTGCATACATTTTAATAAGCTTTTTCCGTCTAACTCTGCCCTGCCCGTCTTCACTTTTTCTTAATCCTTTTATTCACTCCTCCCTCCGTTTTTTCGCTTCATCTATCTCTATCTTCGTCTCACTCTATCTCTTTCTCAGTCTCCTTCTCCTTCCCTCTTTTCTCTTATCTCAAGTTCTTCTCATTCTTCTTCATCCCTTATTGCCAGTCCAAGAGGGTGGTATCTATTTTGTTCCAGTCCCATTCCGAGTCCCAGTCCCACCCTGAGTCACAGTCCCAGTCCGTCTCTGGTCTATTTCCCCGAAAAAAGGATCGTAAATACCAATATAGACAAATTTATATACCAAATTTCAGGCAAATCGAATAGTACGTATATAAAAAGGTGTGGGTATTATTAATTCATGTCTTTATTTCGGCTTCGCATGCATATTTATCAGTATTGCCAGATTGATGCGACCAAATCGAATATCGCAATGAAAATTACTTTAAAGCTCTGAGCAGCAACTTTCATTTGATATCCATATTACACACACATTCTAGGGGTATCTGGGTCCACGTGTTGGCCTATATCTCGAGACCCTAGTCACCCAGGTGTACGAAAAATTCCCCGTATCAAAGTACTCATAAACAGCTTCCATTTGATAGCCATATTGTACAAACACATCCCTGGATTACCTTAGCATAAAAAAATATATTGAAGAATTAAATTTCCTTAGTGCACAAATATTAGCATATACATGCAAAAATAGCAAAAAATAAAACTTTTGTTTAAGAATTTTAAGGAAATGTTCAATATTTTTAATGCAAGAATATTTTTCAAGAGATTTTTGCATTCTTAACAATTCATGTTGCATTAACTTGGCAGCAACGCATAAATATGTATGTACATACATATGTCACGCTGATATGATATGAAAATACATACATACATCCATACATATAAATATACTCCCGAAGTTAAATAACGCAGCGAATGCTATGTGTCACCTCACCCAAAAGCAATTTGCGCGCACAGTTGACACCGAACAACCACGCACGCGCATTTTTTGGTAAAACTGTTACTTTTGTTTAGACAATTTGGCTGATATAAGAAAGTATTTTTTTTTTTATGCAGAACGAAGGTAATTTCAAAGTTTTACTGAAAAGCAGAATTTTTTAAATCCATCCATCCGTTTATGAGTTATAGCTGTGTAAACAAAAATTATATGATTTTTTACTACATTTTGGCAATTTGCCTAGCCCGTATAATATATACCTTCAAATTATATTAACTGTACTATCTCACGTAGCTAAGCTTTAAAATGCAAAAACCCGTTTTAAAATCGGAGCATTCTGTGTGAAATTATGTGCGTACATGGCATTTAACGACTTTATTTTATAAGATTTATAGAAGAAGATATAGATAACAAGCAAGTAAAACCGAACATTACATACCCAGCTGTGCATGAGTATACTCTAATTTCACAATAGTACGCTTAAAATTTCTAAATACAATTTCTTTTTAAACTTGGAAGCAATTGTTCTCTAGAGACAACATAAAGTGTGTACCTCATATTGGGCGGTCCACTAACAACAAATATTTAAACCATTTATGTAAGTGAATTTTGTTTTGATATCTTAATATTCGTTAGCGAAATATAGCTTTTCGAATTTTACAGACACATTTTCAGAGGTATTATAAAAAAGTAGGAGTGAATTTCAGGCGATTATGCTCATTTGGGAGCAAACAGTTGTAGCTATGAAAAAAATGCTTATGCCAAATTTCGTTCGGATTGGGAGATTTTCGTTCGACTTATGGCATTAAAAGTATTTTGGAAAGAGTAACAGGAAAAGGGGCGTTTCACGCCCATTTCCAAAATTTGTTTAAGTTTTGTTCTTATTCAACCACACTACTACTGAGGTAGAATATCAGCCAAATTTAGTTAAATACCATAGAGTTATTGCAAACTTTGTTAAGGTAAGACCTTTAGGAAAATGGGCGTAGTCTTTAACCGATTTTGATTATCTTTACTCAGTCTATATAATTTGGCAAAGAATTTCTGCCAAAATTTCAATGTAATATCTTAAGCGGCTTTTGATTGACGGCTGGTTTAACTTGCAAATTTTCTTCTTCATAATTTGGGTGGTGCCACGCCCATATTCCAAAATTTTTGGGAATTTGTGTTTTGCGTCATAAAACCAATCCACCAACCAAATTTCATTAGCTTAGCGGTATTCGTTTTTGAACTATCTAATTTTTTAAAATTTTCTACATTTTCGATATCGAAAAAGTGGGCGTGGTTATCTTCCAATTTCGCTCATTTTCAAACCAATCTATTCTGGGTTCGGGTAAGCCCGTATACCGAATTTGATGAAGTTATATGAATACTTGTTCAAGCTCGTGTTAACGGGCGGACAGACGGACGGACGGACATGGTTTTGTCAAATTTTTTTGCGATACCGATGATTTTGATATATGGAAGGCTATATCCATCTCGATTTCTTTTTACCTGTACAACCAACCGCTATCCAATCAAAGTTATAATTTTCTGGTTAAAAGTACATCTGCGTGCGCAAAACTTGACAATGGTTAGAACGATTTCGAGAACAATTTTGTAAAATTATGCCTTGAAGTACGAGGATGCTTCTTACCAAGAAAACAATTCTTTCGGGAAGTGGACTAGGGGCAGATCTATTCAAACAAATTATATTCATCGTACGATTTGCAGCTAGAATACTGAGACTAAGTATAAAGGATGGAGAAGAATAAGAGGAGAGAAAAGAGGGAAGGAGGTAGAGACTGAGAAAGAGAGACCGTTAGGCGAAGATATAGAGATAGGGATAGGGCGGAAAAGAAGTGAGTTAAAAGACGGAGAGGGAGAAAAAGAAGCAAAGAAAGAGAAAGGCAGAGGGAGGAGTCAATAAAAGGATAAGGAAGAGGGGAATAGAGGAAGGGCGAGAGTAAGAGGTAAAAACTTCTTAAAAGTTAAGCAGATAAACCAAAGTTAGGGCGAAACAGCGTCTACAGGATCTGCTATTAAAAAATAAATTCAAAAAAGTGATCTATATTTTTATATTATTTTCCGGCAGATGTTTATAGACGTATCTTATATAGAATTTTCGTAATCCATTTGCATTTTATCGAATCATTTTGGAATAAGCTTCATTTAAAACTATCGAGTATAACACTTGGGCCCAGTTTACAGGCCATTAATGTTGATCCGAGTTTGACACTTCCATGTTTGCCATGCGAACTACTTAATGATTCAAATCAGTAAATTTTTTGCTATCAATTAAGACGAAAACTAATATAGACCCTCGATCACTTTTTATACCTTTCATGAACATGAAATGGTATATTAACTTTGGTCCGATGTTTGTAACGTTGAGAAATATAGAAATAGAAGACAGGCTCACCATTAAGTATACCGAATTGATCAGGGCGACGAACTGAGTTGATATAGCCATGTCCGTCTGTCCGTCCGTCCGTCTGTCTGTTTGAACGCAAACTTGTCCCCCCAAATTTTGAGATATCTCAATGAAATTTGGCAATCGGATGTACTTTTGTATTATATTAGACATTTGTCGGATCCGGTAGGATTGGACCACTATAACATATATCTCCCATACAACCGATCGTTCAGATAAGACGATTTTGGTCATTTCTGCCGCAATTTAGAAAGTATAATCGTGAAACTCGGTGATATATATTCTAATATATCACAGAAGATATCCTGAAAAAATCACTTTGATCCGAGCTATATATAGTTATATCCCATACAACCGATCTTTCAGATAGAAAGATTTTTGGCCATTTCTCCCTTAATTTCCAATATAAAAACGTTAAACTTGGTGATATTTATTCTAATATATCATAGAAAATTTCCTGAAAAAATCACTTTGATCGGAGCTATATGTATATAGTATGTATATACCTATCCCATTCAACCGATCGTTCAGATAGAAAGATTTTTGGCCATATCTCCCTTATTTTCCAATATAAAACGTGAAACTTGGTGATATTTATTCTAATATATCATAGAAGATTTCCTGTAAAAATCATTTCGATCGGAGCTATATATAATATATATCTCATACAACCGATCATTCAGATAAGGGGTTTTTTGCCATTTTTTTTATATTTGTCTTAAAATCGTTTAGATATGTGCATCTGTTCACTATATATTTCTTATCTTATACAGCGCATTATTTGGATATTACGAATGGGATAAAATTACTGTTCAGCCCCATTCATGAAAGGTATGAAGTCTTCGGCACAGCCGAAGACAGTCCCGTCCTTACTCCTTTTAAGGAAAAAATATTTGTTTTTAGTTGTTGATTCTTTTTTACTCAACTCCTCTAGAATAAAAAAAATATTAAATGAAAGCGACATGAGTTCTATCAATATTCTTCTCTTCTATGTCATTCAAATTGGCGTCGTATTGTATTGTTTTTTTTCAACAGAAGACTTCGCGATTTGCCAAGCCTTCAAATTATTCGAGATTCGTAACTCGGAACATAACTGGGGCAATGGTACCAAATTAGTCTAGATATCTATATAGAAAGATTCCGCAAACAGTTCCCAAAAACAACACAGTTCCTTAGTAATTCACAAATGATTCCGGAAATTAACCCGAAATCCGTAAATTCGGTCTGCCGATAACTACAGCATTTTCCATGCGGAAAATAAGTTCTTTCTGCAAAACTGAATATACCTATTGCTTAGATGCATTGAAAAATCTCTTTAAAGCAATATTTTCAATATTTGAGAGAAATTTAAGCAGTATGACATTAGGACAGGCCAGCTGGTGCGATTATAACTTATAGATTTTGTTGTTCCTAAACATTACTTTGAACATTTCTCATTATAAGAAAACTACTAAAATTCAACGTTTTATTTGGATAAATGGTGGAAAATTATTTTCCATGAAAATGCTGACTAAGCAAAGCCGTGCGCACCCTAAAGTTTTGTGTTTGGTAAAATGAAACACCCTAACACATGTATGCGAGATAGATATGGATATTCGTATTAAGCAATTATTTTGATGAATTTTAGTTAATTCTTTTAAACACATATTAAATTCCCAAAAACAAAATATCTTTGCATATTTTTGTCAAACATTTATATTCTTTATGTAATTATTTTGTTGTTCCTATTCTTAGTCTTTTGGTTCAACGAAACGAATTTGCTCTAAATTTAAGTTTCTTAAAACACTTATTAATATACACACACATGTACACACGTGTGACAGCTTGTTATTTAGTTTACCGCAAACGACCTTGCCATTTACGTTTTTAGGCCTTTAACCTTCTACAGTTGTGTGTGTGTGTGTGTGTGGCAGATATCATCAACCTCTGGTTCATTGGTGGAGATGTTAATGCTGTGTCTACGATTGTTATTGAGGCTGGTGATGATGCGTTTTAATAATATTTTTCTTTTGATTAATTTGATTCAATTTGTTTATTGCATTCTTTATATTGTACCGACAGCTGTTGTTAATCTTTCTTTTGTCTCTGACGTAATCAAGATATCTTTGACCTTTGCCTGTATTTGCCCTTAATGATCTTGTAGATGCCTATTTGATCAGTTGGTTTTTCTATGGATTCGATTGGTTTTTGACTGCATTAAATTGCCTCTCTTCTAGTTAATCAAATAAATAAATGTTTATGACGGTAGAAAATATTAATTTTTTTCCAAATTAATATATGATATTTATTTCGTTTGTAATATGACAACCGCTTACTCTATTTGTTAAGCACGTTCATCTTACATTATTTATGGGGTTACTACACTGAAAGAAATGGTGCTAGTAAAATCAACTAATCCGTTCTGTTGTTCTTGACTTAACGGAGATTCGACCGAGTTCTTTGTCAAGCGAACAAATTATTGTCGCTCCTAAGTTAACAAAATTCTGTAAAAGTGACAGACTCCTAATCAATCTAACTGATTTTTTTGTTAACGCAACTGATCTCACTGGTCATTTCAACAGCGATCAACAACCAATACATGAGCAAATTTCAAAGAGAATTTTACGCTCACTGCGCTCTCTACTTTGTACTTATGGATGCTGTGTACTACATGTATGCCCATATTTACGTATGTATATGGCGGCCGCCGTGGTGTCATGGTAGCGTGCTCCGCCTACCACACCGAAGACCCTGGGTTCACACCCCGGGCAAAGCAACATACAAATTTTAAAATTATGGTTTTTCAATTAGAAGAAAATTTTCCTAGGCGGGGTCTTCCCTCGGCACTGTTCGGCAAGCAATCCGAGTGTATTTCTGCCATGAAAAGTTCTAAGTGAAAACTCATCTGCCTTGCAAATGCCGCAACATAGGTACTTTAGTGCAAAGCTGTCGCAACAACTTTTTTGTTCATTTGACTACTAAAACGGTCAATTGCGAATCAACGATTTGTGCGCAGTTCATTCAACATCTTGGTGCGATGGATAAAAATTGACAGAAATTTCGGTTGATTTTACCAGTCTTTTTCTTTCAGTGTATAATAAAATATGTAAATCAATCTGTATGATAAATTTTATATAGTCCCACATGCATACATACATATTTTTTGTGCGCGCATTTAATTCATGTGCGAGTTTTTAATTAAACCTGTACCGCCAAAGTGGCTCAGCATTTTATTTTTTTATTTTCTCAGGTATATCGTTAATGTTTGTAGAGTCTGTGAACTATTTCAAATTGATTGCCGCTTAAGAGTCTTTTCTTAACTTTTTAAAACCGGTAATTTATGCTTCTCTGTATTTATAGGTTCGGCACCTAATACTACGATATTAAGAGGGCTGATGAATTAACCAGTGGTTTGAAGGAGATTTATTTATTGGCTATTATATAAATAGGCAAGTTCTAAAGACCAAACTATAATCCTAAGATATAAACAATTGTGTATGTGTCGATAGGTTTTCTCAAGGAGCAGTGCAGCACATTTAAACAAATTTCAAAAATTTAAATATAGCATTTAAATATTAATTTAAAAATCACACTAACACATAATATATGAGACTTTTGTCATGCACACTACTGACACTACGTGTATTTGATGTTGTTGTGTTGAGAAAACCAGCAGACCCCATGCAAAGGAAATCAGATTTGATCTCTCGAGCAAATGTACAACCAGCGTGTTTTGTTGGAAGTGTATCGGGAGAGTCAGCAAATATAGTGTGTACTACATTGCTAGTTAATAAAATTAAACAAAACAAAAATAATATAAAATAAAATAAAATAGAATAAACTAAAATAAAATAAAATACACAAGTAAAATACAATAAATTAAATAAAACAAAATAAAATATATAACAAAAAAAAAAAAGCACAAAAAAAAAATAATAAAAAATTAAAAAATAAAATACTATAAAATATAACAAAATAAAATAAAATTAAAAAAATAAAAGAACAAAAAAATAAAAAGTAAAATAAAATATAATAAATAAATTAAATAAATCAAAATAAAATATGTAAAAAAATAAAATATAAAAACTAAGATCAATAAAATTAAATAAAACAAAACAAAATACAATAAAAAATAATATAAATAAAAAAAAAATAAAAAAATAAAATGAAATAATATAAAATAAAACAAACACACACAACCTACAAGGGTGTTATGCGGAGAAGCTCAGAAAATGTCAAAGTCTGGCACATGAAATTAAGGAGATGTCGACATAGAGTCGACATAATACCCATAACAATATCCTCAGCTGGAGTTATCCCAAAATCACCAAACTGTAGCCTTGAGAAATCTCAACTTACCGAAAAGAGACGAGCGATACAGAAGGCTGTTATTTTATCGTCAAGCTCTATAGTTAGATATTTCTGAAGCACATTCAAATCTGCGATGATTTATATAAATTTAAAAACCTGATACTTATGTAGTTATTTATAGAAAATCTTACCAACAACTGTAAAACCAAATCAATGTAACTAGTTAATAGAATTAAATAGCACCGGGCATTCAATCCAGTTTTGTATGAATTGCTTTGTTTTCCAGTAACTTACGCTTTCCCTAGTGTGTGCTTTATAAGTCCACAGAAGAGCTCTAAACTATAGAATGCTGCACCCTGCTTGGCTAGGTAGTCTGCTTGTTACTTACCTTCATGTACCTGATGCCCGGGAATCCATCCAAAAAAGCTCTGCTTTAGGCTTCCAGATCAATTAGCGCTCCAATATATTCATCCAATGGCTTAGAAATAATTAAGTATTGCAAGGCACGCAAGGCTGTCTGACTTAATGATTATACTCCTCGAGGATAAACTTCTCCGAAGACATTCTTCCAAGCAAACTTCTATTGCATGAATTTTTGGCTGAAAAATGGAGGGGTAGCATCCCATTAGTAGTACTTTCTTGAAGTTGGCCCATAGATACCAGCTCTCGTTTTACCGTCATCAAACTTCGATCCATCCGTGAACCAGACCTCTGAATCAGGGTCAGTATATGGATACCCTGTTTCCCAAAGAGTTTTGTACACAATGGACCATAATGAACCAGTTAAAAAAAGCACCAATTTCCAATAAGAAATATCTTCTTCGGAATCGCTTTTATTTATATATATTAATGATATATGTTTGTGTGTTTAATGGTGTGTTCAATTTTATTTAAGATTTTTAAGAATTAATGACCTTAACACCAGTAAAAAATAATTATTATTCAATTAATATTATGGTTTATTTAAAAAACTTTGTACAAAAAGCAATTGCACATTATGTTATGGTTCTTATATTTTTTAAATAAAAAATGTATAGTTTTTTCTATTATGATTTAAAATGAATATTGTAACGAATTTACTGAAATTCCTCTTATTTGCAACCTTCTACTAACGTTCCAATCACTAGACTGTTGAAGAAATAACTCCACTATTCAATAATGCAAAATGGCCTTAATTAAAGTACTTCACTGATAGCTTGCTTAAATCAAACTGATTGGGCGTGGCTCAACTGTTGCCTCTTTTCTACAGTTTGATTTCCTCGTTGGCACATTTCTAGGCGCCTCTATCTCCAGAATCCAATAGTTAGCCACCAGCTATAAAATTACCAGCTATAACTACGTTTATAGCTTCTCATATGCGCATGTATATGTGAGTCATACTTGCACCGATGATTACATACTTTTGTGAATATCTCTGATATATGCATGTGTTAGTGCGTTGTTCTCCGTTGATTGTATGAACATATGTATGATATAATGATTGACTTGTTGATGTGCATACATGCCACTGCTTAGTATTGGCTTAGAGATGATAGTATCCCTTAGCGTTGCTAAAATTCGTCACAATATTATAAAATTAATATGCATATAATGGGCCTTAATAATTTGTTTTCAGATTTAAAAAAAAATGGGTTGATCCCAAATTGATCGAGATAGATATTAGGATCACAGCGCTGTTGCTGCATTTGCATGTACAATTTGTATCGGTATCGGGAACAGGTTTCATAGGAACGCAAATATTATTTAATTCACTTATCGACCGGTCATCGTGCTAGCGTAAACGCAATTGGTTAATACAATTGAAAGCATTTATGACGAAAAACTACTATTCGTTCTTATGTTGTTTTGCATTGATGGTATTTTTTAATATTTACTTATTAGCATTAATTAAAAATAGACAAAACTGCACACGAATCTCGCATGCGAAAGATAACTGTGTCGATTAAGGAAGCATAATAGATTACATAGTTGAACTTTGATTGCATACAAAAAAAATTTACAAAACAAAATCACGTTAAAACAAAAACAACAAATGAAGTATAAATCTATTTAATAGCAATATCCAAATATGTATGTTTTTCTTACTTGAGTAACTAGTACAGAATAGAGATGTGCATGCAACGAAAGATTTTATTGAGCTCGAGTACAACACTAAATTTCATATTTTACACGAATTTACTCATCCCAACATCATCAGACATCGATATTGTCCAGCGAACTAAAACGCAGTGCCTGAGCCATGTTATGCGAATGAAAGATGACGCTCCAGCTAAGAAAGTATTTTTATCGGAACCTGCCTATGGAAGCAGAGTAAGAGGGCGGTCCCTACTCCGCTGGCTGGACTAGTTGGCTGAGCGATGAAGTGACTGGCGCGCCCTGTTGGATGGCCATAACCATTTAAATGGTTAACTGCAAATTAAGTAAATAAAAATTCAACCATTTTGAACTTGAATGATTGTTTTATGGTAATAGTATAGCTTATAGCTTTCCTGCTAAAGCCTGTTCTAACCAGTCCCGTGGAGCCCGCTACGTACGGTATTCCGCATCCATCTCTAATGTAAATCCATAATTGTATCGCAATAAAAAAAAGTATTAGTAAGTTAAGTTTGCAACTTTGAATTTCATCATAAATTTCAATTAGTTTTATGAGTTTGCAAAGATTTAAATTTGCAGTTATATTTAAGCACCAGAAAATGTATTCAAAGTGTATGCTACTATATATAAGACGTACCTTCCATTTTCGGCATTTATAGATATGAATATTAAAGTAAGCTAATAAACATTTGGGCTACTTCTCCGCTGTTTGCTAAAAGTGGGTAAACTTGAGAATCAAAACATCTCAACAAAGAGGGCACTTTGATATAGCAAGAACGTCCTATTACTCAAGTTGACAAAAAGATGGTTCTCAACTTGTACTCAAGTGTGATTCTATATTTGGACTAAATTTTAAGATTTCAATACTGCAGTATTTTCAAAAAAATTAAAATAAATAAATGTAAGGCGCGATAACCTCCGAAGAGATCTAAGGCCGAGCATCTCTTCCAATTTGCGTCGTGCTCCTCTTGATTTTCCCTACAAATTGGCCGGACGGGACCTACATGTTTTATGCCGATTCCGAACGGCATCTGCAAGGCAGATGAGTTTTCACTGAGAGCTTTTCATGGCAGAAATACACCCGGAGCGCTTGCCAAACACTGCCGAGGGGCGACCCCGCTTAGAAAAATTTTCTTCTAATTGAAAAACCTTATTTCTAAAATTTTGATGTTGCTTTGCCCGGGAGTTGAACCCAGGGCATACGGTGTGATAGGCGGAGCACGCTACCATCACACCACGGTGGCCGCCAAAAAAAATTAAATATATTAATTACTTATTTATTTGTGTACAATAAACAGCTGTTGGCTATGGCGGTGCCACATTAAAGAAAATCTCAATTTCCTGCTTCACCTCATCTGCTATCAAATGTGGGCTATCAAGTGAGGAAATGTACTGGGTATAAATTTGAGAACTAGTTATAAATTTCTTAAAATTTCAATTTGAGAACTGTATATTACCAAAGGCTTGGAAATATTTTTTTTATTGTTTTTGGGAAATAGCTTCACTGCACTAAAATTAATTTCATGCAAATAGTAGCTGAAAATAATATGTTGTGGTTAGCCATAAAATTATATGGAATGCATAGCTGAGTATATAAAGTAAATGATACCGTTGACCGAAATTAAAAACATCGACTGGAACGCGCCCATATATGGTAATGGCATAAAAATCATTTCGATCTATAGAGGGCCTGTCGGTCTTCCTAATATATCTCTCACTGAAAACGACCAAGAGGTTTACCATATAAAATTTATAAAAAAAACAAGTAAGGATGCCTTAGTTCGGGTGTAACGGTACACTATATACTGAGTGTGAGTTTCTGTAAAGCTCATTTCAGATAAATAACTTTTTCTTTTAGAAATGTTGGGTAATGTTTGATCGGAATAGATGAAACGAAAATGTCTCCCAATTTCCTTTTACAATAAAACTTGGTAAGTGAAATATCATTCATACAAAATTATTTTTCGCTAATATATAGCTTATTTTTCTAGTCTACGACCTTTTTAAACATCCTTTATATATAAAAGTGGGTGTGGTCTTTAATCGATCCCGTCCACTTTTACTAGACATATTTGCTGCACCCAATCTTATTACGATCCGTTAATTTTTCTTCGAGTTATGGCTCTCGAAACATAGAAAATTGCTTAGTCATAAAGGGGCGGTGCCATGCCCATTTTAAAATTGTTTTCAGATTTTTATCAAGAGTCTCAATATCAATCCACACGTCAAATTCAACATTCTAGGTGTATTATTTACTAAATAATCAGGGTTTTTGTGATTTCCAAAATGTTATATATATAAAAAGTGGGCGTGGTTATCATCCGATTTTGCTCATTTTCAATACCAATTTATTCTGTATCTAGATAAGCTCGTGTGCCAAATTTGGTGAAGATATTTCAATATTTACTCAAGTTATTGTGTTATCACAGATGAACGGACGGACGGACATGGCTCAATCAAATTTTTTTTGGATACTAATGATTTTGATATATGGAAGTCTATATCTTTCTCGATTCCTTTATACCTGTACAACCAACCGTTATCCAATCAAAGTTATTATACTATGTGTGCAAAGTACGCTGAGTATAAAAAGGACCAAATCTCAAAAAAGCACCAAATGTTTGCTTTATTTTATTGGAAAGCAAAAATTTCGGTAAATCACATTCGCTGTAACATATATAACATTTGAAAATGTTTCCCTAGTTTCCTGTATAAAACTTAACTAAACGAAGTAAAGACTTTGCTTTTATTCAAACTGCACAATTTCACATTTCTAGGACAAGTCTATATCTTTCACCAACCAAACGTTGTGAACCAAATTTTACTGACAAAGCTCTTAGTTCTAGCATTATGTTATTGGTTGAAATAAAATGTATAATGCAGTTAGGTTTAAGTAAGGAACGGTTAAAAATTTGCGTTCTGGTGTAGCTGAACTATATAACAAACTTGGTAGATTATAAATGACGCTCATGACTCAATAACACGAGGTTTCGGATTTACCTTTTTATACTCAGCTGAGCAGAGCTCACAGTGTATATTAATTTTGTTCGCGTAACGGTACCCCGTAACGGCATAAACTAATCGAGATAGATAGAGACTTTTATATATCAAAATGATCTGGGCGAAAAAAGAAATTCATTTAGCCATGTCCGTCCGTCCGTATGTCCGTAAACACGATAACTTGAGTAAATTTTGAGGTATCTTAATGAAATTTGGTATGTAAGTTCCTGGGCACTCATTTCAGATCGCTATTTTAAATGAACGAAATCGGACTATAACCACGCGCACTTTTTCGATATCGAAAATTTCGAAAACACCGAAACACTGCGATAGTTCATTACCAAAGATGGATAAAGCGATGAAACTTTTGTAGATGGGTTGACCATATGACGCAGAATAGAAAATTAGTAAAGTTTTGGACAGTGGGAGTGGCACCGCCCACTTTTAAAAGAAGGTAATTTAAAAGTTTTGCAAGCTATAATTTGGCAGTCGTTGAAGATATCATGATGAAATGGCAGGAACGTTACTCCTATTACTATATGTGTGCTAAATAAAAATTAGCTAAATCGGATGACGAACACGCCCACTTAAAAAAAATTTTTTAAGTCAAATTTTAACAAAAAATTTAATATTTTTACAGTATATAAATAAATTATGTCAACACTCGACTCCAGTAATGATATGGTGCAACAAAATACAAAAATAAAAGAAAATTTCGAAATGGGCGTAGCTCCGCCCTTTTTCATTTAATTCGTCTAGAATATTTTTAATGCCATAAGTCGAACAAAAATTTATCAATCCTTGTGAAATTTGGTAAGGGCATAGATTCTATTACGAAAATTTTTCTGTGAAAATGGGCAAAATCGGTTGAAGCCACGCCCAGTTTTTATACACAGTCGGCCTTCTGTCCTTCCGCATGGCCGTTAACACGATAACTTGAGCAAAAATTTACATATCTTTACTGAACTTAGTTCGCGTACTTATCTGAACACACTTTATGTTGGTATAAAAAATGGCCGAAATCTGACTTTGACCACGCCCACTTTTTCGATATCGAAAATTACGAAAAATGAAAAAATGCCATAATTCTATACCAAATATGTAAAAAGAGATGAAACATGGTAATTGAATTGGTTTATTGACGCAAAATATAACTTTAGAAAAAACTTTGTAAAATGGGTGTGACCTACCATATTAAGTAGAAGAAAATGAAAAAGTTCTGCAGGGCGAAATCAGAAGCCCTTGGAATCTGGGCAGGAATAATGTTCGTGGTATTACATATATAAATAAATTACCGGTACCCGACAGATGATGTTCTGGGTCACCCTGGTCCACATTTGGTCGATATCTCGAAAACGCCTTCACATATACCACCACAAAACTTCCTTTTAAAACCCTCACTAATACCTTTAATTTGATATCCATATCATACAACCACATTTTAGTGTCACCCCTGGTCCACCTTTATGGCGATAACTCCAAAAGGCGTCCACCTATAGAACTAAGGCCCACTCCCTTTTAAAATACCCATTAACACCTTTAATTTGATACCCATATCGTACAACACACATTTTAGAGTCACCCCTGGTCCACCTTTATGGCGGTATAATGAAATGGCGTCCACCTATAGAAATATGGCCCACTCCCTTTTAAAATACTCTTTAGTACCTTCCATTTGAAACCCATGTCATACAAACAAATTCCGGGGTTACCCTAGGTTCATTTTGCTAAATGGCGATTTTCCCTTATCTTGTCTACAAAACTCTCAGCTGAGTATGTAATGTTCGGTTACACCCGAACTTAGCCTTCCTTACTTCTTTGAATATGTGACACTCCGCACATATCGCTGTTTTTAGAAGGAGATAAAAAACGAAAATAATTAAATTCCGCTTTCAAAAATGTACTAAAGCTCTACAAACACATATGAGTAATAGTTTATAATAAATAGCCCAATAAAATTTCACGAAACTAATGAATTTAGGCATTATTATTATTATCTTTCCATTTTGGTTATGAATGTTCTATTGGAGATTTCAAAATCTAATGGAGAGCTCGATTTCAAGAAGTTCATATGGGAAAGGTTCCAGGATGCTGGCATTGCCAAATTATATTCAGGCCAGGACAGCATTCAGTTTAACTTCATTACAACTAACTGGTATTCGCTTTACAAGAATCTGATAGGAGGGAGGGCTTAGTTCGCGAAACACGTCTTGGTTTGATTATGAAGATCAAATTTGGTTCGGTCCATATTTGTAAAATGTGGCAGCGTCTTATATAATAGTGTTACATATTAAAAAAATTCTTTGGCATATTTTTATTCACTAAATATTTGTGAATATGGAAAGAGACAATTGAACTTCGTTAAAATAAATCTCAGTGAGAAGCCGAAATGATTTTGTGATTAACTTTTATTTTGGAGCCTCGATTAAAAGTACGTTTTTACCTCACACTGTGTTCAGCATTTTGCGTATAGCATTTTACAAACTGCAAACAAGAAAAAATTACAACAATGACATACCTGGCAAAAAAACTTGTACATCAATACAAAAAAACAGTTTAAGCTATGGTAAAACAACGAAAAGTGTTGGCTTGTTAAATACGTTTACGCTGTCACTTGGTTTGTCTTACGCTTTCCAAGTATTGATATCTCAATGCTTCAAAATAATGTCGATAATGTGTGAATATGAACTATGGTATTTTTTTTAAAGGGGCCGGGATGTAAGCACTTGGAATTCTCTACTACTCTGCACTCCGCCTGAGGAGAGAATTTATGCCGAAGATTTATAGACCTTTATGAGATGCCAATGGTGAATACAACTCGTGACAGTTTTGAGGATTTCTGACTGCTTTGGATGTTGAGCACAATTACGAATATAAAAAACAGTATGAAATTCTTCTACACATAAAGATAATAAGAAGAAAAACATATTGACGAAGCCAAATTAAAGCCCGGTTTTTCAGTGCAAGTTCAACTCAGCGTGTACGTTACACTACGCTTAAATTTATTCTGCAGTTTTTCGTTCTACTTTAACCAAAGTCTAAGTTGATCTTAGGCAGCCGATCTGGCCGGGTTAAACCGTAGGTAACCTATAAGATATTCACGTTCGTTCGCAATGGCGTCGATTATATCCAACAAACATTTCAGCTGGAGTACCATTAGAGCTCAGCTTGAGACTCATAGCGTTCTTGGCAAAAAATGGACTTTTTATAAAGGAAAAAATGCTGTTACTTAAGTTGAAAAATATATAGTTCCCAACTTGTACTCATGTATGGTTCTCTTATTGGACTCAAATATAAGATTCCAAAATTTATCAAAGGTTGGATAGTGATTGGAGAATGATGTTGTATATCAACTTGAGAACTAGCAGATACATATAAGAATAGTTAGAGAATAATGTTGAATAGCAACTCCAGTACTAGTCATATAGTTCTCTAAAGGTGGAAAAATATTTTTTCCATGAATATTGTGTAAACAAAATCCAGCTATTGCCGTATCTAAAGATTATCTAGATAATAACCCTTCAAAAAAGTGAGTACTCTATAAATAATGTAAGGAATACTCCTTTGGGAGTATAGGACTGCTCCAAATCTAATCTGTATTCATACAAAAAATGTGCTCCAATTAACATTGCGATGTCCTAGGAGAGGAGTAGGTGATCCCACTCTCGCTTTGTTTGTGAGTATTCCATAGAGTACATACGTGAGAGTACTTTCCAAAGTACTTTCACTGTAGTACTCCATGGAGCACCCACAGAGGATCATTTGCCAAAGTACTAAAGAGGAATTGTGTTGTCGGAAAGAATTATCGGAGTGAATTTAATTTAAAATGAAAGTAAATGAAGAGGGGCAATAGAACTTTTATATTTTATACTACGAATATTCTTATGTTATTTACCATTTGCATGAATAAAAAAACTAATAATTCTCTATACTATAGTATGTATGCATAAAACCAGTGCGCTGTTGCATTTTATCCGAGTTGCCAAAGTAAAATTTTATTATCAGTTATTTGTATGCAATATTTTACTTTTGGCAACTCTGTTCGATCGTCATCGTGTCGTGATCACTGTAGTTAAAAAACGAGCAATGATCGGCTGATGGTGGTCCGCAAACAGATTGCAAAGGAGTATTTTTAGAGTACTCCAACAAGAAGAAAATGGAACACGTAATCCAACAATTTTTGCAGGGAAAATACCAATAGCCATCATCCCGTTGTTTTGATCCGGCGCCAGATCAACAATTTGCATGTAAATGCAACAGCAGCGATTTGAGTCAAATAAATCCAGATATAAGTCTGGTTCAATTTGTGAGCCAGATAATTTGTTAATTTCTTGTCCTTAGTATGGACACTGCCTTTAGTAAACCTATTTTTTTCAACAATAGATGTCGGTGTTGAAGTTAAACACAACGGCGAAATTTACCTATCACAACTGATGTGCACAAAAATATCACGACCTCTGCTTCTCAAGTCTCCTAATGATCCAGAGCATTCCCGTGATAATTGAGCGTGATAAGGAGCTAGAAATATCACTGGATGATGGCTAGAACTGCCATGTAGTTCTGGGGTTTAAATTTGACTAGAGTTTAAACAAATCTAGTTTAAGCTTACTACTGCAAAACCGGGCCTAACAGAACTTAAAATATTTGCCGGGTGAACAACAACAAAAACATATATATATATATACATCTTTTTTATCAACAACAAATAAACAAAAGAAAAGATGAACAAAAACACTTCATTAACTTAATGATGAGTCTATGAAAACACTTCAGGTTTTTTGCGAATGCTGAAACAAAAAGTACTAAAATAGTTTAGGAGGGTAATTGTTTTTAAGAGCGTAGATTAAATGGTAATGTGCGTTTTACCGCATATTACAACATTGCGCACACGCAAAAAGTGTATGTACATATGTAAAGATGTAAACACCTGAGATTACAATAACATCGCAAAACAAATAATACCAATAAAAGATACAAAAACGAACCAACATTAAATCCAAAAAGGAGACACAAAAAATGAAAACACTTCCCTTATACAAATGGTTCAAAAGGCAGCGGTTCTTGAAATTTTTGAAGTTTTAACAACAGCAGCAGCCACCTTATCAGAAAAAACTTCTAATCTAGCTGGAGTTTAAGTCGTTGTTCACCTAGGTTGAGTAACTATCGAATTTTTCCCCCTTATTTAATGCATTGCCATCGGTATCTCAGCTAGGTGTGAGGAAATGGATTTGGAGCTCAACAGGAATTATGTCAAATATCACAAGATCTCATCCGAACCGAATCATTTTTCTTAATATCTGGATCTTAACACCATCTAGCGGAAATATTTCTCCTTTTGTTGCATTGTCATGGTGGCAGGTTTCTAGCACACCCTGAAATCACTTAAAAACCGATCTCAATATGTCTAATCTTGTGTGAAATTTTCAATTATCTCCACCCTACGTGCACCTCCTAGCGGAATTTTTATTTTCTCCTTGGTTAATAGTCACGGTACCCTCATTTAAGTGTAAGATTGCAGGTTTCTAGCTCAATGAGGATCAGTAAATATCTCGGAAGCTGCCCCCATCTAGTAATTTTTTTGTCCCTTAGTATTATATGCGCCACCATTTTTTCCCACATGTTGCTTTATTATGTACCAAGTAATAAGGCTGAAGGTACATGGGAACTTACTCAAAAACGTATTTTAAGATTCTCCAATTTTGTTCTGAAAATTACTGACAAACATGATTAGGTCCATTTCATAATGGAAAAAGATAATTTTACGCACAATATTTTGTAATTGAGTTAGAAAAATAACAAATTTGGTTTGGTGAACTGCTCTAAGAAGACCGACGACTGCGAAATACCCTGAAACACTTTATGGATACGACTTGCTTTTTTCAACTCGGCTACAAGAAATCCCGACTATGCTATAGTGGTCCGATACACTCGATTCCATAAAATATCTAATCCGACAAAAAAATATACACGCTGACAAAATTGCATCAAGATATCTCAAAAATAGAGAAACTAGTTTGCGTTCAAATACACAGACGGACGGACAGATGGGCATGGCTAAATCAACTCAGATATTCATCCTGATTAATACGGTATACTTATTGGTGGGTCTATCTCTTCTCCTTTAAGGACTCACAATTTTGAGACTCGTGACAAACTTAATATACCATTTCTCTTTCATGAAAAGTATAAGAACGATAAGTTCTGTTTTTGCGGCCCCTTTTTCTTGTACCGCAATTTTACGGAATTGTTTATAAGTTTCTCTTTTATTCTTACTTACTTACTTACTTAATTGGCGCTTAACCGTCTAAACGGTTATGGCCGTCCAACAAGGCGCGCCAGTCGCTCCTTCGCTCCGCCAACCGGCGCCAATTGGTCACACCAAGGGAGTTTAAATCGTTTTCCACCTGGTCCTTCCAACGGAGTGGGGGCCGCTCTCTACCTCTGCTTCCATAGGCGGGTCCCGATAGAAACACTTTCTTGGCCGGAGCATCATCTTTCATTCGCATAACATGGCCTAGCCAGCGCAGCCGCTGCGCTTTAATTCGCTGGACTATGTTGATGTCTGCGTATAGCTCGTACAGCTCATCATTAAATCTTCTTCGGTACTCGCCATCGCCAACGCGTAGAGGTCCATAAATCTTTCGAAGAACTTTTCTCTCGAACACTCCCAAAGCCGCTTCATCTGCTGTTGTCATGGTCCATGCTTCTGCCCCATATAGCAGGACGGGTTCGTACCCGTGACTTGTAGAGTACGATTTTCGTTCGCCGAGAGAGGACTTTACTTTTCAATTGCCTACCTAGTCCAAAGTAGCATTTATTGGCAAGATTGATTCTTCGCTGGATTTCAGTGCTGATGTTGTTGCTAGTGTTGATGCTGGTTCCCAAATAAACGAAGTCTTTTACTATTTCGAAATTATGGCTGCCAACAGTAGCGTGGTTGCCAAGGCGCATATGCGCTGACTCTTTGCTTGATGACAGCAGGTACTTCGTTTTGTCCTCATTCACCATCATTCTCTTTTATTCACATTTAATATAAACTGTCCGTAAAATAACACCTAATTACGGAAAACCCCTAACGAACTTCAATGTTTTTTAAACTATAAATTACAAAATAATGTAGAATAAAAATAATGAAATGTAATTGAAAAAGGTTTGAATAATTCGATCCAGGAGACGCTTAATTTTGTATTTGTGTGCTTTAAAGGCGTTGAAGCCAAGATAACTTACTTAACTACCTAACTGACTGACGATCGTGCAGATAGAGACATTAGCAACTGTCAGACACCTTCGTTGGATTAAATAGTTGACTTTTTTTTATTTTTGGTAAGAGCATACACATTCGATTTTAATTGTAGGTAGATATTGCTAAAGTTCTTAAATACAGAAATATTCTTGGTAATAAATAATTATGTACGTTGTAGGCATATTTTTAGGTAAGTACATACATATATCTATAAAAATTTACCTACTCAAAATCCATCAACGACAAAATCTGATATTTCAATTCAATTAACGTGAAGCTTTATTTGAGTTAGATTGTCGATATCTAAATTTCTATAAGTCTAAGGCCCGGATTTTCAGTAGTTGGTTAAGCTAAGCTTAAACTAAGTTTGCTTAAACTCTGGGCAAATTTAATCTGCAGTTAAACTACTGAGAAGTATATCCGGCACAGCTTAAGGCCGCTTTTGGGGTAAATTTTTTTGTACGACAACACTGGTTTTTTATTATCTAGATAATCTTTAGATACGGCAACAGCTGGATTTTGTTTACCCAACAAACATGGAACAAATATTTCTCCATCCTTAAGGATATATATGGGGTATTCCATTCCATTTCGACCAATTTTGAACCCGACCCCTTTAGAATTGGCTGAAAGTTTTTCTTCTTTTTTTAGCTTACGAAAGACGTTTTTCGAAATTTTTCAAATTTTTTCATCCAACTCAAAAAAAGTTATGAATTTTTAAAAAACGCCGTTTTTGTTTTCAAAATGGTATAACTTTTTCAAAAATTGACCGTATGGGATCTTTTTTTTTTTAATTTGTTTTTAAATGTACTTTTCGGAAAAAATACAAACACATTTTTAAAGTTTTTTTTTTTTAATTTTTCAGTTTTTCGAGATTTTTCGAATTAAAATAACCAGGGTTAATGACTGACACAGTAAACATGTAAGTTTTTTTTTAGATTACCATAATATATAAAGAAAAGAATACTTAAAAATCATTTTCTTACATTTTTTTGTTATATAAATAAAATTGATAAAAAAAAATTTTTTATTTTTGAAATTTTTTTTTTCAATTAAATAAAAAAAAATATAAAAAAAAATTGGCCTACTCCGGGATTAGTGGGGATGATTGCAGAATTGATTGAAGTTTTTTATGAGAAAAAAAAAATGGCGAAATTCGAAAAAACTCGAAAAACTGAAAAATTAAAAGTTATAGCATTTTGAAAACAAAAACGGTGTTTTTTTAAAAATTCATAACTTTTTTGAGTTGGATGAAAAAATTTGAAAAAATTCTGAAAAACGTCTTTCGTAAGGTGGAAAAAGAAGAAAAACTTTCAGCCAATTCTAAAGGGGTCGGGTTCAAAATTGGTCAAAATGGGATGGAATACCCCATATATCTTCTGCCGGAGTTGATATCCCACATCATTCTCTAATTATTCTTAAACCAGATAGTTATCAAGTTTATATCCAACATCATTCTCCAATCACTATCCAACCTTTGAGAAATTGGGAAAATGTATAGTCCTCGAGTTGATCCCCTACGTCATTCTCAAATTATTTTCCGACCTTTGAGAGATGTTGGGAAAAGTACAGCTCCCAAGTGAATATCCAACACATTGCTCCAATTTATATCCTACATTTTACATCGAGTTAAGGTGGGTTGAAAACAAATCTTCTCCAAGGTGGTACCATCAAAGCAAACAGCTGTTTATTGTGGGAAATAAACACCTTGTAGATAGCAGTAAAGAAGCGTTATTAACTAAAAATAAACTACACATGTTTTATTTTATTTTCGCGAAAATACTGTAGCATTGGAATCTTACATTTGAGTCCAGTTCGAGAACCATACTTGAGTACTAGTTGGGAACTATCTTTTTTTAAACTTAAGAGATAGCATTTTTTGCTTTATAAATTTTATTTAGAGCACGGCGGCCACCGTAGTGCGTGCTCCGCCTACCACGCGGTATGCCCTGGGTTCGCACCCCGAGCAAAGCAACACCAACATTTTAGAAATAAGGTTTTTCAATTAGAAGACAATTTTCCTAAGCGGGGTTGCCCCTCGGCAGTGTTTGGCAAGCGCGTCCCGTCCGGCCAATTTGTAGGGCAAGTCAAGAGGAGCACGACGCAAATTGGAAGAGAAGCTCGGCCTTAGATCTCTTCGGAGGTTATAGCGCGTTATATTTTTTGTTTTATTTAAGACTCTCGAGTTGAGCCACTGTTTCGAAATAACTTTGTAGCTTTTAGAAGTATGCCTGAGTATCAACATGAGTACTAATGGTACTCAAGCCCAAATAATTGTTGGGTATATTCGACGCCATTGCGAACGAACGCAAGAAACCGATAGGTTAACTAGAATTTAACCCTGCCAGATCGGCCGCTTAAGCTAAGCTCAAACTTCATTTAAAATAGACTGAAAAATTGCAGAATAAATTTAAGAGTAGTTTAACTGACAAACTCAGTTGAACTTGTACCGAAAAACCGGGGCTAAGTTGGTAAAACGCTCTTCTCTCTACTGTCGAAAAAAAAGTACGTTTTAATTAACGCGATTTTCAAATATATAATTATTATTGAAATGTTGTTGTTTTTTTTAACTTTGGAAACGTGCACAACTTGCTGAACTCTTGTGTAAAAGAGAAACGTTCTTATCATAATATCTACTTAATTTGCTTCTTATGCATCTTGTATTAAGTGACAGATCCCAAGCACCAAAACATTTATAAATATAGCTATCTCCTTATCCAGAAATAACACAATGAAGTGGCTCACTCAGCACACAACGCGAGGAATATTAGGATTAAGCTTCATATTTAATGAGCGCCGCCCAAAACAGAAAACCGTCTTCCCAGTTCTGACTTATGAAAAACTTACGACGAAGTCAACCAATATAAGCAGCTCCCACCGATCGAAAATAAAAACAAGCTAAGTTCGGGTGTAACCGAGAGCTTTGGAGACAAAATAAGGAAAACTCACCACGTAGGAAAGTGAACCCAGGGTAACCCTGGAATGTGTTTGTATGACATTGGTATCAAATGAAAGGTGTTAATGAGTATTTTAAAAGGGAGGGAACCTAGTTGTATATTTTAAGGCGTTTTCTAGATATCGGACCAGGGTGACCCAGAGCATCATCTGTCGGGTACCGCTAATTTATTTGTATATGTAATACCACGAACAGTATTCTGTCATAATTTCTAGGGCTTTGGATTTCGTCCTGCAGAACTTTTTCATTTTCTTCTACTTAATATGGTAGATGTCACACTCATTTTACAAAGTTTTTCCAAAAGTTATATTATGAGTCAAAAAACCAATCCACTCACCATGTTTCATCCCTTTTTTCGTATTTGGTATAGAATTATGGCATTTTCTTCATTTTTCGAAATTTTCTATATCGAAAAAGTGGGCGTGGTCATAGTCGGATTTCGCCGATTTTTCATACCAAGATAAAGTGAGTTCAGATAAGTACGTGAACTAAGTTTAGTAAAGATATATCGATTTTTGCTCAATTTATCGTGTTCACGGCCGAGCGGAAGGACAGACCGTCGACTGTGTATAAAAACTGGGCGTGGCTTCAACCGATTTCGCCCATTTTCACAGCAAACAGTTACCGTCACAGAATCTATGCGCCTACCAAATTTCACAAGGATTGGTTAATTTTTGTTCGATTTATGGCATTAAAAGTATTCTAGAGAAATTAAATGAAAAAGGGCGGAGCTACGCCCACTTTGAAATTTTATTTTATTTTTGTATTTTGTTGCACCATATCATTACTGGAGTTGAATGTTGAAAAAATTTACTTATGTATATACTGTAAGGATATTCAACTCTTTTTTATAATTTGACTTAAAAAAATTTTTTTTTAAAGTGGGCGTGTTCATCATCCGATTTTACTAATTTTTTTTAGCACACATACAGGAATAGGAGTAATGCTCTTGCAAAATTTCATCATGATATCTTCAACGACTGCCAAATAACGGCTTGCAAACTTTCAAATTACCTTCTTTCAAAAGTAGGCGGTGCCACTCCCATTGTCCAAAATTTTACTAATTTTCTATTCTACGTTATAAGGTCAACCCACCTACCAAGTTTCTTCGCTTTACCTGTCTTTGGTAATGAATTATCGCACTTTTTGTATTTTTCCAAATTTTCGATATCGAAAAAGTGGGCGTGGTTATATTCCGATTTCTTTCATTTTAAATAGCGATCTGTGTGTGAGTGCCCAGGAACCTACATATCAAATTTCATCAAGATACCTCAAAAATTACTCAAGTTATCGTGTTTACGGACGGACGGACGGACATGACTAAATAAATTTCTTTTTTCGCCCAGATCATTTTGATATATAGAAATCTATATCTATCTCAATTAGTTTATGCCTTTTCGGACTACCGTTATGCAAACGAAGTTAATATACTCTGTGAGCTCTGCTCAGCTGAGTATAAAAATACAAGTAAAAGAAAATTAAAATTAAGAATTGAATTTGATGAATGAAAGGCAAAAACTAATGTTATTTTTAGTTCTCCTACTCCCTGATGGAGATGTACCAAGAAAACACCGAAACGCGTAGGAGAACAAAAAAAATTTTAGTTTCATCGGCCGAAAAGCTCCTTTTGGAAAAATCAACACAAAATATACCCTGGCCCAAAATCTTCAGCATAAAATTAATCAGTTTGTGTTGTTGGTTTCCCGGTAGGAATGATAGTTGGTTTATTGGTAAGATTTTCTTGCAACCCTTGACAAACTCGTTTTTGGCATTGTGCCATCTTCAGTGCCATTTTTCGTATATCAATACATACAAAACGTAAATGAATAATACGACGAAAGCTATAAAGCGTCAATTGGCTAGGTCTGAACACAGTCCAATGTTTTTTCAAAGACAGTGAAGCCTGCTCTTCGTGTGTTACAAGACGTGGTTGTCGATAAGAATGCAATCTGAGCCTCATCGTTCTTATCTATTCACATAACATCACCGAGCCGCCAGTGGGGAGTTTCCAAGGAACCGTCGCGATGTTTTGCAGAGTTACGTGACGATCTATGTAGCGCCTTCCGAGCGTAAATCGGCGCATTTACAGAACACTATTCAAAACAATATTGTGGCGAATATGAGCAATTTCGGTGCGTCACTGTGCGGTTAGTAAATAAATGATATACAACAGGGCTTTTCAAAATTGAAAATGTGCCTGTATTAGCGAGAGCGCAATCGTCGCGATGATCGTGCGGGTGAATTGATGTTTCATTTTTTCGCTTACTAGCAAGCAATGAGCTAACAATAACCAAATGTATCGCGCATAATTATTCATACATATTTTGATACCGATAAACCGATACCCATCACCGATTTTGCTACGCCAAGTGCCAAGCGGCTAGAGTTGGGTCGTTTCGTTCTGAACTTGTTCAATTGACCGGGTCTCTCAACTGAACAAGTGAACTCGATCTTCGATTTCGGTTCTTTTTGTTCTTTTAGTTCATTTGTTCTTTTAGTTCGTTTTATCTAATGTTATTCTTTCTCTCTTCTCGTTTGCGAACATTGTAAATTCATACATACATACGCAGAAATTCACAGTGAGCACGAATGTCGATAATGCCGCTTACACTAAAGATATGTGTGGTCATCTTTGTGTGTGGCACTGCTACAACAATATATGTATGGACTATTTATGAAAAACATGTTTTATAAGAAACTTATTATTACATTAAAAAACTTGAAAAGTTCATATTTACAATTTGTGGCTGTACTCTTTCAATTTCCTGGATCTTCCGAAATTTTTAACTTTTTTTGAAGTTAATTATACATATATATATTAACTTATTTATTCATTACTCATTTAAATATACTTACACAAAGCATTCCTGCATACACACCACCATCTATATTTGTTGGCTTTCTTCGCGGGTGCGAGCAGCAGTGATCAATTTTGCTTGAAAAAAAGAACAGATGAACAAAAAAAACAACTTGTTCGTTCATCAGAAAAAGAACGAAAGATTCGAATCTCTGAAATGAACGAAAAAACACAACTCTACAAGCGGCGACTAACTCAATTAAAAAAGACAGAGCGAATCATATGCGTGTGAATTGAGAGGGCAAAATTGTGCTATGAAATGAAAAGCCCTGCTATACAATAACAGTAAGCCATATACACACATACATAGAAGGCAACGAATAATATTTTACACACATAACCAGAAGCGTGAAGCGAAGAGAATATTTCACACACACAATCAGCAGCTAACTGGAGAGAATATTTCGCGCACATAGACGGCAATAAAGCATACGACGTTACATAAACTACAGATATCCTTGTATATAGCTAAATAACCAAGCATGAGATACACCTCTTCTCGAAGGCATTTGCCTTAGGGGAAACGGGCGAACGAGGTAACTGAGAGTATGAAAGCAGCGCAAGCTGAGGAATCAGAAATAAGTTTGATCTTAACACGTTATACGTGAAGAACGCGATAATTGTAATTGTGAATTACTACTAAGTGCCAAAGTAGTGTAAATAGAGAACATCTTGCCATACCGAATATTTAAGTAATTTGTTCGACAGCTCAGAGATTAGAACGTTAGCAAAAGGCGCATAATAAGCAGGAATCTCCCAAAAATCGTTACAATATCGTTTGCAGTGTCAATAGTTCTATGGCTTAAAGTTATAAGATATCTTATTTCGCACTAGAAATCATTCTTGAATTATCTCATATATTTGCTAATAACATTCATAATTTCGCTCGCAATCAGGTCGGGTGTTCTGAGAGACTTATAGAACGTAATTTTCGCTAGTCAAAAGAGAACTTTACTTCTCATTGTGCATGCTGCCAAAAGTATTACTTTCGGTAAGAAAGATTCTTCAATGGATTGGGTAATTAGAGACGAGGTATATTTTTTGGTGAAGAATGGTTCAAATTGAATCAAATCGACTTCCCACGCTTATCTTTCTAACTTTCAATAATACACTGATTTGCTTTCCAAAACTTCAAGTTGACAAAAAATCTGTCGGTAAAATTTTTAGTATTGCATGTCATTCTTCGTAAGAGTTTCCGCTGCTTTTTTACAGTAGAGGCGTATTTTTTGGTCATAACAACTGGCATATAGCAGCCTGCGTTGGCGATAGCTATGATGACGGCACCAACAACAACAGTAGCACAACTACAACTACATCCACGATGAGCTGAGTTAGAGCCAGACAAAATTTATTGTAGCTTGTCGAATAAAAAAAAAAACGCTTCTGGTGTATGCACATTGTGCTTGGCACACCCGCCCGTTCTGTCACTCGCTTAAGATGACTCGCTTGACTTTTCAACACATCTAATGATAAAATATTTTTATTGGGAAAGTGATTTGTACGTACGAGTTTGCGATTTGGCGATACATTTTGCTCAATCATTATGCTGAGTGATATATTAGAACTTTTCAGAACATTTATACCCAGTTGCGTGTTATCACAAGGTTAGATAATATTTGTTCACTTGTATATACTTTTTGTCTTTAAAAAGTTCTCAAAACGCAAAGAAAAACTGGATCGCCCTCCTATATCAGCTTTTCATTGTATTGGCTCCTTCTGGTCTAAGCAAGAGTTTTTACACCAAAATTGTCCTATCCAATATGTAAGGGCAAGAGATCTACGCTTTTCCGTGGGAGAACGGACCAACCATGAAGCGTTGATGGGCGAGCTGCGAGACAATATTGTAGCGGGAAAGAATGCAAATACAAAAAATCATAATTGCTTATTAAGGTTAGATAGAGTAAGTTTGGGTAGCCTATGTTATGAGATCACTTAGGCATTTCGTTAATCCTTTGTTCTGCCACATTCTTCCATATATTTAACGAATTTTGAGTCACAATAGCCCTGCAGCGAACTTTCGCGTTTTGAGATAAATCTAGTTCTAATCTTCTCCACAGTGCTTTTAAACGACACTTTTAACATTGTGATGTCATATGAAATGCCAATCGCTCCTTTGAAGATCTTTTTATCGCTCTCTTAACTGATTTCATCGTAGGTATTTGTGAAAGAGTCACTCACTTTGAATTATAAATTTAAATCCATGTAGCTCAAACTTAAGCGTCGATGGGATAAGTGTGACCACCTACTGTCCCGTTCTGCTTTCGAATATCACCACACTGAAAGAAAAAGACTGGTAACATCAACCGAAATGCTGGTAAATTCAGTCGAAATTTCTGTGAATTTTTATATATCGCAACAAGATGTTGAATCAACTGCGCACAAATCGTTGATTCGTAATTGACCGTTTTGGTAGTCAAATGAAGAAAAAAAGTTGTTGCGACAGCTTTGTACGAAAGTACCTATGTTGCGGCATTTGTAAGGCAGATGAGTCTTCACTGAGATATTTTCATGGCAGAAATATACTCGGAGTGCTTGCCGAACAGTGCCGAGGGACGACCCCACTTAGGGAAAATTTTCTTCTAATTGGAAAACCCTATTTCTAAAATTTTTATGTTGCTTTGCACGGGGTGTGAACCCAGGGTCTTCGGTGTGGTAGGCGGAGCACGCTACCATCACACCACGGCGGCCGCCATATACATACGCAAATATGTGCATACATATAGTACACAGCATACATAAGTACAAAGTAGAGAGCGCAGTGAGCGTAAATTCTCTTAGAAATTTGCTCATGTATTGACTGTTAATCGCTGTTGAAATGGTCAGTGCGATCAGTTGTATTAACAAAAAAATCAGCTAGATTGATTGGGAGTCTGTCAATTTTACAGAATTTTGTTAACTTAAGAGCGACAATTTCTCTTCTGTTGAAATAACTAAACAAATTTTTTCGATTGACAAAGAACTCGGCCGAATTAACCATAATTCGATCAATTTCACCGAATCTCCGTTAAGTCAAAAACAACAGAACCAATTTGTTGATTTTACTAGTACCATTTCTTTCAGTGCACTTCGGAGAAAGTCTTTAAACTTGTACTAGGAAACTTTCGTTTTGTATGACTGTTCCCCTGACAAAATTAGGTGTCAGACTAGAGCTGGCTTAGATGGCTCAAGATCCAACTGTCCAAATACAGAGAGCAAGAGGCCAATGCGATCCCAAAGTTACTACTGGCAGCACCGCTCTGTCCGCAAGTGCCTGCTTCGGCAAATAAATCATCGTGACAGTTGCCTGAGAAATAGCCAGGTCAAGCAATCTCTGTCGGCCCTTCATCTAACTGTGACAGACCAGATCATACAGCCAGTGTCCTTTTTTTGGTGAAAGCCCTGGAATTTTAAGTATGTTTCCTATAAGCTTGGAACCTGAAATAGCTTAGAGCCGTACTAAAATGCAGCATTAGGAGAAAACAATTTTTCAAGACAGGGTAAGAATCGATATATTTAAAAATCTTTACAAAATCCATACAGAACAGATGGAAGCTTGTGATCGATCTTAACCTCAAGCTTTAAACCTTGCACATAATTCAGGATATCGTGAAATGCAGGAAAAGGAGAAAAAATGTCCGCTAGATGGTGCAGGAGTCGAGATAATTAGAAAATTCAAACGAGAATAGGATTCGTGAGATAGAAATTTTATATAACTTTCCGCTGAGCTAACGTTTTTAAATTGTCAACGCATTTCAAAAACCAAAAGGAGGGCAAAAAGTTCCGAAAATGGATGGAGAGACTTGCTTTAACAGCTTAAAGCTTTACACATAGCTCAAAGTACCGAAACAATTCTGAAAACGGAAAAGGCGATGAAAAAAGTTGTAATACTTCTTTTATAATAATGGATCAGAAAAAAATGTAGATACAAAATTTTAAACTTACCTACTTAGTTACTTAATTGGCACTTGACCGTTTAAACTATTTTGGACGACTAACAAGACACGCAAGTCGTTTCTTCGTTAGGCTAACTGGCGCCATTTGGTTACATCAAGAACATTTGAATTGTTTTCAACTTGCTCCTTCGAGCTCCCTCTCCCTTTGCTGCCGTAGACGGGCCCCGATAAGATTACTTTCTTGGCAGGAGCACCAATTTTAAACACTTCCTTTATATTTATGGATCAAAGCGCAGCGGAAAATGTGTCCCTAAACATAGCCATAATATAATGGTGATGAATATCGAGTTAGAAATTTTTAAAACGGCTGCTGAAATCGGCTCATCAGAAACGAACGTAAAGATTTTGTAAGTCATGTATTTAAGGAGTCCTTGTTAAAGCCGCAATTGGGTATATTACAATGAAATTCCCTCATACTTTTTTGTTCGTTATTTATGCATTTTTGAAGTAACTGTTTAGGAGTTGATTTCTAAGAGCGGTTTTTAGCCTAAAGATCTCATTCCTAGTTTGCTATCATTCGTTTTATTAAAAGCTAAGCTTAATGCAGTTGAATTTAAGTCAAAATTAGATTACAGTTTCTGTTTGGGAATGTAGATTTAACTGTAATGTCATCTGGGAAAGTGATAGTGGATAAGTATTTGAACTTGCTCAATGCTTACTGGTTCATCTTGAATCTGAACACAAAAAAAGTTTTTTTTAAATAAAAAGTAAAGTCAAGACATGTCTATATGTATCGGTTTTATTTTATACTCCGACATTATCTTAACCGCACGAGTTAATTTGAATATTTGTGTAAGTAAGTACTAAACGGTTTTAAATCGATTGCAAACTAATATATTATTATTCAATTATCTGGTGTTTATGCTTTACTTGTTTGTAGGTAATTGATAAGCGTGGCGTAGTGTTTTGTTTTAAAATCAGTAACCTCGTTAGTTCAAGTTATCAATTTTATGCTCGCAAATTACTTTTATGAAAACTTACTGAAAGTAATATTTATTATTCATTGCACACAATTAAATACCCAGCGATAAGTTATTGAGCACTCTTATATATATGTAAATATTATATGTCAGAGAAATGTGTGTGACATAAACAATCACGCAATACAAAAAAAACTGCTCTGATTAGTTTGAAATAGTTCGCGAGTTTCTGAAAAGCAGAAAACAAGGTCTGGCTCTTTAGTTAAAAAAAAAAAAGAAAGTTTTTCTGGGTAGCTTTCCAAAAAATCCAAAGTTTCTGAAAAGGAGAAAAAAGTACTGCAAAATTACACCCAGCATTCACATTTTTCCAAAAGTCGAAAATTTAAAAAAAAAAACTTGAATATTAACAAGTAAGGAAGGCTAAGTTCGGGTGTAACCGAACATTACATACTCAGTTGAGAGCTATGGAGACAAAATAAGGAAAATCACCATGTAGGAAAATGAACCTAGCGTAACCCTGGAATGTGGTTGTATGACATGTGTATCAAATGGAAGGTATTAAAGAGTATTTTAAGAGAGAGTAGGCCATAGTTCTATGGATGGACGCCATTTAGGGATATCGCCATAAAGGTGGACCAGGGCTGACTCTAGAATGTGTTTGTACGATATGGGTATCAAATGAAAGGTGATAATGAGTATTTTAAAAGGGAATGGGCTTTAGTTCTATAGGTGAACGCCTTTTCGAGAAATCCCCATAAAGGTGGACCAGGGGTGACTCTAGAATATGTTTGTACGATATGGGTATCAAATGAAAGCTGTTAATGAGTATTTTGAAACGGAGTGATCCTTAGTTCCCTAGGTGGACGCCGTTTCGAGATATCGCCATAAAGGTGGACCAGGGGTGTCTCTAGTTGTACGATATGGGAATCAAATGAAAGGTGTTACTGAGCGTTTTAAGAGGGAGTGGGCATTAGGTCTATAGGTGGACGCCTTTTCGAAACATCGCCATTAGGGTGGGCCAGGGGTGACTCTAGAATGTGTTTGTACGATATGGGTATCAAACGAAAGGTGTTACTGAGCATTTTAAGAGGGAGTGGGCATTAGGTCCATAGGTGGACGCCTTTTCGAGATATCGCCATTAGGGTGGGCCAGGGGTGACTCTGGAATGTGTTTGTACGATATGGGTATCAAATGAAAGGTGGTAATGAGTATTTTAAAAGGGAGCAATCCTTAGTTCTATAGGTGGACGCCTTTTCGAGATATCGCCATAAAGGTGGACCAAGGGTGACTCTAGAATGTTTTTACGATATGGGTATCAAACGAAAGGTGTTACTGAGCATTTTAAGAGGGAGTGGGCACTAGGTCTATAGGTGGACGCCTTTTCGAGATATCGCCATTAGGGTGGGCCAGGGGTGACTCTAGAATGTTTGTACGATATGGGTATCAAACGAAAGGTGTTACTGAGCATTTTAAGAGAAAGTGGGCATTAGGTCTATAGGTGGGCGCCTTTTCGAGATATCACCATTAGGGTGGGCCAGGGTGACTCTAGAATGTGTTTGTACGATATGGGTATCAAATGAAAGGTGGTAATGAGTATTTTAAAAGGGAGTAATCCTCAGTTCTATAGGTGGACGCCTTTTCGAGATATCGCCATAAAGGTTGACCAAGGGTGACTCTAGAATGTTTGTACGATATGGGTATCAAACGAAAGGTGTTACTGAGCATTTTAAGAGGGAGTGGGCATTAGGTCTATAGGTGGACGCCTTTTCGAGATATCGCCATTAGGGTGGGCCAGGGGTGACTCTAGAATGTTTGTACGATATGGGTATCAAACGAAAGGTGTTACTGAGCATTTTAAGAGGGAGTGGGCATTAGGTCTATAGGTGGACGCCTTTTCGAGATATCGCCATTAGGGTGGGCCAGGGGTGACTCTAGAATGTTTGTACGATATGGGTATCAAAGGAAAGGTGTTACTGAGCATTTTAAGAGGGAGTGGACATTAGGTCTATAGGTGGACGCCTTTTCGAGATATCGCCATTAGGGTGGGCCAGGGGTGACTCTAGAATGTTTTTACGATATGGGTATCAAACGAAAGGTGTTACTGAGCATTTTAAGAGGGAGTGGGCATTAGGTCTATAGGTGCACGCCTTTTCGAGATATCGCCATTAGGGTGGACCAGGGTTGACTCTAGAATGTGTTTGTACGATATGGATATCAAATTAAAGGTATTGATGAGGGTTTTAAAAGCGAGTGGCCCTTAGATGTATATGTGAATGCGTTCTCGCGATATCGACCAAATGTGGATCAGGTGATCCAGAAAATCATCTGTCGGGTACTGCTAATTTATTTATATATTCAATAACACTAACAGTATTCCTGCCAAGATTCCAAGGGCTGTTGATTTCGCCTTGTAGAACTTTTTCATTTTCTTCTACTTAATATGGAAGGTGTCACACCCATTTTACAAAGTTTTTTCCAAAATTATATTTTGCGTCAATAAACGAATCCAGTTACCATGCTTCATCCCTTTTGTCGTATTTGGTATAGAATTATGGCATTTTTTTAATTTTTCGTAATTTTCGATATCGATAAAGTGGGCGTGGTTATGGTCGGATTTCGGCCATTTTTTATACCAAGATAAAGTGAGTTCAGATAAGTACGTGGGCTAAGTTTAGTAAAGATATATCGGTTTTTGCTCAAGTTATTGTGTTAACGGCCGAGCGGAAGGACAGACGGAGGACTGTGTATAAAAACTGGGCGTGGCTTCCACCGATTTCGCCCATTTTCACAGAGAACAGTTAACGTCATAGAATCTATGCTCCTACCAAATTTCAAAAGGATAGGTAAATTTTTGTTCGACTTATGGCATTAAAAGTATTCTAGACACACTAAATGAAAATGGGCGGAGCCACGCCCATTTTGAAATTTTCTTTTATTTTTGTATTTTGTTGCATCATATCATTACTGGAGTTGAATTTTGACTTAATTTACTTATATACAGTAAAGATATTAAATTTTTTGTTAAAATTTGAATTTAAAAAAAATTTTTTTTAAAAAGTGGGCGTGTTCTTCATCCAATTTTGCTAATTTTTATTTAGCACATATAAAGTAATAGTAGTAACGTTCCTGCCAAATTTCATCATGATATCTTCAACGACTGCCAAATTACAGCTTGCAAAACTTTTAAATTACCTTCTTGTAAAAGTGGGCGGTGCCACGCCCATTGTCCAAAATCTTACTAATTTTCTATTCTGCGTCATAACGTCAACCCATCTACCAAGTTTCATCGCTTTAACCGCCTTTGGCAATGAATTATCGCATTTTTCCGGTTTTTCGAAATTTTCGATATCGAAAAAGTGGGCGTGGTTATAGTCCGATATCGTTCATTTTAAATAGCGATCTGAGATGAGTGCTCAGAAACCTACATACCAAATTTCATCAAGATACCTCAAAATTTACTCAAGTTATCGTGTTAACGGACGGACGGACGGACGGACGGACGGACGGACGGACGGACATGGCTCAATCAAATTTTTTCTGGATCCTGATTATTTTGATATATGGAAGTCTATATCTATCTCGATTCCTTTATATATGTACAACCAACCGTTATCCAATCAAACTTAATATACTCTGTGAGCTCTGCTCAACTGAGTATAAAAAAAAGGTTCTGCAGTTCTGGAAAGGGAGAAAAAAGGTCTGCGCCCAGTTATCACATTTTTTTCAAAAGTTAAAAAATTTCTAGAAAAATGTTAATTAAAAAAGAATAATGTTTTAACTAGTTTTTCAGTAGTTCTGGAATTCCTAATAAAGAGAAAAAAATTTCTAAAATTTGGACTTTTAGAGAAATGGTATCTCATTCGTGTAGATGCATTTCGCAATGGTTCAAGTCCACCCTTAATGACAGCAAATATCATTGTATATCTTTCCTACATTCGAACTTAGAAAATCTGAAATGAAAAATTTTAATTTCGGTCGGAAGTAGTTTTGAAGCAGATAAAACCGCCTATTGAATCGAATGGCAAACACATGGATCTAAGATTAGGCTGATGTTGCTTTAATAAAGTACTACTCCTCCATTTCTGCCTACCATAACGCTAGCATTATCTGTTATTTTTATTTATTCATTCAATATTCTTAAAATGTAATCTACACCCAATTGTTAGATTTTATAAAGCTAAACAGAGAAAAAGTATAAATCTAGCTTGAAAAACGCTAATATGGCTACATTGACAGTGGCAAAATACTATCGAAATTACCTCACAAAAAACTCCAATATAAATATATGTAGTACCAAAATAATATCGCACTAACCCACAAATTCCAAAAAAAGACGTTGTTTGACCTCGACAACAATCACGGAACAAGCCAAACATAATTTCGAAATGTTTTAGCGATAGTCCCGTAATGATTCAGAAATGGTATCAAAATTTGCCCAAAGTAGTCCCGAAATAATCACAAAAAAACTCGAAATACCGAAAAGTGTCCTCAAATATTGTCGAAATAGTCCTGTACAATTCGAAAGGAATAGTGAAGTGACTCTGAAAGCAATCCCGAAATTTGTAGTGGTGTTATAATTTCGACAACAATTCCGACGCCACTGCCCAAATTTCTTAAACACCTTAGATCATAGGTCGTCAAAAAAAAAAAAGAAGTGATTGCACGTTCACATACGCAATGATAGCACAATTGTGCTAGGGAATGCAGACTCTTGGTTTAGACCTTACAGTATATCTGTCATACTTAATGTCCTTGGGGAAGGTTCAGTATACCTAGTTTTATAAAGCTTAAAAAAATAATTAAAAGGTAACTACTCCCAGGGGAGGTGGGAGCCCATAGCAAATAAAATGTCATGTCATAAGTGGGTGAAGGATTGAAAATGAAGGAGAACAGGAAAGCTCACGTAGTAGTGACGAGTACCTTCATTACGAAACCATAAATATCATTTGGGCGGTGAGAATTTTCTTCAAATTTTAATCGCTGAAATTTCTGCCATGGTACAAATGTCAGATAGAAACAATCCGATGGCACAAAATAAGCATCAGCTTAAACAATAGTAACCCTGATTTGAGTTTTATTTAAGCAGTTTTTCATATAGATGAGTTTAACACATGCTTATGCATTATGAGTAGATTGCACGTATTTTTATGGAGAACGGTAGAATGAGCGACACTGGTCTTGGTACACTTTGCAAGTGAAATTATTTTTCCCACTGGTTGGTAAATTTTCTATCATTTTTCGCAATTAAAAACTGCAATATAACAATCGAATACGACACCAAATATGTTAGCAAGTATTTTTGTTGTAAAGGGAGAATGTTTACAACAATGCTTCGCGAAAGTTTGTATGTGAATGCGCAAGGCGTAATAAACTTCAATTGCCAAGTCTAAAGTTCCTTCATATTTACAAACGCAACATCTTGGTTGATTGTGGCGATATTATTGGAATGCATAAGGGCAAATCCGAAAAACTTTTACTTTTTTGGATACTCGGATTTTACACACGGGCAAAAAACTGAAGACCAGAAAGAAGTACAAGGGCATTAAGTTTGACCTTTGACTATCCGATCTGATGATTTTAAAAATCAAGGAAGTTGACAGTAAGTTTTTGCAGAACTTCGAAACGTAAAAAACGTTGATTTTTACACATTTTCAAGCGATACCCTTCATTTTTTTTTTTTTTTGAATTTTTTGGATAAAATTTTGAAGCATCGCTGAAACACTATGGAATTCAAACAGAATATTATTTCTGAGACGCAGATTCTAAACGTATGAGCAAAATAAATGTTCCCCTCCAATACTCAAAACTATCATCAATCAAATTAGCGATACTTTTTTTTTTTTGTCATTTTCAATATTGACAGTTTTTTGCTTATAGCTTTTTGAGGCAACTGAGTATTGAAATTTGGATTATGCACGACAATAGCCTATCAGGGACGAAAAATACGTGGGGCTTCAAATTCGATGTGCCCCTTTCAGTTTTGAAGGTAGAGGCAGTAAAGTGGAAGCACTTGGTTGCGTAAATTTTTTTTCAGGAGCATGTTTTTTTGTGGGCACAGCTACAATTTTACTTTTATCACAAGGAAAGTTATTGATGTTTGTAGATGGGGCAAATATACGAAATTTCCGACAAAAATTGGCAATCGTCAAAAAGTGCAGACAATTTTTTTTTTGTATTTTTTATACCAGTTTTTATTTAGAAGCAAATGAAAATAAACCCAAATTTGGTACAAAAATTAAAAAAAAATAATGATTTTGTTCTGCACTTTTTACGATTGCCAATTTTTGGCGAAAATTTCGTTTATTTGCCCCATGTACAAACATCAATAACTTTCCTTCAGCGAATATTCCAAGATGAGGTAACTGATGGTATACTACTGTGGTGTAGTGAAAAAATTAACAAAGGGTAATGAAATATTTGACGGTTAGCTGGTTTCATATTTTTGCCGATATCTTTAAAACCGGGTTTCGGGTATCAACAAGATTTTACCTAAATATACCCCATATAGGTATGTACATCCTTATAAAATTTCAACACAATCGGTTAAGAAGTGTTTAAATAAGTAAAAAAAATTTAAGGTTTTCTGGGTTTATATTTTTATCAATATCTCCAAAACCGGATCTCGGGTATTAAAACTTTTTTACCAAAACATACTTCATTCACATATCTATATGTTTTTAAAGTTTCAAAAGAATCGGTAGAAAGGTGTTAAAATAAATGTGTTGCAAAGTTTGCAGTAAAAAATATTTGGCGGTTATTCGGTTTTATATTTTTACCGATATCTACAAAACCGGGTCTCGTGTATCAAAAAAATTTTACATAGCTAACAGCTGCATACATTTCCATATTTTGTTAAAATTTCGATATAATCGGTACAGAAGTGTTGAAATAAATGTATATTTAACATTTTGACCTCAATTTATATATATTTTGCTCGATGTTTTGACTATATCTTTGTGAGGCATTATGTAAGACGAGTAACGGCGATGCACTATAGCTCCAATTTACCCCTCAATGTTCCTAACAAAACGATATTTGCGTGATACCATGTTTCAAAAAAAATTTTTTTTCTCCAAAAAAACCAAAGTTTGGCGGATTTCCCCATAAGCTTGTGTTAAACGCATCTATATGAAAAATGTCATTGTACCGCGGCCTTAAGAGCAAATAGAAATAAAAAAAACACATTTCAGTATTACGATTCAGTGCTGATATTGCTGTATCAATAGAATTAAACTAAAATTGAAATTACGTAATTACGAATGTAAGTTCGTTACTTAAGTCGTTTGTTTTTTTTTTTTTCTGAACTAATCACACACTCTCATAACAAATACTGATGAGGAATACCCAACAATTTCAAAAATATATTCACTTAGCAAATCAAACATTCTCTAAAGTTGGAAAATATTTATACCATAATCGTAATAAATAATCTTGCTTACAAATTGTGGTCAATAACAACATTTATTTTATAGGCAACTCATTATTAGCAATACTCTCGAGCAAAACTACCTCTATTACTTGAATGACTTTGCATTAACATAATTTAAAATCCATGCAGTAAAGATTGCACTAGGACCCGCATTTCTCAGTTAACGGTTATTGAATGTTCTTTAATTTGCATATGCCAAACAACTAAATTTATGACTGCTGATTTAAATAGTTTGAATGTTAGTTGCGACAGTTGACTGCAGCATAGCTTATTAAAGAACAACAACAACACTTAACTGATATATTAACAGACAAGAGCGACTTGTTATTTCAGTAGGAAGAGTGGAAGATTTATTATGGTGATTTTTATTGTTGTTGAAATCTATTCTAATGAAAGTAAAGTAATGCATATTCTTAAACAAACTAACTATTGTAATTCAGTTGAGAACTGATATGTGAGAAAGCGCATCAGTGACAGTGACTTCCAAATAATCTAAACATATGCAGATTAGAGTTAAGTATCCGAGATAGCGGCCTCTTAATGGAATTTCGCACTGCTGGAACTTTCAACAATGACCCCAGTATCGAACAGTGAAATCTGCAGTAGTTGCCTGAGAACCTCGCTATGAATGCACTTTGCCGATACTGGATCAATAATTTAAGCACCCTTATTTTGATTTATATTGGAATTATTTAACGGCATCCCTTATCCAATGTGATTTAAAGATGAGTTCGACTTAGTTTTTCGGACGAAGTTACACTGCGGCCTATTGCTGTTGACTCCATTTTGTCGACTGCTTTTATTTTATTTGTTTGCTGCCAGGCAGTCTCATGTTACTTGACCACACCATCGCACCGTACTCTCTCCCCAGCATTAAAACATTTATCTCGATTGCAAGGTGATGAAAAGCGCCAACGTTTCCTCTCAGGAGTTTTTCAAGCGGTGCTTTGAAAAACTCAGTAATATACTTAACAGTTTTTCGCCGAAAATCCTCTTGACTTTGCAGAATTAGTTAGTGGTGGTGTGACGGTGGCTAGACGGTGTAATACGTATCTAGTCTTTGAGGTTGTAAAAAGACTGGGCATTCCTCAAAGACGAGGACCAATAGAGGAACAGTCCGAGTTTTCTTTGGAAACCGAATTACAATGCAACATAAAGGAAGAACATAGTTCTGAACTCTATGACAGTGTAATTTGTAAAAAAATGTTCGCTGGTTAAAGTAATGTAAAATTTGTAGGTACAGTCCTAATTGCCTGAATGTGTTGCTAAGCGCAAAAGTCGAGAACGGTTGGACCGATTTCGCGAATTATTTTTTTTAGCATATTCCTTGAAGTACGAAGATGGTTCTTACCGAGAAAACAATTCTTTTCAAAGTATATAGGTAGTCATTTGCCTAGATTAGTATTTACTACACTTTTATTTAAGGGAAATGGATCAGGGACCGACTGGTGCTGGAACCGCCAGATGATTATAGATGTATCTTATATAGAATTTTTGTATTCCATTTGAATTTTATCGAATCATTTTGGAACAAACTTCATTTAAAACCATCTAGTATTACACTTAGATATACCATGTTCAAACGGAAAAATAAATTGAGGTAATTTCTAACACAATAGTAATTTGATAGCTGGTTGGCTCATCTCTACAGAAACAACATACCTTGGTTCAGATTCTCAAAATGTACGTGTTGGTTTTAGGCGAATGGAATGGAATGAGAACATAAAACTTTGAAATTTTTTGAAGAAAATGTGTTCAAAGTATCGGTTTCATTTTGAGTTTGCCATCTTCTTTTGACAATCCCTACTCCAATGAAATTAAAAAAATAAAATAATTAAAAAAATGTTTAAGTTAAACGGTTTTATTGAAAACAATATTTACATGAAGTAATAATATTATTAAAAGCTAGAAAATAAGTAGGTAGGTCCTAGGTACTAGCCATCATAATCCTCATCAATCTAGGGCGTTGATCAGACAATTAAATAAAAGCGTTGGACGCGTGAAATTTTTAAGAATGTGAGGGGTACCATAACCTTATTAAGGTTCAGTTGGTCTTATATATGACTATCAATAGAAATTTGACGCGTCCAATGCTTTTATTTAATTGTCTGATCAACGCATTAGATAGATGAGGAGTGTGATCAACCTACCTAATTATTATCTAGCTTTTAGTATTATTAAACCGTTTAACTTAAAATTTTTTTTAATTATTTTAATACTTAATTGTTTTCAATAAAACCGTTTAACAAATTTTTTTTTTTTTTAATAATTTTATTTTCAAGTTTTTAGTCTTTATTTAATTGCCTATTATTTCTCATTCTATTTAGTTCATTTAGTGGCACATTATTACAAGGACCCTTTCCTGACAATTTTTTACAATCTAAGTCGTCTATACATAATCTTTCCAAAGACTTTACTCGACTCTGCGCCACGTATGCTTGTCCCTACTCCAACTCCAAAATATTTTGATGTCACTTCTACCGAACTGTATGTAATATTTGTTCCAAATATGAGCCAAATTGGACATTATAGGTCGCTTTCTATTCCTGTATGTATTATGTGTTCCAAATATGTGTCAAATGGGACCACAAATCCGATTTTAGTGAATATCTCGATCCTTGCGCCACCTAGCGGCGATTTTTTTTCATAGGTCGCTCTCTATTCTTGTATGTATTATGTGTTCCAAATGTGAGCCAAATGGGACCACAAATACGATTTTTGTCAATATCTCGATCCTTGTGCCACCTAGCGGCGATTTTTCTTATTATTGCATTATCAACGGGTTCTGAACTATATTCCAAAAACTTAAATAACACCGTTTAATAAAATCAACTGATGAGATGAGCCAACCATATAGTTGAGTCATGCGTAACTGACGTTTAAATCTAGTCAATAAACACACTTTACAAGGTTGCATTTGCAGTTTGAAACAATTTATTGCGCAATTTTTTTTAAATTGGCAGTTTATTATTACAATTTTCTATATGATAAATTGCGTAATAAATTGCCCAAATGGTATAAATTGCCAATTTGGTGTGTGTTTGTACAATGTACATAGTATTAAGCCCAGTTTACATGCAATTAATGTTGATCAGACTTTGACATTTCCATGTTTACCATGCAAACTACTTAATGATTCAAATTAGTAAATTTTTGTGACCAATTAAGACCAAAACCAATCACTTTTTAAACAAACATATTTCGATTCTTTTTTCAACTCCTCTGGAATAAAAGGAAAACATCACATGAAGGGGACATCAATTCTATCAATATTAATGACTATTTATATTAGTATAGAGGCCTCGTGCCCAGCGTCTATGCCATTAAAATTGCTGTTGCATTGTATTGTCTTTAAGCAGAAGACCTCGCGATTTTTTTTTGATATATGGAAGTCTCTATCTACCGCGATTCCTCTATATACCTGCACAACCAACCGTTATCCACTCAAAGTTATAATACTCCCCGTGTACAAGTACTGCTGGGTATAATAAATGCCACAGAGCATAGGAAACATATCACAGTGCAATAACATACCAAGAGTAAAAGCACATTCTAACTCTATATACTATAGGAAACGCTTTTATTACTTCCCCACTACAAGTCTTATGATGTTCCATCTTGGGATCATTGTACGCCTGCAAACATATCGCCACTCCTTCCCAACCATTAACAAGCTATCAAAACCGGCAGCAAACAATGTAACAAACGTTTAACACCTAGCCTGTTTAAAACGCAAATATCACCCACGAATAACTCAAAATAACAGCAATTTGAACAACATCATCACATCACCATCAACGCGCGCAGAACACTAATCTTGGGCCTGGAAGCGATTCGTGCTTTGCAAACGTGCCGCATATTTCTGATTCTAATTGCCTCAATCATTTGTTTTTGTTGTTTTATTTTGTTATTTTCTTCTATGCATTAATTGCTTTTGCTACTTAACAAACATTCCACGCACAGTGGCAATCACAGCGATTGCCGTCATCAACATTAACAATAACAACAACAACAAAAAAAAACACAATAATCAACACCATTATCATGGCCGTTGTTATTGTAGACATATTCGTCATCATTGGAACTGTCGTGCGGAGGAACATTGTCGCATTTTTAGTCAATTATGTTGGTTGGTTGTTTGGCAAACTTGTTTATTGAACGGTGCACACCAGCTTGAACAATTTTGCTTGTTTGGTCTGCTGTGTTAAATGATTGGTTAGTTTTGTTGCATTTTGACGCTTGGGGTTTGTCTCCTGTTTAGGTATAAAGGTAATTTTTTTTAATTTTTGTTCATGCTCCCTCTGTTTGAGAAACGCGTTAAGAAGAACGTTGACTATTTCTACCAAAAAAAAAAAAAACACAAATTACAACTGGAATTACGGATGGTGGCATATGGGGCTAATCCATCGCCTAAGCCATTTTGGCCGTTTCGTAAGTCGTGCCAGATATTCCTGTTTAGCGATACTGACGCCAATTAGTAGTACCAAGGGAAGTCAAGTCTTCCTCCACCTGCATATTCCAAACCAGTGGGGTCTCCGCCCAGAGTCCAAACTGCGGTGTCGATTGATATACTTTCCTGGGTGAGCGTCTTCGTTCATTCGCATAACATGAATAGCTAACGAAGCCTTTCGAGATTTTACTTATTATGCTATCCTTATGTCAGAATAAAGCTTATCAAACATATTCTGGAGAACCTTTCTCTAGAACATTCCAGGGGCCATCGCGACTTTTCTCGACACCGTCTATGATTCCGAGTACAATATGACTAGCGACTTTTATTACATGATTTTTGTTGTTAGAAAGAAAGCTCGAAGAAGTGCCAGCTTAAAATGTATCCCTGAATTCGCTCCGGAGTATCGATATTCTACTAACAAGGAGGCCGTTGCATGGAAAGCCGAACGCTCCTTATATGGTATATGACCATCTCAGTTCTTTCGAAGATAATAAAAGTACGGCATTAAGAAGTGATCAAAAAGGCTATTAACTCTAGTGCGAGGAGTATGGACAGGTGATCGGATGCCAGAGTATGCATTGGCTGTCAGACGATGAAGCTTATATGTACTTACTTCACGACGGATATGACTCGTGAGCTAGATTTATGCATTTTTAGGCCCTGATTAACGCACTGATATCAGAAAATTGGCCTCTCGGGGACCGGTGACAGAATGTATGTTGATCTTTATGATTTCAAGAATGACATCGCCTGGGCCGAACAGATATACTTTGATATTCGAAGTTACCTTCCTTGCGCCCGAAGTCGGGTTCAAATAGATGTGATGCCTTATGAATGCGACACCTCCTCCATACCCTATCTTAAGATAATTTTTTAGGACATTGTAGCCATTTTACGTCCCAAAAAAAGAGAGAAGGAAAAAAGAGAGGACTGTAGACTCATGACGGTTATTCTGACTGGACACTGCCTTCTGGCGTCACATGCCTTTAAATTAGATTTGGTCAGTGATACCAGATGTACGAAGTGCGGGTTGGAGGAAAAAACGATCGAGCGCGTTTTGTGCGCTTGCCAGGCTAAGACTATAAGGAATGATAGAGCTGTCAGATCTAGAAGCAGCAACTGGCTTAAGTCCTAGAAAACTTCTAGTATTTGCCAAAGGGACGGAGTTATTTTATAACATAGGTCCTGGTTTTTGATAGCGGTTTTCAGTTGGGCCATTAAAATAAACTTCTGGTAACACTATGGACTCATTCGGTCCATGTGAGGTCCTCACGGACCGGCCTGTTCAACCTAACCTAACCTAAGTGCAGCGACAAGCGAATAGTATTACGTCAGATGCGTGAATAGCAAGCCTCTTCTTCGAAAATAGACTCTCGCTTGCAGGCTCATCTCATTGTGGTCAATTATTACCGATGAAGTCCCCCGTAAACCGACACTGACGGAATGGATCACCCTTTGTAGGTGAAATGGTATGAGGTCAGCTCATTTATAAAAATTTTTATTTTATTTTTGTAATTTAATTTAAACGATATTTATTTGCATTCCGTGAAATATGTAACTCTCTGAAAGTGCACGAATACGAATTACTTGCACAAGTGTAATCGCTGATTGCATTTTTATACTCAGTTGAGCAGAGCTCACAGATCGCTATTTAAAATGAACGATATCGGAGCATAACCACGCCCACTTTTTCGATATCGAAAATTTCGAAAAACCGAAAAAGTGCAATAATTCATTACCAAAGACAGATAAAGCGATGAAATTTGGTAGGTGAGTTGAACTTATGACGCAGAATTGAAAATTAGTAAAAGTTTGGACAACGGGCGTGGCACCGCCCACTTTTAAAAGAAGGTAATTTAAAAATTTTGCAAGCTGTAATTTGGCAGTCGTTGAAGATATCATGATGCAATTTGGCAGGAACGTTACTCTTGCTACTATATATACGCTTAATAAAAATTAGCAAAATCGAAGAAGGACCACGCCCATTTTAAAAAAAAAATTTTTTTTAAAGTAAAATTTTAACAAAAAATTTAATATCTTTACAGTATATAAGTAAATTATATCAACATTCAACTCCAGTAATGATATGGTGCAACAAAATACAAAAATAAAAGAAAATTTCAAAATGGGCGTGGCTCCGCCCTTTTTCATTTAATTTGTCTAGGATACTTTTAACGCCATAAGTCGAACAAAAATTTATCAATCCTTTTGAAATTTGGTAGGGGCATAGATTTTATGACGTTAACTGTTTTCTGTGAAAATGGGCGAAATCGGTTGAAGCCATGCCCAGTTTTTATACACGGTCGTCCGTCTGTCTTTCCTCATGGCCGTTAACACGATAACTACAGCAAAAATCGACATATCTTTACTGAACTTAGTTCACGTTCTTATCTGAACGCACTTTATCTTGGTATAAAAAATGAACGAAATCCGACTATGACCACGCCCACTTTTTCGATATCGAAAATTACGAAAAATGAAAAAAATGCAATAATTCTATACCAAATACGAAAAAAGGGATGAAATATGGTAATTGGATTGGTTTATTGACGCGAAATATAACCTTGGAAAAAACTTTGTAAAATGGTTGTGACACCTACCATATTAAGTAGAAGAAAATGAAAAACTTCTGCAGGGCGAAATAAAAAACTCTTGAAATCTTTGCAGGTATTACATATATAAATAAATTAGCGGTATCCAACAGATGATGTTCTGGGTCACCCTGGTCCACATTTTGGTCGATATCTGGAAAACGCCTTCACATATACAACTACCACCACTCCCTTTTAAAACTCTCATTAACACCTTTCATTTGATACCCATATCGTACAAACAAAGTCTAGAGTCACCCCTGGTCCACTTTTATTGCGATACCTCGAAAAGGCGTCCACCTATAGAACTAAGGCCCACTCCCTTTTAAAATACTCATTAACACCTTTCGTTTGATACCCATATCGTACAAACATATTCAAGAGTCACCCCTGGTCCACTTTTATTGCGATACCTCGAAAAGGCGTCCACCTATGGAACTTGGGATAACTCCCTTTTAAAATACTCATTAACACCTTTAATTTGATACCCATATCGTACAAACAAATTCTAGAGTCAACCCTGATCCACCTTTATGGCGATATCCCTAAATAGCGTCCACCTATAGAACTATGGCCCACTCCCTCATAAAATACTCTTTAATGCCTTTCATTTGATACACATGTCATACAAACACATTCCAGGGTTTCCCTCCGTTCATTTTCCCACATGGTTATTTTCCCTTATGCTGTCACGATAGCTCTCAACTGAGTATGTCATGTTCGGTTACACCCGAACTTAACGTTCCTTACTTGTTATTTTATTGTCATGTTGTACGTGCGTATGCATGTATAAATGCATGTATGGATGGGGTGTTAACAGTGAAAAGGACGGTGCAAAGTTGTGTGGGTCAATTAAAATGTCCCGACTAACAACAACAATGTATGCACACGTTCTCCGCTTTAATTTTTTGTAATTTTCTTTGGTTTCAAAGTCCCTTCCGTAGGAAATAAAAGTAAAGTAGAAAATCCGGTCATAATTCGTGCAAAAATGAGCCAGACGATAAGTGAATAATCGCAGTCGCAGCAACAATAAACATGAAATAATTGAGATTTTTTTTTACAAATAAATTGAAATGTAGCATTTTGCAATTTCGCGATTTCAAAATACAAACCTACATAAATGAACGTAAGTAAGCACATGAAAGAGGCTTTCGAAACAACTTTCTCCTTCAGTAACTTGAATGCACTTTAAACTTTTTTCTTTTGTACACTTGAATCTACTACATTTAGGTATCTTGTACGAACGTATGTTTACTCCTATGTGGAGCACAAGAGATAAGTAAAAATAAAACCCAAGTGCATCTGCTCGAAGCCATGAGCAACCGTGGATAACTAAGCCAAAGTTAGTAGTTGGGCTCTTTTGTAATTGTAACAAGTGTTAAGCGTTTGTCGTGATGTACACACATTCACTCAATCACAGTAATAATTCAAGCCAACATAAAGTTGTGTAATCCGTGTGTGTATACAGTGGTGGCCTAGTGGTACCCATGCCCCAATCTGGGCTCAAAAAATGTTTTGCAAATGAAATATGGATTTCAAAACATTGGAAGTGGGAGTGGAAGTGAGGATGGGAGTAGGAGTGGAAAGAAGGTGAGAATGCGAGTGAAAGTGAAGCTGGAAATAGAAGTGGAAGTAGGAGCGCAAGTGAAATTGGGAGAAAGAATGGAAATGGAAGTAGGAGCGGGTTTCGGAGTGGGAAGTGGGGACGGGAGTGGAAGTGGAAATGGAAGTGGAAGTAAGAGCAGGAGTGGGAGAAAGATTGATAGTGAAAGAAGATAGGGAGTGCAAATGGAAGTTGGAGCGGGAGTGGGAGGAATGGTGGGATTAGGAGTGGAAAGGAAGTGAGAATGCAAATTTGAACGAAAGTGAAAGTGAAACTGAAAATAGCAGTGGAATTAGGAGCGTAAGTGAAACTGGGAGAAAGAGTGGGAGTGGAAGTAGGAGCGGTAATTTAAGTGGGAAGTGGAAATGGGAGTGGAAGTAAAAGTGGAAGTGGAAGTAGGAGCAAGAGTGGGGGAAAGAGTGACAGTGAGGGAAAAAGTGAAAGTGAAATTGGAAGTTGAGCAGGAGTGGGAGGAAGAGCGGGAGTGAGCATGTCATTGTGAGTTGGAATGGTCTTGGGTGTTGGAGGAAGAAGTATAATGGGAAGTGAATGGAGATAAAGTAAATAACATGCAGGAATAAGAAAGAGAAATGGAAGAAAAATTAAAGGAGGACACCGAGCCAATTTTCGTTTGTGACCAAAAATTACCCCTTTTTGAAATCCTTGCCCACCACAAAATGGCTCTCGCATAGCTTCATAGCCTTCTGCCTTAACTGCGTCCAGATCCGTGTATGGTTTCTACAAAGTTCCTGACTGTGGCCACACTTTTGCTATAACATTATCTAGAGTGCTTTGGCCAAACCTTTTGCTCGACTATTTATCGATTCGGTTTATATTGTGAGCATTTAAAGCAGATGCATTTAGTATCAATCTTCGATATTTTTCACACTGCGTAGGTATTATTTAAAACATCTGCATTTAAAAAGCATTTTGGTAACGTAGCTTCTCATCTTATCTGGCTCCTGTATAGTTAACTATTTACATTAAGGCTAAATTTCCATAGAAGGTTTTACAACCAGTTTTAGAGGTAACAGCCTTTTTGTTAGGATCATGACCTATATCTTTTCTGCTGCTAGTCTTAGACCACGCCAGTCTAGTCTTTTGTGCGCCAGTCTCCTCTGTACTTTTGCTGTGTTTTAAGCTGTGGAACAAGAGGCAATGTCGTCTGCGTACAGGACGCTTGATGTGTCATAGTAGTAGTTAACGTTGTCATACACCGATCAGGGCAGAGAATAGAACTGTGCGCTTTTTATATAGTGATGAGATATCTAAGATAACTTCTGGAAACACGCGTAAGTAGCTGTGGAATTGGAATCGTTGTTGTAAGACAGTCAGTATGTCTGCCAATCTCTTATTAGAACGTGCCGAATTAACAACTAAAAACCAAAAATTTCTAAAAAATTAAAACATTTTAAAACAAAATTAACAAAATTGGCGACACAAAAGTAATCTTTGTCACTCAATTACTCCTTTAGAATTGGTAGTTATTTTCATTTTTCCTGCTGCTGTTGCCATAAAAGTCAGATGTATATCTGCTCCACTGTATGCCCACTTGCCTTCCTCCCTCTGACTTACCGCATAAAGACATAAGTGTCACATAATATCAGCACTTCTGAATCGTTGCTTAACAAACATAACATGTTCATGAAAAGTTGCATAATGTCGGAAATATGCAACGCGTGTAAAACTTTTTTACACAAAACATGGTACACCGTTACTGCACATGTGAACAGTATGTGGCCGACAAAATAGAAATGAGTCTACATATGGTATCGACGAAATGGTATACATCGAATAGCAGGAAGGAAAACCTAACCTAACCTAATTAATACTTAAGCTTTTTTGGTGCAACGAACAAACGATATATCCAGATTGGCCTAGGTAACAACTATCCTCGATACCCTTTGCGGTGACGGGATTGACTTATGGAATAGATGCCGCAAACCTATCTTCACTCCTACACACACAATTAAAGCGTATTTTAAAGAGTCATAAGGCTACTGAGTTTCGGATATTCTAAGCAAACTGTCATCACGACTAAGGATCACAATGCCAGGATTTACATAAAAACTACTACTTCAGTGGTACTATGAGCTGAAATCTCTAACGTTTTGGGAAACACTATCAAGAGTTGCTTTTAAAGGCTGCACGTACATATTGCATTCCTACATGCATTCCGCATAGAGTACTGCTTTTCTAGATTGAATATAAAAAAAATAAAAATTGAGTTTATTTGGCCTAATATACAAATGCTCTTGCACTTCAAAAGTTGGCCTCGCTAAGCCACTTGATTACTCATGAAAGATGTGAACTAAAACGCACTAAAAAAACTGCCATATTTCGATATTTTGCATATATGAAATGCGGCATTTCCATACATTAAATAACGAATTGCAGTTTTAAAGTGCTGAATGTATATTGAAATCGACACACACGGCAAACCAATTCGTTAACCGAATAAACGCAATGCAGTTGATTTACGACTCACGCAATCACACTTCTTATCACTACCGCACTAAGTTTGGAAATTCTTAGAAAACGATTGGCTATTTTTTTATTTAAAGTAACAGTCTTTATAGAGCTAAATATAAGGATTGTTTTTAAGAAACTTGCACCCCAATACGTTTAGTACTGTCCGAGAATACCTCTTTCCAAAATTTAAGACTTTGATTTATTATATGTAAAGAAGATATAAATAACAATCTCTCAGGCTAACCAAAGGGAGAATTCAAATTATACCACATTTTTCTTTTCAGATCTGAAACTAGATCCAGAAAGTGTTAGTTTTAAACGGACATAGGTTAGATGAAGAAAAAATGTCCATTTTAAAAGTCACATTTATTAAAGCAAACCCCTGCAAATTTATATGGCTATTTAAAGACAACCCTCCTACGAAGTGCGTTATTTCACTGCAGCTGAAAAAAAATGTTCAAAGATTATTTCATTCCAAACCAACACATTTTTTTAATTAAGAAAAAATATATCATAACAATAATAATGATAAAATAGTTATTGTTGGGCCTTGAGCTCGATTCAAACCCGCGTTCTTACAAATCAGTAGGCCGATATAACAACAAAAATTGTTATAACAAATTCTAATAAAATTGGAGCTAAGTAATATAATGCGGTTTTGTTATTTATTTGTTTATTAAGCCAATCAATATTTGTCAAATCTTATTTAAATCTCTTTGTCAAAAGCAGAATCTTGCAAGCCATTGATGGTCAAATATACCTCCAGATCATCCGCATAAAGCAAAAATCTTGCTGAAAAGAAGCAAGAGCAGATGTCATTTATAAATAATACAAATAATATAATTATAGTTTTAAAAAACTAAGAAACACGCAGATATGGTGCCGTTTTAGTATCTACAATCCACTTATATATTTGATGTGGATAGCACCGTAACACAGAGGTTCGTGTCTCCCCTATTAGCACAACTCATTCTGTAACTATTTATTTAACCACTGGCGCGAGTCTTAAATAATTGCCGCTAGATGGGTCTAACTCTTCTTTACGCGCCTAGCCTAGATAGTTAAAAACAACCATACATACAAGTGAAGCTAATATAAGCGTGCTAAAAACAGCGGGCCCAAGGTGATTCCCAGGGGTACACCGGAGCAAGCAACGAAAGGAAGATAGCTAACATTGTCAACAACAACCATGCAACACCTATTGTACAACTAGGTCTTTATTCAACTCAAAAACACTGAATGGAAACCCATACAGGCTAACTTTTGATCAGGATTGCATGAGCAACACAACCAAATGTCTTAGAAAAGTCTGTATAAACAGTGTCAACTTGATAAACTGACTGAAACGCTGCAATACAATCCTCAGAAAATACGGCTTAGTTAGACACTGTTAAGCGCACGAAAAAAAGCCATGACATATAATATTCTTAGCAAAAAAAGTAAAGCTTTGATACATAGAGATCTCAATCCTAGCACAAATTTTGTCCAGTATTTTCTGAAATATTTTTTAAAGCTGTATTTTTTTTTAGTAATAATAAGTCCTGGATCTGATTCAATGATTAAATTTATTTCACAAAACCTTGTAAGTAGTTTAATTTTCAAATGTTTCTAATATTTTAGCAGTATACTTTATTACACCTACATATATGCTTAGTTAATTTATTTACAAAATTCTAACACATGTAGGTTGCTGGGTGCCGAACTAAGTCAACAATTCAATTGTGAAACGAGAGCAATGAAATCTAGAGCAAAGATTAAAAGGCGCGTGAGGTACAAGACGGAGGAGGAAGTTTATTAGTAGTGTTTATTTATTATCGTGAGAAATTCAAATTTGTTATATAAATAAAAAAGTTTCAGCCTACCTGAAAATGTGTTTTATATTAAAAGAGGTTAGACAAATAGTTAATAGGCAAATATGTATCTGGTTTATTTGCCAGCTAATGAACGAAAATTTACTACTGACTATATAAATTATATACATACATATTTATAAACACTAAAAGTGTATGTGATGAAGTCACATAGATCGAAAGCGATAATGGTTCGTTGCAAAGTTATAAAGGAATCAAGTTAGATATAGTCCATGTCCTTCGGTCTGTCCGTCGGTCTGTCCCTCCGTTAACACGATAACTTGAGCAAATATTGAGATACTGCATTCAACATATGCGGGCTTATCTGGACCCAGAATAGATTGGTATTGAAAATGAGCGAAATCGGACGATAACCACGCCCACTTTTTGCATTTATAACATTTTGGAAAGCACAAAAACCCGATTATTAAGTAAATAGTACACCTAGTATGTTGAAATTTGATGGTTGGACTGATATTGAGAGTCTTGATAAAAATTTGAAAAACTTTTTGAAAATGGGTGTAGCACCGCCCCTTGCAATAAAATCATTTTTCAAAAATTATTAAACCTTTAAACATATCATAACAAAATTTAGCAGAGAGTTTACCTTTACTATAAAGAATGCTTCGAAATCGGTTAAGAACCACGCCCACTTTTATATAAAAGATCCTTAAAAGGATCGTGGATGAATAAAATAAGCTCTTTAATAATCTTTGCAAAAAAGATCTCTATATCAATGGTGCTTCATTTCCCAAGTGGAATTGTAACAAACAAAAAAAAAAAACATAAAATTCGCATCTTTTTAAATGGGCGTGGCGCCGCCACTGTTTTGACCAAGCAATTTTCTATGTTTGTGGAGCCATAACTCAAAGAAAAATAAGCGGATCGTTTTAATATTGGGTGGATGGCACATAATTTCTTTATAGCAGGAAATATTTCTAGTAAAAATGGATGGAATCGGTTAAAAACCACGCCCACTTTTATATATAAAGTATGTTTAAAAGGGTCGTAGACTAGAATAATAATCTTAGCAAAATATAGTTTTGTATCAATAATATTTCACTTACCAAGTTTTATTGGAAGAGAAAATTGGCAAACATTTTTATTTAATTGGCGGTGCCACGTGTTTTGTAGAAAAGTAATTTATCAGAAATGATCTGTGCAATTGGAACCCACGCTCAGTATATATATATATAGACACCCTTACTTGTTTTACGTATTTTCTTATACGTAGGGAATGCACTGGGATACACTGAAAAAAAAATACGAAACAATCAACTGTATTGCGGATCATTTTAATTATCATGATGAATAAAAAAAAGCAATTGCTTTTTTTGACCTTTTCCTTAAATTTCAATGAATAAAAATCCAAGCAATTGCTTTCTTTATAAGCGTTTGCTATTTCTAAAAGCAATTGCTGAATTCCGAATGAACAAATGAAGCTTCTGCTATTTTTGGTAGCATTTGCTTACGATTTTTTAAGGCTGCTCTACCCCAGGCTAAATTTTTTGGAATGTAGTTTTTATTCGATTTTCCTTCGCGCAACATTTAACTATGGCGCAGTTTTTCACTATTCGTAAACGAAAATACCATAATGTGCGAAGGGAATGTAAAAATGAAGACTTTCGGAAGCTGAAAAACGTGAAAACGTAGAGTGGTTGAGCTTCTCTTTTTTGTACGAAACTTGCGAAAAACGAGGAGGTGCGTTATCAGAATTTGAAAAGATTCAGATCTTTCTGCGCACAATTTCCGATCCGGGCTGTCAAAATATCGTAGCAGAAGAGGATGGAGCTCCTCCAGCTACAGTTTCCAAAACTTTTAATTTGGTAATGAGTGAAGTTTTAAAGAAGGCACATGTGTGGATTAAATTTCTAATTAAGTCTGGCGGGGAAATGATTGCTGCTAAAAATTGATGGACGGAAGTGCACCCTTTTACAAATTGTATCGGAGTGATAAACTGCACACATGTTCGAGTTCCGAAATCACAAGCATTCGGTAACGAGTACGTCAACAGAAAGGGCTTTACGAGCATAAACGTGCAGACAACTTGTAATGAAAAAGAAATATTTACATGTGTAGATTGCCACTGACCAGTCTGCGTACATAACAGGAGGCTTTTTAAAAAATCGGACATTTATGATGTACTTCAAAACTCATCAGAAAACGTGCTACTTTTTGGAGGTGATGGTTCTGGTATATCTCCCTTTTTGATGACACCTTGGAGGAATCCAATAACTCTTCAACAGCGGCACTACAATAAATTATTTTGCAGAGAACGAGTTGTAATTGAACGATGTGTTGGACAACTGAAAGCAAGGTTTCCGATTTTACAATACAAAGTTCGCAGTAGGATTGAAAAAATCCCTTCAATTATAATTTTTTGCATTGTTTTGCACAATATTGTAAAGTTTTTAAAAGGCGAACACTTTGAACTGCCGGAATAGCCCCACTACTTTGAACAGGTTCCAGCCGAACCTATGAATAACAACGTGATGAGGCAATTGGGCCTGCAAAAGCGAGAACTTTTAACGCAGCAGCTTAGTGATGGAATTTGAAATATTTACTAATATTTAATAATTGCTTGGGCTACAAAACTGTATACCAAATATGTTAAATAAATATTAATATAAAAATATTAAATAAATAATTTAATATTTATAACTAAATAAACTTTTATTCATTTTTGAGATCTCTTTATTAGATACAGGCGAGTAAAATCTTTGTACAAACAGAAATTAATTCATTTAAATAAACAATTGATACTTAAAGTGTTAAAAAAATTCTTGGTAGTCTTTATTTTTCTCTTTACTTTTCTGTTCTTCAGCCTTTTCTAGTTCTTTTTTGGCTCTTTCTAGTTCCATAGTTTCCCTCTGTTTCTGGATCCGTATCAACTCCAGTTGCTCAAGGAGTACTAAACGTTGCAACTCGGAATTGTTCAAATTTTTGCTCTCATCTGTTTCAGGCAAGGAGCAAGATTTACGGTTCAATATTGTTTTTGACGTCAAAGAACTTGAGGTAGTAGAATTTTCAGGAAATGACAATTCGTAATTCCTGCGGATTTTTCACCTAAAAACGGTACCATAAAGTTGATAAAAGCAAAATTTCAAAATTCCCAATTTTTGTTTAATACCTGGAACTTTCGCAAATACTGGGTTCTTTTCTGTATCCAAAAGATCGATGAGCATTTTTCCCAAGGTTTGTAAGAAATTTTTTTGTTACCATTGCGTTATAAGTCAAATTTTTTTCACTTCTGTTTTCATGTTTGACATTTTTTTCATTACTACTTTGTTGTTAATTAGTTATGGAAAATTACTTGATAGTTTTCAGTTAGCGCTTGTAAAGCAGACTCCTTTTCATTTGTTATTTTCGGCACTTGTGACTTTTTAAAAATTACCTTATGTTCTTTTAGTGCTCTTACAAAATTGAGTTGCTTATCGACTTTCTCATTATCCGCAAGTTCGGTAATGTCCGACATGATTGATTTCACGTATGGTCACATCTGCTCTATGCCACTTTCTGATGTAAATGATATCTACCAAAATTTTTCAACATATATGTGTTGCTTCAAGTAAAAGCTTAAACTTACTACTTGCTTACTAGCAATTGCTTATTTTTTATTCATCAAGCTAAATAGTTCTGAAGAAATTTATTTATAAAATAGCTGTTGAATCAATTTTGCACTAATTGTTGAATCCGAATATACAAAAAAAAAACGTTCACTATAGCTTATACATAGCACTATTAATTTAACAGTTATTACGTAAGAGAACTGTTCAAATAACAGATTCCTGTCAAAATTAGAAAAACATTGAAAGCTGTCATTAGGTCACAATTACTGAAACCAAAAACTGCCTCAAACTAACCCGCTGGTCATTTTGTATCCAAGTTGTTTCCATTGTGCCACATAACTGACTCCAAGTCGATAGAGCAGTGATTGGTCAAAACCCCAGCTAAATTTTTGTTTTCTTTTATTCGACAACCCATTGCATTATTTCCCGTTGTTTCACATGTTGTTGCAATTTAATTGTCAAATTATTCATGACTCCTTGATGCCTTGCGTCAAAATGAGTCACATTCCCGTTCATCACTATATAATATCAAAAATTCCACAAAAGCACTCAGGTCAACTGTCACTCTTATATCATACGAATTCTTGTGCATACGAGAAAATATGATTCGGTGCGTTATATATAATATGCTCCTAAATTGGGGGACGCCAGTTTGCAATCGAAAAAAATTAAAAAAAAAATTTTGACAAATGCATTTTTAAAGCCGAATTTGCCGGACCGTTGTCCAACTACCGTTTTCACTTCTAGTCGAAACAGACGGCAAAATCATTTGACACCTTACAGGCATTTTCATTTATATGGCCGAATTTGTGATCCAATTTGACTTAGGCCTGGTTTTTCAGTACAAGTTCAACTCAGTTTGTCAGTTAAACTAGGCTTAAACGTATTCTGCAGTTTTTTCGTCTACATTAACTGAAGTTTAAGCTGTGCTTTAGGGGTTAAACTCTTGTTAAGCTATCGGTGATATGGGTTCATTCGAAATGGCGTCGAATATACCTAACAAGCATTTGGGCTTGAGTACCATTAGAGCTCATGTTGATAACTAGCATACCTCTAAAATTTCAAGAGTTGTTAAGATACAGTGCCTCAACTTGAGAACCATAGTGTACTCAGCAAAGGAGGAAATATTTTATAAAGCGAAAACGCTATTACTTAAGTTGAAAAGTGATAGTTCCCAACTTGTGGTTCTTTGACTGGACTCAAGTGTAAGATTCCAATAATACAATACATAACGCTTCATTACTGCTATCAATCAGGTGTTTATTTCTCACAATAAATAGCTGTTTGCTTTGGTGGTACCACCTTGGAGATTGTTTTTTCAACTTCACCTCAACTCGATATCCAATGTAGGATATCAACGGGAGAAACGTGTTGAATATTCATTAGAGAACTGTACATTTCTCAAAATCTCCCAAGGGTTGAATAATAATTGGAAAATGCTATTAACATTGGAGGTCAACTCGAGAACTATAAATTTTACAAAATTTATCAAAGTTTGGATAGTGATTGGAAAATGAAGTTGGATACCAAGTTGAGAACTATCTGATTTAAGAATAACTAGATAATGATGTTGGATATCACCCCTGGAACTACATATACATTTCGCTGGAGAAAAATCCTTAATCCAGTTGTTGTATCTACAAATTATCTAGATAATAAAAACCCAATGTTGCCGTACAAAAAAGGCTATCCCAAAGGCGGCCGTAAACTGTGACTGAAAAACTGCTCAGTAGTTTAACTGGAGTTTAAATTTAAATAGTGCTTAAACAAACCTAGTTTAAGCTTAGCTTGACCAACTACTGAAAAACCGGCCTTAGTGAAAACCAAGCATAAGAATACCAATGTGAATTGTTAAAATAACAGAACTGTTAGAATAACAGTGAGGAGTGTTGAAATTACAGACATTTCTGTTACATAATGATCATAAGCACAAGTAGTTGTTCGCTGTTGAAATCGCAAATGAAATCAGTACTTTAATCAGTAAGAGTTATTGAGAATCTATATTTTTTCTAAGCGGGGTCGCCCCTCGGCGGTGTTTGGCAAGCACTCTGAGTGTATTTATGCCATGAAAAGCTCTCAGTGAAAACTCATCTACTTTGTAGATGCCGTAGTTGGTTCCGTCCCGCCAATTTGTGGGGAAAATTAAAAGAAGCACGACGCAAAATTTGAAGTGAATCTCGGCATTAAATCTCTTCGGAGGTTATCGTGCCTTACATTTATCTTTTTCATTTAATAGTGAAGGTCTATTCAACAGCTAAAGATTAAGTAGATCTAAGTTTATATAGAAGTATTCAGCTCTGGAGAAACGGGGACGTAAGGCATTCCTGAACATAGTTTCCAGGAGTACTGAACCCAATGTTTATCCATAGCTCTCAGCATTATTGGTTCAAGTCACAAGGAAAGTAGCATCAAAATACTTTAAAAGCGTACTTTTTCTAAGAGGCATCGCCTCTCAGCAGTGATTAGCCAAACGCTCCGAGTATATTTTTTGCAATAAAAGGCTTCTTAAAAAAATTCATCTGCCTTGCTGAATGTAGGAGCCTTCCAGTCAATTTGTTTCACGATGCAATTTGCAAGAAAAGATCGACCTAAATCTCCTCGAATGTATGTCTCGTCAAGTTATTACTAATATTATATTTATTAACTAATATTATAAAAAGGAACGACTTGTTTGTCTTGAATAAGCTCCTAAACTAAATATGTTGAGTATACAAAAATAGGTCCTAAGCTATACTTTAGCCGGGTGGTGGAGGGTGGAGCCGTGTGTAGAAGTTCACGAAAGTGGGGAAAGCTTCTGACCGCCATTCACCTGGGAATGGCCAAAGCGATTCTTTTGCATGCGGTTCAAGCAGCTCACTACTGCCGGTCGCTTGCGGCCAAGTATCCTCTGGGCAGCCGAAAAATATCCGTTTAGCGGTGAGCTAATGTTAGAAGGCGACAACCTGGCTAGGCCACTCTGACATAATCGGTTTATGGGCTAGCCGGGGGAGATCTTATCGGCAGCGTCTGTACACCTCTAGGTGCGGCTGCAAGCGGGCGTCTGTCTTGGAGCAAGCGGCTCACTATATAAACGTGCAAGTAATATTTTCACCCCCGCTGAGCGGGTTGTGCGCTGGGCTTGGGACCCGCCACGTAAAACCATACTCCAATGAAATATAACAACAAGCCTCGGATAAATACACTCTCTATTGATGACGACCATGACCAACGTTTGAAGGACAATGAATTGAGGGCATGCACCTGGAACGTCCGCTCTCTGAATGGGATTGGTGCAGATGTCCGTCTGGTTGATGTCCTCGCCAAAGCAAAATCTGACATCACCGCCATCCAAGAAATGCGTTGGACGAAGCAAGGAAGAAATAAGATCAAAAATTGTGAAATCTATTGGAGTGACCATACGAATAAGCGCAGTTTCGGCGTCGGGTTCGTGGTGGGAGAGAGACTTTGTCGCTGAGTGCTGGCGTTCACACCTGTGGACGAGCGTCTCGCCGCTATCCGAATAAAAGCAAAATTTTTTAATATATCATTCATCTGCGCCCATACGCCGACAGAGGAGAAAGACGATGAGGTGAAAGACACTTTTTATGAACAATTAGAACGCACATACGAGCGCTTCCACCGTCATGATATAAAAGTCGTGCTTGGCGACTTTAACGCCAGAGTGGGCAAAGAAGGTGTTTTTGGCCCTACAGTCGGAAAGTTCAGCCTGCACAATGAAACTTCTCCTAACGGACTGAGGCTGACTGACTTTGCCGGTGCTCCAAACATGGTCATATCCATCACGAGGTTCACGCATAAAAAGATACATCAAGCTACATGGCTGTCTCCTGATCGAAATACTCGCAATCAGATCAATCACGTTGTGATAGACGGACGGCATGCCTCCAGTGTTTTAGATGTGCGCACGATCCGAGGACCTAACATCGACTCGGACCATTATCTCGTTGCAGCCAAAATACGCATCCGCCTCAACGCGGCTAAAACCAAGGAACTAAAAACACAAGGAAAGCTAGACGTCGGAAAGCTTCAATCACAACAGACTGCCAATGATTTCGCAACTCGACTCTCACACCTGCTCTCTGAGAGCACGACTCATCCTGAAGGAATGCAGGAGCAGTAGGAGCATATCTCCAAAGCACTTCGTACTGCCACCGAGAAAAAAATTGGTTACCGGCGGCCACGAAAAAACAACTGGTACGATGAAGAGTGCCGCGTTGCAACCGAAAGAAAAGACGCTGCCTACAGGGCTACGTTAAAAGCGAGCGCGACAAGAGGACTGTGTGAACGCTATCGTGAATTGAAAAGGGAAGCGAGACGCCTTTCCAGGAAGGAAAAAGCAGAAGCAGAAAGGCGTGAGTGCGAGGAGCTTGAGCTGCTAGCCACCAGAAATAACGCCCGAAAATTTTACCAACAAATACGGCGACAGACGGAAGGTTTTAAGACCGGGGCAAACTCCTTTAGGAACGAAAATGGCGACCTTGTAACTGATGTCCAGAGAGTGCTTAGATTATGGAGGGAATGCTTCTCTGCTCTCCTAAATGGAGGCAGCAATTCACCGCGCGGAGATGAAGAACGCGATCCCGCAATCGATGATGATGGAATATATGTCCCCCCGCCCGACTATGACGAAGTTAGAATGGCGATAGCCAGATTGAAAAACAACAAGGCCGTGGGCGCTGATGGATTGCCTGCGGAGCTATTCAAGTACGGCGGCGGGGAGTTGGTAAGGCGCATGCAGCAACTTCTTAGCAAAATATGGGCGGACGAGTGCATGCCCGACGGTTGGAATCTAAGTGTTCTTCGCCCGGTCCACAAGAAGGGGGATACTGCAAAATGTACCAACTATCGTGGAATCAGCCTTCTTAATATCGCATATAAGGTCCTTTCAAGTGTATTGCGCGAAAGATTGAAGCCCACCGTGAACCGGCTGATTGGACCTTATCAGTGCGGCTTCAGGCCTGGTAAATCTACCATCGACCAGATTTTCACAATGCGCCAAATCTTGGAAAAAACCCGTGAAAAAAGAATCGACACACATCACCTCTTCGTCGACTTTATATGCCGCTATGTCTGAATTTGGTTTCCCCGCAAAACTTATACAGCTGAGCAACACGACGTTGAGCGACACCATCAGCTCAGTCAGAATTGGGAAGGACCTCTCCGAGCCGTTCGAAATTAAACGAGGTTTCAGACAGGGTGACCCCCTATCGTGCGATTTCTTTAATTTGATGCTGGAGAAAATTATACTAGCTGCAGAACTTCACCGCCCTGGAACAATATACTATAAAAGCGTTCAATTACTGGCATATGCTGATGACATTGATATCATCGACCTAAACACCCGCGCTGTTAGTTCTGCTTACTCCAAACTGGAAAAAGAAGCAGTAAAGATGGGTTTGATGGTGAATGAGGACAAAACGAAGTACCTGCTGTCATCGCGCAAAGAGTCAGCGCATACCCGCCTTGGCAACCACGCTACTGTTGGCAGCCATAACTTCGAAATAGTAAAAGACTTCGTTTATTTGGTAACCAGCATCACCACTAGCAACAACATCAGCACTGAAATCCAGCGAAGAATCAATCTTGCCAATAAATGCTCCTTTGGACTAGGTAGGTAATTGAAAAGTAAAGTCCTCTCTCTGCGAACGAAAATCATACTCTGCGAATCACTTATCGTACCCGTCCTGCTATATGGGGCAGAAGCATGGACCATGACAACAGCAGATGAAGCGGCTTTGGGAGTGTTCGAGAGAAAAGTTCTTCGAAAGATTTATGGACCTCTACGCGTTGGCGATGGCGAGTACCGAAGAAGATTTAATGATGAGCTGTATGAGCTATACGCAGACATCAACATAGTCCAGCGAATTAAAAAGCAGCGGCTGCGCTTGCTAGGCCATGTTATGCGAATGAATGATGATACTCCGGCCAAGAAAGTGTTTCTATCGGAACCCGCCTATGGAAGCAGAGGTAGAGGGCGGCCCCCACTTCGTTGGAAGGACCAGGTGGAAAACGATTTAAACTCCCTTGGTGTGACCAATTTGCGCCGGTTGGCGGAGCGAAGGAGCGACTGGCGCGCCTTGTTGGGCGGCCATAACCGTTTAGACGGTTAAGCGCCAATTAAGTAAAGTAAGTAAGCTATATTTTGTATCGCTGGACACGTAGGATTTTGGAACCAAAACGTAGACCCGGGTTACCGTAGAATAGGTATATACAATATGGGTATCAAATTAAATGTATTGATGGTGACTTTAATGTAGAATAACCCCTAATGTGCTATGATAATTCGTTTCTGGGATATAGACGTACATGTGAACCAGGAGTACGCCTGGGTGAGTTTTAGCGATATGGGTATCAGACGAAAGGTATAGTTGAGCGCACCGATATATATTGATTGAATATCTAGGGTCTCGAGACGTACGAGTAGATCAATAACTGGATCCGGGTTATCCTAGAATGGGTTTATACAATATGGGTATCAAATGGATATGTTGATAAGTTCTTAAGTACAGAGCAGCTAGAAATGTACCAAGGGTATCCCCACATTATGTTTTTAGTATATCGGTATTAGACGAAAGGATCTGGCGAGAAGGAAGGAATAAGGAAAGAGGTACAGAGAGGGAGATGGAGAGAGAGAGGAAAGAAAAGGAAGGGAGAGGAGTGCGTGATGGAGAGTAACAGAAACAAAAACAGGAACAGGAAGGGGGAAATAAAGAAATATAAAACAAGAAATTATTTTCACCTAACAAGGTATGCTAAATTTCGTGAAGGTGAATTCGAAAATATACCTATGAGTTTAGACGTAAACTCGTAAGCGCTTACGTAGTGATTGTGTGCGATATCGAATATTTTACGTTGGAACCATTACTCCGGGCAGTTAGTTATTATTAAAAGTTGAGCCATACCGCGATCGAGCTCGGTCGACCGGGTAATGTATTTAATGCGAAATGAGAGATGACCCACCCTAATGCAAATAAAATATAATTCATTGTATTTAGATTTTCCAATGTAAGAAGTGGACAATAAATTCACAATCAGAACCAGAAAGAATGAAATATCTCGATTACCTTGAAATATGGTGCAGTAAAATGCAGAACACAACAATAATAACAATCATTTGATCAAGCCAATCACCCAACTATTAACAATCAATTGAAGGAAGGAGTCGTTAAAGATTCCATAACGTATACAGGTTTTTTCTATTCTCAGCTTGTTAATGAGAGCTTAGATAAAGGTCTCGTTCCTAGTTTATGGAAATCTTCTATAGTTGTGCCATTAGAAAAAGTGAAAAATACCATCAAAGCTGAGGAGATAAGACCTATTAACACGTTACAATGTGATGAAAAAATTTTGGAAACAGTGGTAAAAAATCAGCTGGTAAAATATTTAGAAGATAATGTAATTATTATACCTCAACAATCTGGTTTTCGAAAAAAACATTCATGTGAAAGTGCTTTGAATTTGGTTTTAGCTAACTGGAAAGAAGACTTAAGCAGGAAAAAACACATATTAGCTGTGTTTTTGGATTTAAAGCGTGCATTCGAGACGATCGACCAAAAATTAATGCTGAAAAAGCTTTCTTGCATTGGCGTTTCTGGTATAGAACTAAAATGGTTTCAAGACTTCCTAATTAACAGATACCAAAGAACAGTGATTGGAACGTCCGTATCGGATAAAAGGGAGGTACCTGTTGGTCTACCTCAAGGGTCTGTGCTGGCACCCATAATGTTCAATATATATATTAATGATATAACTAGCTCCATTAAGCACTGTGAAATAAAATTGTTTGCTGATGATACATTGCTGATGATAAGTGGGAACAATATTACTGAAATATATGTTAAGCTACAAGAAGATCTTAACAGCGTATATGGTTGGTTATGCGTAAACAGACTAAAAGTGAATGTCAATAAAACGAAATTTATGGTTATATCTAGACGCAATTTTCAAAACAATGAGCTACAAAATATAAATAACGAACTAATTGAAAAAGTCTGCATTATAAAATACTTGGGAATAAAAATAGATGATAAGCTGAATTTCAACGGGCACGTGGATTATACGGTAGGAAAAATAGCGAAAAAGTTATATTTTACACAACGAACCTGCAAATATTTAAATAGAAGGTATAAAATCATCGTCTACAGATCTATAATCGAACCTAATTTTATTTATTGCCCAACTATATTTTTCATCTTGCGAGATAGTCAGATATACAAGCTACAAAAGCAACAGAACCGCGCTATGAGATTCATTCTCAAAAAACGGTATGACACACCTATCAGAGACATGCTATGCTCTCTTAATTGGCTTAGCATTAGACAGCAACTTTTTTATTATACCATAAAATTTATTAAAAACATAATAGAAGGAACTTTGCCTGCGTATTTGAGGACTAATATAAAATATGTAAAAGATGTGCACTCTGTAAATACTCGTAATAAAAATGATTTTAATCTGCCGGCTTATAAAACTGAAGCAGACAAATGTAATCTGTATTATAAAGGTCTTAAATCATATAATGAACTACCGATTGATATTAAATCATGTCATTCCAATAAATTTAAACAAAAATTGTACAATTATTGCAGAACACTACCAATTTAGTGCTGGACAGGCGGACTTCCATAGCATCGATAGAAGTGCAGCGAAACTATACTGCTGTGTAGCGCCAAGACTTCCAAGCTCTTGTGCGCATACAAAAAAGGTTGCCGAAGCACATACTGAAACGCATCACTCGATTAACTCAGTGCATCGCCGTGCAGATGTTGCCTTCGCGCTTTACTAACATGCGTAAAATGCCTACATACTACATAATCGCAACGCTTTGTTCGCATGATCTGGAAGTCTCCCATCCATAGTACTCCAAGGTAGGACATAGATGTAACTATTCTAGATGTAACTATTGTCCAGAAGACAATTATAAACATGTAAAATAGATTTAAGTTAGGCTTAGGAAAGCCGTAATAAATAAATACATTACATTACATTACATTACATTACTTAGACACCAGTTAACTAACTGAGCGGTCGTTCGTTGATGCAAAATTAAATATATGAATACAAAACAAAAAGAAAAAAAAGCTAATGCCAGCAGTCATGGTGGCCAATAGTACATAGATTTGCACACAATCAATGGACAATAATGCAACAGTAAATATATACACATGCATATGTATGTATGTACATTATGGTGGTATTTTTAAATCAAGTTTCCGATTTTATCCAGTCTCACCCTTCAAGGCGGGTGAGTTACGCAATGATATCCACTTAGACGGCTTATGATTTCGAGGGCAGCAACCTTGGCCGAATAGTTACTCCCTGAGAGCCAGGAGGCGGATAGCGACTAGTGTTCGGGATTACTACTGTTCGCACATCGGGAATTGATGCTCATAAAAACAGCCGATATAAGTAAAGGTGTCTAAGTTCGTCAATTGTACATTTCATTTCAGATAAATTACTTTTCTACATAACACGTAGCACCACCCGTTTAAAAAAATTGTCTCCCATTTCCTCTTACAATAAAACTTGATAAGTGAAATATCATTGATTCAAAACTATTTTTTGCTAAGTTATATCTTATTATTCTAGTCTACGACCCTTTCAAACTTGGTTTGTATCTCAGTTGCCGTGGACTTTAACCGATCCCGTCCATCTTTTCCTGCTATAGGGAAAATTTGTGTACACAATTTCAGTACGATATGTTAATTTTTCTTCGAGTTATGGCTCCCAAAACATAGAAAATTGCTTGGTCATAAAAGGGGCGGTGCCACACCCATATGAAAAAATTTTAGTGTTTTCCAGTTTAATGTTATAATTAAATTTAGAAAGTAAAATTCTATTGATACAAAGCTTGTCTTCGCTAAGATATAGCTTATTATTTTCGTCTACGACCCTTTTAAAAATATTTTATATAAAAGTGGGCGTGGTCTTTAACCGATCTCGTCCATCTTTTCTAGAAGTATTTCCTGCTATAGGAAAAACTTGTGTACCAAATTTTATTACGATCCGTTAATTTTTCTTCGAGTTATGGCTCCCGAAACATAGAAAATTGCTTAGTCATAAAAGGGGCGGTGGCACGCCCATTTTTTAAAATTTTGTAGTTTTTCCTATTTATTGTTATAAATCCACTTGGGAAATGAAATACCATTGATACCTTTATATCTCGTTTGCAAAGATATAGGTTATTTTATCCGTCCACGACTCTTTTAAAAATCTTTTATGTAAAAGTGGGCGTGGTCCTTAACCGATTTCGTTAATCTCTCTTTAAAGATTTCCTTATAGTAAAGGCAACCTCTCTGCGGAATTTTGTTACGATAGGTTAACCGATTTTTGATTTATGATTAATAATATTTGCAAAATTGATTTTATCACAAGTGGGCGGTGCCACGCCCGTTTTAAAATTTTTTTTCAAATTTTTATCAACAGTCTCAATGTCAGTCCACACGTCAAATTTCAGCATTATAGGTGTATTATTTACTAAATGATCAGGTTTTTTGTGCTTTCCAAAATGTTATATATTGTAACGAATATACTGAAATTTCTCTTATTTGCAACCTTCTCCTAACAACTGTTGAATAAATAACACCAACATTTAATAATGCAAAATGGCCTTTATTAAGGTACTTCACAATAACACTTATAACTCGCAACTAATAGCTTGCTTAAATGAAACTGATAATACTGCTATTGCTCGCTAGAAAGCGTCTTAAATCCAACTGATTGTCGCGCCTCTACTGTTGCTGCCTTTTATAGTGTTTGGTTTCCTCGTTGACATTTCTAGGAGGTTCTGTTCTAGAATCTACTAGTTGGTTATCTGCTGTAAGTTTCTCAGCTATAACTACAGATGCACAATTTTTATAGCTTCTCTCACAACTCATGCGCGTGTGTTTGTGCGTTGCTTCTCCGCTGCGTGTACGTACATATGTGTAGACATAATGATTTAATTATTGATGTTTATACACGTCACTGCTTAGCATCGGCTTAGAGATGTCAGTACCCCTTAGTGTTGCTAATATTCGTAACAATATATAACAAGTAAAGAAGGCTAAGTTCGGTTGTAACCGAAGATTACATACTCATCTGAGAGCTATGGAAACAAAATAAGGGAAATTCACCATGTAGAAAAATGAACGTAGGGTAACCCTGGAAGGTGTTTTTATGACATGTGTATCAAATGGAAGGTATTAAAGAGTATTTGAAGAGGCAGGGAGCCATATTTCTATAGATGGACGCCATTTAGGGATATCGCCATAAAGGTGGACCAGTGCAGAATCTAGAATATGTTTGTACGATATGATTATCAAATGAAAGGTGTTAATGAGTATTTTAAAAGTGCGTGGGCTTAGTTCTATAGGTGGACGACTTTTCGAAATATCGCCATAAAGGTGGACCAGGGGTGACTCTAGAATTTGTTTTGCGATACGGGTATCAAACGAAAGGTGGTAATAAGTATTTTAAAAGGGAGTGGTGGTGGACGCCTTTTCGAGATATCGCCACAAAGGTGGACCAGGGGTGACTCTATAATGTGCTTGTTGGATATGGGTATTAAATTAAAAGTATTGATAAGGGTTTTAAAAGGGCGTGGCCCTTAGTTGTATATGTGAAGGCCTTTTCGAGATATCGATCAAAATGTGGACCAGGGTGACCCAGAACATCATCTGTCGGGTACCGCTAATTTACTTATATATGCAACTATCATACCCGTCAGACGTTGTTCTGCCCTAAATTTGGTCTATCTCCATACATTTTAATAAACTTTTTCCGTCTAACTCTGCACCCCCCCCCCTTTCTTAACTTTTTCTTAATACTTTTATTCACTCCTCCCTCCGTCTTTTCGCTTCATCTATCTCCATTTTCGTCTCACTCTATCTCTTACTCAGTCTCCTTCTCCTTCCCTCTTTTCTCTTCTCTAAAGTTTTTCCCATTCTTCTTCATCCCTAATTACCAGGCAAATCGAATAGGACGTATGTAAATAGTTATGTGGGTATTATTAATTCATGTCTTTATTTCGGCTTCGCATGCACATTTATCAGTTTTGCCAGGTTAATGCAACTAAATTGAATATCACAATGAAAATTACTTTAAAGCTCTCAGCAACAACTTTCATTTGATATCCATATTATACACACATTCTAGAGGTATCCGGGTCCAGGTTTTGCCCATATCTTGAGACCCTATTCAGCCAGCGGTATAAAAATTACTCTGTACTAAAGCACTCAACAACAGCTTCAATTTGATACCCATAATGTAAAAACACATCCGAGTGTTACCCTGATGCACGTTTTGGCCTATATCTCGGGACCCTTCACAAATAGGTATGAAAACTACCCTGTACTAAAGCACACATCAACAGCTTTCATTTGTTATCCATATTGTATAAACACTTTCTAGAGGTACCCGCGTCCACGTTTTCGCTTATATCTCGAGACCCTAGTTACACGCGGGTACGAAAAATACCCCGTATCAAAGTACTCATAAACAGCTTACATTCGATACCCATATTGTACAAACATATCCCAGGATTACCCAGGCCCAGGTTTTGATCTCAAGACCCTATCCAGAACGGGATAAAAATTAGCCTATGTCTGTCTCCTGGTTCTAAGCTACCCCTCTACCAATTTTCAGCCAAATATGTTCATCCGTTACTTCCTCTTCAATCACTCTTTATCTATTAAAAAAAAAGCGCATCAAAATCTGTTGCGAATTTTTTATAGGTTTAAGCGTTCAAAGGGGCATAGGGACAGAAAAAGCGACTTTGTTTTATACTATGTAGTGATGTACATCCATACATACCTATAAACCTACGCCCGAAGTTAAATAACGCAGCGAATGCTATATATGTACATATATATGTGTCGCATCAAGCCTCACTCAAAAGCAATTCGCGCGGACAGTTCACAGCGAACAAACACACATACGCATTTTTTGATAAAAATGTTACTTTTGTTTAAACAATTTGGCTGATATAAGAAAGGAATCAAGTATTTTTTTTTTTTGATGCAGATCGAAGGTAAATATTTTAAAGTTTTACTGAAAAGTAGAATTTTTTAAATCCATCCATCCGTTTATGAGTTATAGCTGTGTAAACAAAAATTTTATGATTTTTTACTACATTTTGACAATATGCCACGCCCCTATAATATATACCTTCAAATTATATTAACTGTGCCATCTCACGTAGCTAAGCTTTCAAATGCAAAAACCCGTTTTAAAATCGCAGCATTCTGTGTGAAGTTATGTGCATACATGGCATTTAGCGACTTTATTTTATAAGATTTATAGATACCATGAACAGTATTCCTGCCGTGATTTCAAGGGCTTTTGATTTCACCCTGCAGAGCTTTTTCTTCTATTTAATACCCACCCATTTTACAAAGTTTTTTCAAAAGTTATATTTTGCGTCCATAAACCAATCCAATTACCATGTTCCATCCCTTTTTTCATATTTGGTATAGAATTATGGTATATTTTTATACTCAGTTGAGCAGAGCTCACAGAGTATATTAAGTTTGATTGGATAACGGTTGGTTGTACATATATAAAGGAATCGAGATAGATATAGACTTCCATATATCAAAATAATCAGGATCCAGAAAAAATTTGATTGAGCCATGTCCGTCCGTCCGTCCGTCCGTCCGTCCGTCCGTCCGTCCGTTAACACGATAACTTGAGTAAATTTTGAGGTATCTTGATGAAATTTGGTATGTAGGTTTCTGAGCACTCATCTCAGATCGCTATTTAAAATGAACGATATCGGACTATAACCACGCCCACTTTTTCGATATCGAAAATTTCGAAAAACCGGAAAAATGCGATAATTCATTGCCAAAGGCGGTTAAAGCGATGAAACTTGGTAGATGGGTTGACGTTATGACGCAGAATAGAAAATTAGTAAGATTTTGGACAATGGGCGTGGCACCGCCCACTTTTACAAGAAGGTAATTTAAAAGTTTTGCAAGCTGTAATTTGGCAGTCGTTGAAGATATCATGATGAAATTTGGCAGGAACGTTACTACTATTACTTTATATGTGCTAAATAAAAATTAGCAAAATTGGATGAAGAACACGCCCACTTTTTAAAAAAAATTTTTTTTAAATTCAAATTTTAACAAAAAATTTAATATCTTTACTGTATATAAGTAAATTAAGTCAAAATTCAACTCCAGTAATGATATGATGCAACAAAATACAAAAATAAAAGAAAATTTCAAAATGGGCGTGGCTCCGCCCATTTTCATTTAGTGTGTCTAGAATACTTTTAATGCCATAAGTCGAACAAAAATTTACCTATCCTTTTGAAATTTGGTAGGAGCATAGATTCTATGACGTTAACTGTTCTCTGTGAAAATGGGCGAAATCGGTGGAAGCCACGCCCAGTTTTTATACACAGTCCTCCGTCTGTCCTTCCGCTCGGCCGTTAACACAATAACTTGAGCAAAAACCGATATATCTTTACTAAACTTAGCCCACGTACTTATCTGAACTCACTTTATCTTGGTATAAAAAATGGCCGAAATCCGACCATAACCACGCCCACTTTATCGATATCGAAAATTACGAAAAATTAAAAAAATGCCATAATTCTATACCAAATACGACAAAAGGGATGAAGCATGGTAACTGGATTCGTTTATTGACGCAAAATATAATTTTGGAAAAAACTTTGTAAAATGGGTGTGACACCTTCCATATTAAGTAGAAGAAAATGAAAAAGTTCTACAAGGCGAAATCAACAGCCCTTGGAATCTTGGCAGGAATACTGTTAGTGTTATTGAATATATAAATAAATTAGCAGTACCCGACAGATGATTTTCTGGATCACCTGATCCACATTTGGTCGATATCGCGAGAACGCATTCACATATACATCTAAGGGCCACTCGCTTTTAAAACCCTCATCAATACCTTTAATTTGATATCCATATCGTACAAACACATTCTAGAGTCAACCCTGGTCCACCCTAATGGCGATATCTCGAAAAGGCGTGCACCTATAGACCTAATGCCCACTCCCTCTTAAAATGCTCAGTAACACCTTTCGTTTGATACCCATATCGTAAAAACATTCTAGAGTCACCCCTGGCCCACCCTAATGGCGATATCTCGAAAAGGCGTCCACCTATAGACCTAATGTCCACTCCCTCTTAAAATGCTCAGTAACACCTTTCCTTTGATACCCATATCGTACAAACATTCTAGAGTCACCCCTGGCCCACCCTAATGGCGATATCTCGAAAAGGCGTCCACCTATAGACCTAATGCCCACTCCCTCTTAAAATGCTCAGTAACACCTTTCGTTTGATACCCATATCGTACAAACATTCTAGAGTCACCCCTGGCCCACCCTAATGGCGATATCTCGAAAAGGCGTCCACCTATAGACCTAATGCCCACTCCCTCTTAAAATGCTCAGTAACACCTTTCGTTTGATACCCATATCGTACAAACATTCTAGAGTCACCCTTGGTCAACCTTTATGGCGATATCTCGAAAAGGCGTCCACCTATAGAACTGAGGATTACTCCCTTTTAAAATACTCATTACCACCTTTCATTTGATACCCATATCGTACAAACACATTCTAGAGTCACCCTGGCCCACCCTAATGGTGATATCTCGAAAAGGCGCCCACCTATAGACCTAATGCCCACTTTCTCTTAAAATGCTCAGTAACACCTTTCGTTTGATACCCATATCGTACAAACATTCTAGAGTCACCCCTGGCCCACCCTAATGGCGATATCTCGAAAAGGCGTCCACCTATAGACCTAGTGCCCACTCCCTCTTAAAATGCTCAGTAACACCTTTCGTTTGATACCCATATCGTAAAAACATTCTAGAGTCACCCTTGGTCCACCTTTATGGCGATATCTCGAAAAGGCGTCCACCTATAGAACTAAGGATTGCTCCCTTTTAAAATACTCATTACCACCTTTCATTTGATACCCATATCGTACAAACACATTCCAGAGTCACCCCTGGCCCACCCTAATGGCGATATCTCGAAAAGGCGTCCACCTATGGACCTAATGCCCACTCCCTCTTAAAATGCTCAGTAACACCTTTCGTTTGATACCCATATCGTACAAACACATTCTAGAGTCACCCCTGGCCCACCCTAATGGCGATGTTTCGAAAAGGCGTCCACCTATAGACCTAATGCCCACTCCCTCTTAAAACGCTCAGTAACACCTTTCATTTGATTCCCATATCGTACAACTAGAGACACCCCTGGTCCACCTTTATGGCGATATCTCGAAACGGCGTCCACCTAGGGAACTAAGGATCACTCCGTTTCAAAATACTCATTAACAGCTTTCATTTGATACCCATATCGTACAAACATATTCTAGAGTCACCCCTGGTCCACCTTTATGGGGATTTCTCGAAAAGGCGTTCACCTATAGAACTAAAGCCCATTCCCTTTTAAAATACTCATTATCACCTTTCATTTGATACCCATATCGTACAAACACATTCTAGAGTCAGCCCTGGTCCACCTTTATGGCGATATCCCTAAATGGCGTCCATCCATAGAACTATGGCCTACTCTCTCTTAAAATACTCTTTAATACCTTCCATTTGATACACATGTCATACAACCACATTCCAGGGTTACGCTAGGTTCATTTTCCTACATGGTGATTTTCCTTATTTTGTCTCCATAGCTCTCAACTGAGTATGTAATGTTCGGTTACACCCGAACTTAGCCTTCCTTACTTGTTAATTTTTCGTAATTTTCGATATCGAAAAAGTGGGCGTGGTCATAGTCTGATTTCGGCCATTTTTTAAACCAATACAAAGTGAGTTCAGATAAGTACGAGAACTGAGTTTAGTAAAGATATATCGATTTTTGCTCAAGTTATCGTATTCACGGCCGAGCGGAAGGACAGACGGTCGGCTGTGTATAAAAACTGGGCCTGGCTTCAACCGATTTCGCCCTTTTTCACAGGAAACAGTTATCGTTCTTGAATCTATACCCGTACCAAATTTCACAAGGATTGGTAAATTTTTGTTCGGCTTATGGCATTAAAAGTATCCTAGACAAATTAAATGAAAAAGGGCGGAGCCACTCCCATTTTGAAATTTTCTTTTATTTCTGTATTTTGTTGCACCATATCATTACTGGAGTTGAATGTTGACATAATTTACTCATATACTGTAAAGATATAAAATTTTTTGTTAAAATTTGACTTTAAACATTTTTTTTAAAGTGGGGTGGTCGTTCTCCGATTTTGCAAATTTTTATTAAGCAGACATATAGTAATATGAGCAACATTCCTGCCATTCCTTCGTCACGATATCTTCAACGACTGCCAAATTACAGCTTGCAAAACTTTTAAATCACCTTCTTTTAAAAGTGGACGGTGCCAAGCCCATTGTCCAAAATTTTACTAATCTTCTATTTTACGTCATAAGTTCAACTCACCTACCAAGTTTCATCGCTTTATCCGTCATTGGTAATGAATTATCGCACTTTTTGTGTTTTACGAAATTTTCGATATCGTTCCTTTTATATAGCGATCTGAGATGAGTGCCCAGGAACATACATACCAAATTTCATCACGATACCTCAAAATTTACTCAAGTTATCGTGTTAACGGACAGATGGACAGACGGACGGACGGACGGACATGGCTCAATAAAATTTTTTTTTGATACTGATGATTTTGATGTATGGAAGTCTATATCTATCTCGATTCGTTTATACCTCTACAACCAACCGTTACCCAAAGTTAATGTACTCTGTGTGCAAAACACTCTGAGTATAAAAACTGGAGGCGCCCTTTGGCGTGATCAACAATAGGCCAGAATTGATACTAATCGTTAAAACTCTGTCACGAGAGTCATGACCATGAATAAGAGATTAAAAGCAACCGCAAGTTGCCTTTGTGCGTGACCAGCAAGGAGCCACAAATGATTTAAAGGAATCGTGTCGGCGACGAGCATTAGGAGTTAGCCCAGAACATCTCCTTCGGTGAAACCACGCTTTGCACGAGACATACAGATAAAAGTGTTACCATTTTAAGTACTTCTATTTTTTTCGGCAGACGCAGCAGTGCTGGTGCTTAAGACCGGGGTTACGTTCGAATCCTCCCTGGAGCAAGTGAATGAAGGACAGTCCCTCCGCAAGGAGCTACTCCTGAAATTTTTGAACGATCCGCGAGATTTTGAGGCAAAAACACCGGATCTTTCCGAAATGACCAAAACGTTGATTTCCTTAAATATATTTAAACAAAACCTTTCTTAAATATTATTTTTTATAAATAGAAAAATCAAGATATTTGAAAAAGAAAAGCATTATAATAAACGCTTCGTTCTGGAAATGTTGCACATTATAAATACCCCTACGGATATACGTATGAATTTTAATAGTGATACGGTTCACTGTGCACCAGCCTACAGACAACTCATCAAAAATAGCTACAAGCAATGCTGAGTCTCATTTGTTCGTGTTCTGTCCTACCACCTTTGTATGTTCTCTCGCCATACAACAACAAACCTCCTCGTTGGTGATACATATGTTTTGAGCGTCGCTTACAGTTTATTAGTTCATATATGATTGTTATTGTTAAATTTTGTTTACCATTACGGTTCTTTAATTGTTTACATCTTGTCTTAGGTGCTTCTTATATTGTTTTAATTCATGCTAAAAATTAGTCGATAAGCAACAATCATATGTGTACGTTGTTAATTTTTATGTGCATTTAATGTTTTTAGTGTAATATTTATTTTAATTTCCAGTCCTGAAGATGACTTCAAACTGAGGTCGAAATATCAACAACAGTAAATATTGTATATGCAAAATCGGTTTTTGAAATTTTGATATATATATTTGTTTGGCCTAGAGCTCGAATAAAAGTGTCTAATAAGCTAGAAAAATCAAGTTTTTTTAAGTAAGAACGCCGGCTTCGCCGCCGCCGCCGGTACATAATAGAGCCAACGCCGCCGTCGCACAGTGTTCGGTTCCATAGGCCAAAAATAAAAAAATCTATGTGAAAAGTTTGTCACCAAATGTGTCGTTAATCTCTTATTAGAACAGCCTTTAAAAAGATATATTTGTTTTTGTTGTATTCCAACTTTACTCTAAGAATAGCTTCAAAAGTGAGGTTATGGTATTAGTTGCTTTTTGCAGTGTGAGCAATTTAAAAATAAAGTGCAAGTTTAAGTTATTTAAAAATACATAAAATATCATGTTATCGAAATAAATAAAAATGAATATTAAAGTCAAAGGTATTTACTTCGTTTTGAAATAATTTTAGTGCCTTTAGATTGTTATTTAAAATTTCACCAGTGTCTTTATTAGTGTTTATTTGCACAAATATTTCAATGCCAGCTAAAGTTTTAGTTGGGTTCTTCACCGATCCCAACGTTGGAACTTATATCTTATTATTAGCCACAGTCTAAGTATTCTAAAGTGTTAACATCAGCTGCCACTTTCTGCCACAAACTATGTTTTCGACAGTTTTCTGATAGCGTCAACCTGATAAATTATTGTCGTATGTCATATGTACTCAGTTGTAACATACGATACTAATTTATCCAGTCGATGATATTGTAACGAATTTACTTGCAAATCCTCTTATTTGCAATCCTCTGCTAAGTTCGAATCACTAAACTGTTGAATAAATAACTCCAATATTGAATAATGGAAAAATGGCCTTTATTAAAGTACTTCACAATAACACTTATACTTTGCTACTCGCTGGCTTAATAACCATACTGATTGATAACTCAATTAAACTCTAATATTGGCCGCCAGATCGCGTGCTTAATCAATAACTGATTGATTGCTCAACTCAAACTGAATTACATTTTACTCGCTTGTGCCGCTTTTATAGTTTACGCTGCATACATCTAGGCTCTTCTATTTCCAGAACTTACCAACTATTTCGAGTGTTTATAGTTCTCATATAGTTTCTACTTGTTTACAATTTTCTACTTTTCAGCGTCTCTCAGATGTATGTGAGTTTGTAGTTTACAGTCTCTCGCACACACATAGGCGTATAAGTAAATGCATCTGTGTGTGACATCTCTCGGCTGCCTTATATATGTGTATACATGATTTGATTATTGACGTGAACATCGCTTAGCATCGCCTTAGTGATGGTATAGCTTAGGGATGCTAATATCGGTGACACTGCCCTCCACCTAAGTCTGATCGTCCCGATCAGACAAATCTCTCGATCTAAACGCTGATAGCATCGCCAAATGTACCACTCTTCTACTCCGTGGTTTCTCAATGCTTTGTATGCGGTAGATGGTATCACTGATCTTCTTCACAACCTTGTACGGGCCTTCCCAACTGCACCGAAATTTGGATGGAACACCTTTCCGCCGGTGAGGGTTGTATAACAGTACCAAATCTCCCGCCAATAAACCTTTCGAATTATTTTCCTTGTCGTACCTGTGTTTCATCTTACTACTCATTATCCTGGATCGTTCCCTCGCACTCTGTTGCTTGACCAATGAAGGACTACTTCGCAGAGCTTGCGCTGGACGGATTTCCTTTGCATAATCAGTATCGTTCCGACGCTTCACAACAGTAGTGTGCCTTGGCTTGAAACCACCCTTGCATTCCTTCTTCGTTTCAGTACGTCCGTTAGGGCTTTTCAATGCCAGTGTTTCTCTCACAGGTACCTTCGGTTTTAATTTGTTTGGCCCATTTGTTCCATCAACCTTTACCTTTGAATTTCGTGGCCTTCGTCGAGTCTTCCCCACCAGTACCCGATTACTGCTGAACCCTTTTTCCAAACTAAAGTTAAGTGGCACATCTTGGTTCTCGTAACACATCACCCTTCTCTGCATATCGATCTTGATGTCATGGTCAACCAAGAAATCCACTCCCAATATAACTTCATCAACAATCTCCGCCACAACAAATTTGTGTAGAACCATGACCTTCCCAATCAATACTTCACATATCACTTCTCCCTGAACTTGGTTATACTCGCCAGTGACCGTACGCAACTTTGCTCCAGGTAACGGTTTTACTCTCCTGTTGACCAAGTCAGATCGGATCAAGGAATGAGATGCGCCCGTATCTACAGTCAGTACTCGTTCTTTGCCATCCACATTCCCTCTGACGGTAAGACTGCTCGATTTTCTACCAATTTGCGACACAGATATCACAGGGCATTCAATATCTGGATCTAGCTCTCTACCTCTTACTCGCTCTTGCTCATCTCCTCCAGCTTTGCGTTTACGGCCACCCACATTGTTGGAACTATTAAGACCAAGATCGCAATGACGTGCTATGTGACCGGACTTCCCGCATTTGAAGCATTTGATAACTTTTTCACTTCGCTTTTGCGATCCTTTCAGTGCCTCCAATATTGCGTCTACCCACTCTGGCCTTTCTACTTCCACACGGCGTGCGTTGAAAACTGGCTTACACAGAAGCGACGCCGTTTCCTGAATCAGAGCTTGTGACACCGTTTCTGCGAATGTTGGCTTTGTGTTCGCGTATGTGGCTCGCTTCGTTTCCACGTCCCGTATGCCATTTATGAAACTCTGGATTTTTACCCTTTCAGTGTATTCCACGGGTGCGTCCGCATTTGCAAGATGAGCCAATCTTTCAATATCTGAAGCAAACTCCTGCAATGTCTCATTTGCTTTTTGGTAGCGGTTTTGCAACTCAATTTGGAATATCTGTTTTCTATGCTCGCTTCCGTAACGTCTCTCTAAAGCGCTCATCAATGTTTTGTAATGGTTCCGCTCGTACTCTGGGATGGTCTGTAAGATTTCCGCGGCAGGCCCTTTCAGTGCAACGAACAGAGCTGCAACTTTATCTTCAGCATTCCATTGTTTCACTGCTGCGGTCTTCTCAAACTGTAGCTTAAAGACTTGAAAAGGAACAGAACCGTCAAAGGATGGTGTCTTTACCTTTGGATTATTCGCTGAAACAGCTGGGCGATTTAGTTGTAACTGCTCCATACGAGCTTTTAAATCATTTACTTCTGCCTGAAATTGAGCCATTTTTGCATCCTGCACTTCCAGTTTTGATGATACCTGTTCCAAAATTTCTGCCGACATTTCAGATATACGTGCCTCTGCGCTTCCAATTGAGATGCCATATATGTCTTTTGGTCTTCCAGTTGAGATGACACTTGCGACGTCATTTCTGAAATACGTGCCTCCTGTGATTCCAGTTGGGATGCCATATATGTCTTCTGTGACTCCAGTTGGGATGTTATATTTGTCTTTTGTTCTTCCAGTTGGGATGTTATATTTGTCTTTTGTTCTTCCAGTTGGGATGACATGTTGGTGGATATTTGTGATGACATTTCGGACATTTGTGCCGATATTGCAGCCAATATCATGTTCAAGTCTGTGTTTGTAACTGTCTGCGATGTTTCGTTTTTCTCTTCAATTTTTGTTGTTGTTTCGTCCCCATCAGGATAAAAGACAAACTCGTCCACATCAATTCCTTGCGACTCCATTACCTCTCGTAGCCGTGCTTGAAGTTCGATCTTATTGCCGGTTGTATTTAATCCACGGTTCTCCAACTCCTTCTTCAGTTGCTGGAACTTCAATTCACTGAACTTTGCCATGTCCAAGTTGTATTCCCAATCTTCAGAATTTATTCAACAATTCCTCTTCTGACACCAATTGTAACGAATTTACTTGCAAATCCTCTTATTTGCAATCCTCTGCTAAGTTCGAATCACTAAACTGTTGAATAAATAACTCCAATATTGAATAATGGAAAAATGGCCTTTATTAAAGTACTTCACAATAACACTTATACTTTGCTACTCGCTGGCTTAATAACCAAACTGATTGATAACTCAAATTAAACTCTAATATTGGCCGCCAGATCGCGTGCTTAATCAATAACTGATTGATTGCTCAACTCAAACTGAATTACATTTTACTCGCTTGTGCCGCTTTTATAGTTTACGCTGCATACATCTAGGCTCTTCTATTTCCAGAACTTACCAACTATTTCGAGTGTTTATAGTTCTCATATAGTTTCTACTTGTTTACAATTTTCTACTTTTCAGCGTCTCTCAGATGTATGTGAGTTTGTAGTTTACAGTCTCACGCACACACATAGGCGTATAAGTAAATGCATCTGTGTGTGACATCTCTCGGCTGCCTTATATATGTGTATACATGATTTGATTATTGACGTGAACATCGCTTAGCATCGCCTTAGTGATGGTATAGCTTAGGGATGCTAATATCCGTGACAATATGCAAATGTTAACTTTTGTGTGTGTTTGTTGTTTTGTTATTGTTATGCATGCAAGATCTCTTAATAACTAAAATTTCTTTATTTAATCCTATTAAACATTGTATTTGCAATAGACACATCTTACCACTTTTGCCCCCACATCTAATTACTTTTTGTATGCATGCGGTGAATGTGGGTGGTTATGGGTCGGTATGAAGGTATCACCCGCACCAATTTTATTGAAAAAAAATTCCCACATATTTGTAAAGCCGTGATCAAAGCTTCACGTTGATATCTCTACCGGAAGTATTTTTGGCCACCAACTCCATACAAGACCGATCACTGTGCGCCGGAGCTAAAGTGGTCGGAGTAAACCTCTAGACGGTAGTACCTTGGCCAAAATATCAGCTTTACGTTTGAATACCAAGCTCAGAGTCTCTTATGAAGACTAAATATATTCAAATGTGTACCCTAACCACCATGCCACACCCTTTAACCGTTTCTTATTGGGACCGAAATTTGTATATGATCTCGGATCGGTTTTGGGTATTGGAATTCAAAAAATTCAATTTTGTATGTGATATTTTTAACTTAAGTATTGCCGTCTGAAGAGATGAGAATGGAAAAGTTTGTTTAATTTATTTATAAGGGCCACCCTAAAGCGCATAGTAGTCCAACATTGTATTCATGTACATATAGGCAATTGTAAATTTAATGGCCTTTAAAATAAACGAGATAGCTTCTGAGTAAATGCAGGTTTACAGATCTATGCGCATGCCTACATTCATATATTGCAACTCATAGCTTTCTTACAAATTTTTTCACATCTTAGGTGCACATACAAATTACTTAGGCATGTACATGCCCCAAGCAATATACGATTTATGGTTTTACATCGGCGTTGGCATTAATTGAGAATGCTCCAAATGATGATGACAGCGCATGCGCATTGGCTTGTGTAGTGGATTTAGGGGTGACAAAGGTCATCGCTTTAATATGAGCAACGAGTGGTGTAAAAAAAGAGTACATTGTAAAGTCAGTTGATGCTAAACATATTTCATAGGCTGGCACTTATATTACAACACACCAGATTTTAGAGATACGATTTCCCGAGATCTTAACCAAACGACCTTTAATTTCTTTATCTTGATACACATATGTTTCTTTGTACGTGTTTTTGCGACTGAACTTCTATCTAACGACTGGATCGATTTTGATGAGATTTTATGTGTTTGTATTCAAAGGGCATTGAAGATGCTTCAGACTCGCAATTTGGTATTTTCTTTCATATCCGGAAAGTGGGCTAGGGTGGCGACCTTTTCTAAGAAATCGAATTTATGGTGCGATTTACTTGAATTTGGCACAGGGTACCTATTTGGCTGGCTTATTATTTGAGAAACGTTTCTTTTAAGAAAGTAGATCCAGGACCAACCTCTTTCAAAAAGTTTTTAATTAGGTACAGGAGTACCTCTTTGGCAAAGCCAACATTCCGCAAACTTTTCTTCAGGGGAAGAGGACCAGGGACCGGAACATTCAAGTGGTTGATAAGCGCAATACAAAGCTTTATAGTTTCAAAGCTTCCGCAACCAAATTGTCAACCTCACCTGCGCGAGGGGAATCCTGTTACAAATAAGAATGTATCATAAACATATTTAGCAGGCGAGGCTCTGGCGACCCCTAGTTCCGCATGGATTGTCGAAATGGCCTAGCAGGGTTATTGTGGTCATATTAATCGTTCTCGAGATGAACGGGCTAGTACCTTGATGGTGCTTAGTTACCGGAACGTACCGGATCTATATCCGGCAAAGGACTATCAACATCGACCAGGGACCGGAGTATTCCTAAAAAAGTAATTTATGATGCGATTTGCTAGAGATTTAGTACGAGGGTATCTCTTCAACTAGCTTAATATTTGGGACCCTTTCTTTCTGAAAAGTGGGCTAGGATGGTGTGATTTGTTTGACATTTCATATTTGGGTAGCCTTTCGAATACAAATGCGAATGCATAATCTGTTGGTAACTTTATAACTCAAAACCGGATGAACCAATTTCATTAACCAAGTTTCGGATATGGTGTGTAAGTGGGCTTTAGGTTGTTCCCAGAATGTATCTTCACAAAATAGATATCACATAAGATGTGTTATTGAGAGTTTTAATAATGAGTGGTGTTAAGAAAAAGAATTAAAAGGAAGGAAGTGTTGTGCAAAAAGCCATAGGCTGAAAAAGGAAAAAGGGAAATAAGGGATAAGATTGGGATTGGAGACGGAGAGAAAGGGAAGGGTGAGAGGAAGGAAAATACAGAGATGGTGAGGGAGAGGAAAGAATGTGGGAGTAGGAAATGGAGCGATTTGAAGATAGGAAGGAGAGGACATATGGAATGGATGTTGATGAGGAAAAATGGTGAGAGGTTGAGGAAGAGTGATTAAGCGGGAGTAGAAGAGAGAAAAATTGAGAAAGTGAAGGCGAGAAGATACGTTGGAGATACAGGCATCAAACATGCAGAGGAGAAACGAGAGGCAAGGCATTTTTTTTGCATTACAAATGATTTGAAGAGAAATTATATACATCGCGGAGAAAAATATTATTGGGGAGGAGAACGTTTCAATTATTTATAGTTGTTTTTTTTTTCCAAGGGAGCTTGAACAAAACGCTTCAACTAGCTAAACAGTTTCATTATGGTAAAACCATACAGATGGTGGAAGTTTATCAGCTAAATGTTTTTTAGCTGCTATGACATTTCTACGCAGTATGTTTTTGACACTCAACCAGCGAATTACAAAAACAAAATACACGAATTGTGTGTGGTTGTTTAATAATAAGAAGAAAATGGAAGATCATGTAGAAAAGATAGTAGGATATTGAGAGTGAAGAGATGAAACGAGGCTTACCTTTGGAATGTATATTCTTGTTATAGAATAGCTAAATAAGCTATGTAAATAAACTTAGTTCTTATCATGTGTTGTAATCGTAATTTTCAAGTATTTTCTTCTCAACTTTCAGATGCAAATAAAAAATCATCAATGCCCACTGTGACGCCAATTCAAGGGCCCATATTCTTGAAAAATGGTACTGCGCCAGTAGTGCCGCTATTCTCGTATCCTACATTCAACAACGGCTCATTTGTCCAAATACCGGTAAGTTTGAATGCATTGGACCCAAAATAATTTCTATAAGGCTCGTTTTTTTTTCAGTAAAATTTAAAATAAGGTTAAACTGGATAATCGAAGTTTCCAAATTTTTTATACTCAGCGTGCTTTGCACACAGAGTATATTAACTTTGATTGGATAACGGTTGGTTGTACAGGTATAAAGGCTTCGAGATGGATATAGACTTCCATATATCAAAATTATCAGTATCGAAAAAAAATTGTATTGAGCTATGTCCGTCCGTCCGTCCGTCTGTCTGTCCGTTAACACGATAACTTGAGTAAATTTTGAGGTATGATGATGCAATTTGGTATGTAGGTTTCTGGGCACTCATCTCAGATCGCTATTTAAAATTAACGATATCGGAATGTAACCACGCCCATTTTTTCTATATCGAAAATTACGAAAAAGCGAAAAAATGTGATAATTCATTACCAAAGACAGATAAAGCGATGAGACTTGGTAGGGGGGTTGACCTTATGACGCAGAATGGAAAATTAGTAAAATTTTGGACAATGAGCGCGGCACCGCCCACTTTTAAAAGAAGGTAATTTGAAAGTATTGATGAAATTTGCCAGAAACGTTACTACTATTACTATACATGTGCTAAATAAAAATTAGCAAAATCGGATGAAGACACGCCCACTTTAAAAAAAACATTTTAAGTAAAATTTTAACAAAAAATTTAATATCTTTACAGCATATAAGTAAATTATGCCAACATTCAACTCCAGTAATGATATGGTGCAACAAAATACAAAAATAAAAGAAAATTTAAAAATGGGCGTGGCTCCGCCCTTTTTCATTTAATTTGTCTAGAATACTTTTAATGCCATAAGTCGAACAAAAATTTACCATTCCTTGTGAAATTTGGAAAGGGCATAGCTCCTATAACGATAACTGTTTCTGTGAAAATGGGCGAAATCGGTTGAAGCCACGCCCAGTCTTCATACACAGTCGACCGTCTGTCCTTCCGCTCGACCGTTAACACGATAACTTTAGCAAAAATCGATATATCTTTACTAAACTTAGTTCACGTACTTACCTGAACTCACCTTATCTTGGTATGAAAAATGGCCGAAATCCGACTATCACCACGCCCACTTTTCGATATCGATAATTACGAAAAATGAAAAAAATGCCATAATTCTATACCAAATACGGAAAAAGGGATGAAACATTGTAATTGGATTGGTTTATTGACGCGAAATATAACTTTAGAAAAAAACTTTGTAAAATGGGTGTGACACCTACCATATTAAGTAGAAGAAAATGAAAAAGTTTTGCAGAGCGAAATCAAAAGCTCTTGGCGTCTTGGCAGGAATACTGTTCGTGGTATTACATATATAAATAAATTAGCGGTACCCGACAGATGATGTTCTGGGTCACTCTCGAAAACGCCCTCACATATACAACTAAGGGCCACTCCCTTATAAAACCCTCATTAATACCTTTAATTTGATACCCATATCGTACAAACATATTATAAAGTCACCGCTGGTCCACCTTTATAGCGTTATCTCGAAAAGGCATCCACCTATAGAACTAAGGCCACTTGTACAAACGCATTTTAGAGTCACCCCTGGTCCAGTTTTATGGCGATATCTCGACCACCAATCCCTTTTAAAACCCTCATTAATACCTTTAATTTTATAACCATATCGTACAAACACATTCTAGAGTCACCCCTGGTCCACCTTTATGGCGATATTTCGAAACGGCTTCCACCTATACAACTACCACCACTCCCTTTTAAAACCCTCATTAATACCTTTAATTTGATACCCATATTGTACAAACAAATTCTAGGGTCACCCCTTGTCCACCTTTATGGCGATATCTCGAAACAGCGTCCACCTATGGAACTAAGTATTACTCCCTTTTAAAATACTCATTAACACCTTTCATTTGATACCCATATCGTGCAAACAAATTCTAGAGTCAACCCTGATCCACCTTTATGGCGATATCCCTAAATGGCGTCCACCTATAGAACTATGGCCCACTCCCTCATAAAATACTCTTTAATGCCTTTCATTTGATACACATGTCAACACATTCCAGGGTTTCCCTTGGTTCATTTTCCTACATGGGAAAATACTTATGTTTCACCATAGCTCTCAACTGAGTATGTAATATTCGGTTACACCCGAACTTAACCTTCTTTACTTGTTTATTTTATACTAGCCTTTACCCGCGGCCCCGTCCGCAAGGAGAAAATAAAATATATGTGCTATTCACGTTAGCCTGCTTATCAGGTTTTCTGTTTAAAAATTATTTTTGTCTAATGTATTTTATTTTTGTAATTTAGTAAAAAAAAAAAAACTAAATGAGAAGAGTGGCTGAAAGGCACGCTTTCATGAATATTACAATACAGTTTTCTCGAATTTAAAAAAAAAAATATATTTTGTTTTTAAATTAAATTAACTGACATGAGAGGGGTGAAAGAATTACTACTCATAGTACAAAGGACTGAAACTACAATTAGCTAAAACCAAAGAGAATTTATAAGATGAAAGTAGTGTTGCTTTTTCGGGTATTTAGTTGGTTAAAATATTACAAAAAGTGTAATTATAGCTATAACAGTTCGTTACACGATTCATTTAAAAAACTTAAAAATAGAACGAAAAGGCTCTGTTAGATTGAAGATAAAACATACCGAATTTTAATTACGAATAATTAGCAGCAAATCCACGGCCATAAAAGCTCATAATTTAAAAAGACATGTGTTCTGAACTACCTGTTGCGAAGAGGCCTAAAATGATCCCGGAAGGGTCCCAAGATGATACTAAAATTTCCAAACAGATCCCGAAAAACATTCAGAAATTAAGCAGGAGGGGTCCCAAAATGATTCCGAATTAGCCCGAAAAATTCCTGAAATGACCCTGACGGGATCCCGAAAACCATCCAGAGTTGATCTCTGAAGGGTCGGAAAATGATTCCTAAATATGAATGAGTCCGTAGTGTTATCAGTTACTATTTTGTAAATATAACAGCTTCCAAAAAAAGGTAACTAATTCCTTATAGTTATCGTTTACGAAAAGTTTCCAGTTTCTAAACAGCAACTAGTTCCAAACAAAGGTTGCACGAACGCAACCAGTTCATACAAAATAACCGGGACCGAAATTACTTCAGTTCCGTTTTTGAATCACTTTCGTTGCATTAAATAACCAGCTCAGAACTTTTTGGAATCATGTTTCGATCAGCGCGAAATTATGGTGAATTGAAATGGGCACAACAAACACGTGGGAATAAAATTAAAGCACTCAAATTAATATTCGATAAACTGATTAGGAAAACGATATTGTGTTCCTGTTGTTATCGAAACACGAAAACGCTATGCTCAAAATATCGATAACAAATTCATAATACAAAATTGAATTTTTTATCGAAGTAGCATGGTAAATAAGTTAGTGAAAACTAACGACGGCAGAATGAAGAAGAAATGTTTATGTGTGATGTGGATGTGGATAATAAAAATGGAACTTATTTTTATAGTCATGGTTGTAAAGATAAGACAAAGCAAGAAAATGAAGAAAATTAAGAATAGGGAAGGGAGAGGGAAAAAGAAAAGGAGGGAGATGAATGAAATATTAGAAATCAAAACCGAAGTCGGAACCGAAACCGTATGGCGTGCTATCGAAATGTTAACGGTTACCATACCATTGTATGTTTGTTATCAGCGAAATACAGACGATTTATCGGTTTCTAATCGAAAAGCTATTGATTTGTTACCGCAATGTTATCTAGTTATCTATTTATTATTGAAAATTTAGTGGTCATTTATCGAAAAGTTATTGAGTACTTGGTACTCACACCTCCTATTGACGTAAATTTTTTATTTTATTCGGTTAATATTTTAAGTTTGACCTCATTCTCAAAATTATATTACAACAAAACAAAAAAATAAAGGTTTAAAAAATCTAAAAAAGATAATTTCATAATACAAATTGGATTTTTACATCGAAGTAGCAGCGCTAATTAGTTAATGGAAACTAACTAAAGCATAATGAAGAAGAACAAGTAAGGAAGGTTAAGTTCGGGTGTAACCGAACATTACATACTCAGTTGAGGGGTATGGTGACAGCATAAGGGAAAATAACCATGTAGTAAAATGAACCGAGGGAAACCCTGGAATGTGCTTGTATGACATGTGTATCAAATGAAAGGCATTAAAGAGTATTTTATGAGGTAGTGGGCCATAGTTCTATAGGTGGACGCCATTTAGGGATATAGCCATAAAGGTGGATCAGGGTTGACTCTGGAATGCGTTTGTACGATATGGGTATCAAATTAAAGGTATTAATGAGGGTTTTAAAAGGGAGTTTGGTTGTTGTATAGGTGGTCGCCTTTTCGAGATATCGCCATAAAGGTGGACCAGGGGTGACTATAATGCATTTGTACGATATGGGTATCAAATGAAAGGTGTTAATGAGTATTTTAAAAGGGAGTAATCCTTAGTTCCATAGGTGGACGCCGTTTCGAGATATCGCCACAAAGGTGGACCAGGGGCGACCCTAGAATTTGTTTGTACAATATGGGCATCAAACGAATGGTGTTAATAAGTATTTTAAATGGGAGTGGGCCTTAGTTCTATAGGTGGATGCCGTTTCGAAATATCGCCATAAAGGTGGACCAGGGGTGACTCTAGAATGTGTTTGTACGATATGGGTATCAAATTAAAGGTATTAATAAGGGTTTTAAAAGGGAGTGGTGGTTGTTGTATAGGTGGTCGCCTTTTCGAGATATCGCCATAAAGGTGGACCAGGGGTGACTCTAGAATGCGTTTGTACGATATGGGTATCAAATGAAAGGTGTTAATGAACTTTTTCATTTTCTTCTACTTAATATGGTAGGTGTCACAACCATTTTAATAAGTTTTTTCTAAAGTTATATTTCGCGTCAATAAAACAATCCAATTACCTTACCATGTTTCATCCCTTTTTTCGTATTTGGTATAGAATTATGGCATTTTTTCATTTTTCGTAATTTTCGATATCGAAAAAGTGGGCGTGATCATAGTCGGATTTCGTTCATTTTTCATACCAAGATAAAGTGAGTTCAAGTAAGCACGTGAACTAAGTTCATTAAAGATATGTCGATTTTTGCTCAAGTTATCGGGTTAGCGGCCATGCGGAAGGACAGACGGACGACTGTGTATAAAAACTGGGCGTGGCATCAACCGATTTCGCCCATTTTCACAGAAAACAGTTAACGTCATAAAATATATGCCCCTACCAAATTTCAAAAGGATTGGTTCATTTTTGTTCGACTTATGGCGTTAAAAGTATCCTAGACAAATTAAATGAAAAAGGGCGGAGCCACGCCCATTTTGAAATTTTCTTTTATTTTTGTATTTTGTTGCACCATATCATTACTGGAGTTGAATGTTGACACAATTTACTTATATACTGTAAAGAATTTAAATTTTTTGTTAAAATTTTACTTAAAAAAAAATTTTTTTTTAAAAGTGGGCATGGTCCTTCTCCGATTTTGCTAATTTTTATTAAGCGTACATATAGTAATAGGAGTAACGTTCCTGCCAAATTTCATAATATATCTTCAACGACTACCAAATTACAGCTTGCAAAAGTTTTAAATTACCTTCTTTTAAAAGTGGGCGGTGCCACGCCCATTGTCCAAAATTTTAGTAGTTTTCTATTCTGCGTCATAAGTTCAACTCATCTACCAAGTTTCGTCGCTGTATCGGTCTTTTGTAATGAATTATCGAACTTTTTCGGTTTTTCGATGGTTATAGTTTCGTGGTTATAGTCCGATATCGTTCATTTTAAATAGCGATCTGAGATGAGTGCTCAGGAACCTACATACCAAATTTCATCAAGATACCTCAAAATTTACTCAAATTATCGTGTTAACGGACGGATGGACGGACGGACGGACATGGCTCAATCAAATTTTTTTTCGATCCTGATTATTTTGATATATGGAAGTCTATATCTATCTCGATTCCTTTATATATGTACAACCAACCGTTATCCAATCAAACTTAATATACTCTGTGAGCTCTGCTCAACTGAGAATAAAAATCGTTAAATATGTGGATGATAAAAACCGAGCTTGTGTTTATAGTCACGGTTGTAAAGATAAGGCAAGGCAAGAAAAAGAAAGGAAATGAAGAGGACGGAAAAGAGAGGAAAAAAGAAAAGGAAAAGAGAGGAAAAGAAATATTCGAAGTCAAAGCCAATGTCGGAATAGAATCCGAATGACGTGCTATCGAAGTGTTAACGGTTTGTTATCAATAAGTTGTATGTTTGTTATCGGCGGGATAGAGACGATTTATCGGTTTTTAATCGAAAAGTTAACGATTTGTTACCGCAAAGCTATCGAGCAGTCGATTAGTTATCAAAAATTTATTGGTTACTTATCGAAAAGTTATCGAGTACTTGATACTCACGTCTTCAATTAACCTAAACTCGAAATCTCTTATTTACCACTGCGTTTTTTATTTTATTCGGTTAAAATTTTAAATTATTTCCACATTCTTAAAATTATTTTACAACAGAACAAAAAAAAGAGGTTTAGAAAAACAAATCAAAAATGTTTAAAATATTTAAGAATGAAAACTGGTATACATTTCTGGTTTTCAAACAAAACCCAAAGCACTCTCAGCTATAATTCAAAGCAGTTTCGGTCTTATTTATTGTTGCTCTTCAGAATTCGTTGAGGATCTTTTCACCATGATCTCCGGATCCTTAAAGGATCACTTGCGATAAGTTTGGAAACTTTTTGGATTGACTTTAATACCATTCGACAGCCAATTCAATATCCAGTTATTTGGAAAGTGATTTCGGAACTATTTGGGGACAGTTTCGGAACTACTTGGGAACTTTCGGAAACAATGTCTTAAAAATTTTAAGGTCATTTCTTTATAATTTCAGAACTATTTGGGAACAGTTTTATTATAAATAGTAACCAATATCGACGAGTTTTCTGTTTGTTATTGGGAGCACACCCCCAACGTTTGCGATAACAATGTTATCGAGTAGATATCGAAGTGTTATTGGTTTATTATTTGTTTGTTCCCAAAGCCTAAACTGATAAATCGTGGACAACGCACTGGTATATTCTCAGTAAGAAAGCAATAACGTGGATAATGTTGTGATCGATTGTGGAGATTGAAACCACGTTTTAAACTTTAAACTATATTTTATTAATACGCCTAAATGTATGCGTCTATTTTATTTTTTATTTCTCACAATAATCCAAAATTTTTGAAAATTGAAAAATCAATATTGAAACTTAAAATATTGATAATACATTTAAAAATTACAAAGTTCAAAGTAACTAAAATACAAATTTAAATAAAAATAAAAAGAACCCTACATTACTCCCCCTTTAAGAAAATTTATCATTAAACAAATTGAATGTAACTCTCTTTTTATGTAAATTCTTGGTGTTGTTTGTGTTTGTTGTTTCAATTATTGCAGGTTTTAATTTATCAATAGGAATAGTTTTAATATTATTATCTATATCAAGATTTGTGGTCTTTTTCCACAATTTTGTAAGGTCCTTCATATGGTTGTTGTAATGAATGTTTATTAATGACTCGAACAGATGCAAATTTACAAGTTTGAAGATCTTTTGGAACATAAATTTCAGTATCAGCATCTTTATGATGACTTAAATTTGATCTAACATTTCGAAAATGTTCACATAAATTACTTAAAACTTCAGTTGATGAAAAATGTTTAGCTGATGGCACAACAAGTTCCCCTGGCAAACGTAAATTCTGACCGAAAACCATTTCCGCTGGTGTAGCCGAAATATCTTCTTTGTAAATAGATCGCAAACCAAGTAATATGACAGGTAACTCGTCATACCAATTATTTGTGTCCTCTCTAGCTATTATAGTAGTCTTTAATTGTCTATGAAACCTTTCAACCATACCATTTCCTTGAGGGTGATATGCGGCTGTTGTAATTTGGTGACTACCAAGTAATTTAGTTAACTCTGAGAACAATTTCGATGTAAATTGTCTACCTTGATCATTTGTTATCTTTAACGGAACTCCAAACCGAGAAATATATTCTCTAAAAAACTTATTTGCAATTGTAGATGCTGAATTATCTTTTAATGCATATGCCTCGGGCCAACGGGTAAATCTTTCAATAATCGTTAAAATATAGCGATGTCCTTTTGAAATAGGTAATGGTCCAACTATATCTAAATGAATGTGTTCAAATATATTCTTTGGAATTTGAATTTTGACAATAGGGCATTTTGTATGACGATAAACTTTAGACTTTTGACAATTAAGACACTCTTTTTACCAAATATTAATATCCTTATTCATATTAGGCCAATAATATTTTTTAACTATGAGCCGTCGTGTAGCTCTTGTACCCGGATGTGCTATTCCATGTAAAATATCAAATACTGTCTTTCGCAAATTACTCGGTACAAATTGTCTAGGAGTTTCTCCTGAAATTTCACACCAAATATTAAAATTTAAAATGGGAATACTAATTAGTTTTAAATTTAGATATTGAGAATCAGATACAAGTTGATTTAAGTCATCATCTTTTGTGTTGTTCAGTTTGTAAAATTTTAAAATTCAGTTCTGTATTATATATTGCATTAACCTCAAAAGCTCTAGATAGCGTATCTACCACAACATTGGATTCTCCTTTAATGTATTGTATGTCATCAGTAAATTGTGCTATAAATTCCAAGTGTCTCGTTTGTCTAGGACTTCGTTCTGTTTTTGAATTTAAAGCAGTAGTCAAAGGTTTATGGTCCGTATAAACTGTAAATTGTCGTCCTTCCAAAAGATATCTAAAATGTTTTATATTTAAATAAATCGCCAATAATTCCCTATCAAAAGCACTATACTTAATTTCAGTTGGAGAAAGTTTTTTAGAAAAAAATGCAATGAGATCAATTTTATTATTGTAATTTTGTTGTATAACGCCCCTTGAAACCACGTTTTAAACTTTAAACTATATTTTATTAATACGCCTAAATGTATGCGTCTATTTTATTTTTATTTTTCACTATAATCCAAAATTTTTGAAAATTGAAAAATCAATATTGAAACTTAAAATATTGATAATACATTTAAAAATTACAAAGTTCAAAGTAACTAAAATACAAAGTTAAATAAAAATAAAAAGAACCCTACATCGATAACAAACCGATAAGTCTTCTATAAAATGCCGATAGCAAACTAATAGCACTGGCAATGTTACAGATACAAAATGTGTGTATGGATTCAATAAGCTAGTTTGGTCTTCTTCCTTCTTTCAATTATTATGTCACCAATTTGTACCTTTCGCATGTCCGACGTTTTCACTGAATTTATTTCCATGAAATATCATTTAATTGGTTAATGGTTAATAAAAATACGTTTATGTGCATCTGGATTTGTGACTAAAATATAAAATGTTTTTAAATAAATTAATTCACAGAGCGCAACACAAGGAATCCATAAGAAATCGGCAACTAAGTAATTAATATGCCTCGGAGGTTGGTGCGAAATACGAATAGTAAAATTAGCAAAATAAAAAATATTACCATGAAATGGTAATTAAAAATAACCAAAAAAGTAAAGAGAAAATTAAAATAGCCTTTACACATAATTTAGTTTATTTACAAGTCATAAAATGTGGAGGTATCGAGACATGTAAAATATAAAACAAGAAAAATACCGAAAAAAATAATAAATCGTGAAAAATTTAATTCCAGAAACATGACTGGGGTAACAATTTTTTGCATACAGTTTCGTAACATTGTGCCCCAATTGTGGGTACATCACCATAAGTATAGATGCTATCGTTATCAAATATCTTTTAAACCCATAGTATCCCTGCAGTCAAAAGCCAAAGTAGTCAGCAAACATTCCAGTTCATTGACTAGAATTTTGTGGCGTTATTCATACTAGTCAGTTTTTGAATAGTTCATTGACAAGAATTTTGTTTGTCGGACTCTATGAAATATTTTCTAGCGGCAACTTGCAATGCATACTTTAGTAAAGAAGGTTAGACTTCGTACAAATCAACGGGCACATCACCACAAACACGATCACAGAATACCTTTCCTTTACTACTGCAGCCTAATGAAGCCATTACAAACGGAATAGCTATGCCGATGCTAGAACACCTGAGTATAACGAAGGACATCAGTTACTTGACGCATGTTTTCTACTTGTCTTTTTTGCCTTTTCCATTGCAGAATAATGAATAATAGAACGGACAATCCAACTACCAAAGCCTATCAAAAACGGTGAGTCGTTATGATTCCTTTAGTCAGTAGCGAAGACGATGGAAAACGTTCTGCTTCCGTCATAAACCCAAGTCGTAGGTTAGCCAGCCATCAGCATGGCTTCTGTAAAATGCATATCACTACCACAGCCCAACATGCCATTAATACCCTGATAAATTGCGGACTGAACCGCTCAAAACTCCAACATAGAAAGGTGCTCGTGGTACTTGACCTGTCGAAAACGTTTGACACAGACAACCACCGCGCACTACTCCCAGACATAGAAGGTTCATCCCTTGTCTAAAAAGATGTGCCAAAAATTATCAGAGTGGTTGGCAAGCGTCGTTTCAATTTAAGACCGAACCCTCCAAGCCTAGGAGAAATAAACAAGGGATGGCACAGGGTAGTGTCCTATCCCCGATTGTATTTAATTTAAACATATCAAAGCATCCTTTACCACCAGAACGAGCCACCAGCATATCCCTTGCCGACGACTGCACGATACGGATAATGAAAATTCATAAAACAAATATAAGAATAGCAAGAGCTGGCTTTAACTAAGATAACGCTATGACATAGTGTTCTGTTATCGATTTTCTGACAGGGTATTACGATTTGCAATCGAAAAGTCATCGAATTGTTATCCACAACTTATTGATTTGTTGTTGGAGGGTAAGCATCTTGTTATGGTCGTGTTCTCGATTTGTTATCAAATCCTGTCAATTTGCTATCGCATAAATATCAATAAGTTATCCACAAATTTACCGATTTGATATCGAAAAGAAATCGATTTGATATTGGATTGTCCCCAATTTATCATTAATTTGTTATCGGAGTATAACAAATTTGTTATTGATTTGATATCGCGGTGTTACCTATTTATAATTGGTGAGTTATCGATTTTTTGTCAAAAAGTTATCGACTTCTTATCGTAAAATTATCGATTACCGGCGGACTGGAGCCAACACAGAACGCACTCCCTTTCGAAGCGCATCTGACGAGCGAATCTTTGTAGATTATTGGTAATCACTGGTTAGAACCGCCATGCAAAGAAGCATCGGCTACACCGAACCGATATAAGCTGTCCTGATCATTGCGGGATATATCTTCTCGCTGAGCGAATGGGAAGAATGTAGAGATGATCTTGCAATACACGCGCAAGAAGAACCGATTCGATGCTGGCAATCACAGTATGCAGCTGCACCGCCGAAAAGTTGACAAGAGAACTAATTTCCTAACTGAGCCCATGGTTGAAGTGATCACACTGATAGATCGACTTTTTCGTGACACGATATCTAATTGAAAGTGGTTGCTTCTGTAAATATCTCCACATAGTATTTAAGGTCAAAAACCCGAACTGCCTGCACTGCGGAAAAATAAGAGATACTTGCCAACTTATCCCCTGGCAGCGTTCCTTAGCGACGGAAGGGCCACGGTTAGGTATACACTTTTGGCTTCCTAGCCTCAGAGTTCACCCGTACCTGAAATTATGCTTAATGCCATCCCAGGTGCTGTCTATTATCGTTCCGAGTCATTGGGGATAGTACCAGAAGGTGTCATTACCTTACCATACCGGATTCAATCCAGCAAGAACTGACCATATCCGTGACACTTCTTCAACCTTCAGGGAGTGTTTTTGTGCATGAAGCAAGAACTTTCACTCCTTGGCTCCGAAAGACTTACATATATAATGCTGAAATAGGGATGGCTACCTTCATCTTCTCGCCTAAACTGAAGTCTCCTCCCATAAATCCAAAGCTAAAACTCAAACAGGTACACAAATATACCAACAGGTGAAAGGTCTGCTATATATATAGTGAGATTATAGAGAAATAAATCATTGAAATCTTTTTAGATTAATAGCTTTGACAGTCTAAAAAAAAGATTGTAAATGACAAACGCAAAGCGCTAAACCCCACTTTTCCTTTCAATACCACGCGCAACTTCATTACGAGCAGCAGCAACACTGCGCATGCGTTCGGCTCCTCAATAAAAATTGAGCTGAGAAAAAACAAGAAAAGTAACAGAGGAGACTGGAACGCTACTAAAGTGACGACAGTCGTTTAGAGAATTCAAACAAATCTCATAATTAGCGTACGGAGGTCAATAGCCAAATCACAAAGGGGCTATTGTCGATAATATATAAATCCGCGGCAATCACATACTCATCTCATTTAGACGAACATCTGCTTTTGTGTTAATCTTTGTTTTATTATTTTTCTTATGACGTTGTATTTACTGTTTTTTTTATACTCAGCTGAGCTGAGCTCGCAGAGTAGGTATATTAATTTTGTTCGCATAACGGTACCCCGTAACGGCATAAACTAAGATTAGATATAGATTTCCATATATAAAAATGATCTGGGCGAAAAAAGAAATTAATTTAGCCATGTCCGTCCGTCTGCCCGTAAACACGATAACTTGAGTAAATTTTGAGGTATCTCAATGAAATTTTGTATGTTAGTTCCTGAGAACTCATCTCAGATCGCTATTTAAAATGAACGAAATCACACTATAACCACGCCCCTTTTTTCGATATCGAAAGTTTCGAAAAACCGAAAAAGTGCGTAAATGCATTACCAAAGATGGATAAAGCGATGAAACTTGGTAGGTGGGTTGACCTTATGACGCAGAATAGAAAATTAGTAAAATTTTGGGAATGGGCGTAGCACCGCCCAATTTTAAAAGAAGGTAATTTAAAAGTTTTGCAAGCTGTAATTTGGCAGCTGAGTATGTAATGTTCGGTTACACCAGAACTTAGCCTTCCTCTTACTTGTTTTTAATATATTTTTTTTGCAAAGGTCTGAATTGGCAAACTTGTGGTTAACGCTAAAGAGAGCCCGCGTCAGTAACAAAAACAACAACACTGTTGACGGCCTTCATTTATCACCAAATCGAAATTGTTTCCGCAAACGATTAATTTTGTTCGATTTATGTACGTATTGACTAGTTTTTAATAATGAGACTATAATAATATACTGCTGAGATGAAAAAACGATCTAATATCGCAGCATGAGATTGCGGGCATTACGGCTTATCTTCTAAAAACTTTGATCAGATGTATTGTTTTTCAAATATGCGAAATAATTAATAGGCGGTAACTGGTGGCAATTGTGGTGCCTTATATGCAGTGAGAAAGAGACTTTGCGGACAAGGTCTAATGCTGACGTCTGTGGACGAGCTTTTAATTATAGCCGGCATCAACGCGAGGTAATTATAAATCTTATTTAACTCAATAAATACTCCGGCGTAGACATAAAAATAGTGCCTAACAATTATAGTTTGTCGTCGCGCAACTGGTCAAAAAACGAAATCGCTGATATACACACTGAGAGAAATGGTGCTAGTAAAATCCACAACGCGGTTCTGTTGTTCTTGACTTAACGGAGATTCGGTGAAATTGATCGAATTATGGTTAATTCGACCGAGTTCTTTGTCAAGCGAACAAATTTGTTTAGTCATTTCAACAGAAGAGAAATTGTCGCTCTTAAGTTAACAAAATTCTGTAAAATTTACAGATTCCTAATCAATCTAACTAATTTTTCTGTTACCATAACTGATCTCACTGGTCATTTCAACAGCGATCAACAGATAATACATGAGCAAATTTCAAAGAGAATTTTTCGCTCACTGGGCTCTCTATTTTGTACTTATGACGATGGTGCCACTTGTTAGAAAAAACACCAAAAAAGAAAACCACCAAATCGAAAAAACACACAAATTGGGAAAACAACAAAAAACTAGTTTTTCAGTTATCAATACAAAACGAAAAACCCTTTTTTAAATTTATTGAGCAAAAAATTATGAGAAACCGGGACACCTATTTATCGGGTACAATTTTGCTACTTCTCATCCAAGCGAAATGCAAAATTGCGCCCTCTTGTTGTAAAAGTTTTGTTTGAACGAACAGGATTTTTCCAAGGTTAGTAACATTTTGTTCAAGTTTTTACGAATTTTCACTCACGCGAACGATCCTAATAAGATAACAAAAACATCCTTTTTTAATGTTGATGTTTCCGACAACATAAAAGTTTAAGCTGTTTTGGAATCGTTTCAACTTAAAGTGTTACGAAAATTAAACTTGCCGAATTACATGTAAAGTTACTCCAGTGGTCAATTACCTTCTAGCTATTTGATTCTTTACTTTTCTATAACTTACAAGTTCCCTATTTAAAATGTTATTTCCAACATTTATACTAAAAGCTTTGCTCGAAACAATCAAGTGTGGCAACTACATGTGAGAGAAGAAACTTAGAATGAGCTGAGCTGCAACTGAAAGAATTGAGAAACAGTTTTGTGACTACTATTTTCATTTCTATTTGCAAAGCGAAGTTCAAAACTATAAATTAAATAAATTATAAAAAATAAAATTTGGTGAAATTGCGTTTAATAAAACCAAATAATAAAGTGTATAATATTTATTGTGTGCCAGCATATTTGATGTACGCCCAACTGAAGTTCGGTTAGTAAGTGCGTACATGTATATGTAGCAAGCCTGCGTATTTTTGTATTGACATATTTACGTATGTATGTATATTAGACTGGGTCGATTTATTAACCTATATCGCGCCATCGATTTTTCGATAGAATTTGGGCTCAGGAAAAAAAGTTCCACTACGCATACCCAAAAAAATAATTTTGAGCCTTCAAAATTTCAACAATTTTTTCGATTTTTTATGCATTTTTTCATTTTCAAGGCTCCAAATCAATTTTTATGTATTTTTTTCCGTGTCAATTGGCAAAGGCAAAATTGGTAAATGTAGTTTTTTGAAGAAAAAAAAATCTTTTATGGAGATTTAGAAAAATTTTGGTCAAAAAATCGATTTTTTTTTTGCAGGCTCAAAAATAATTTTTTTGGGTATGCGTACTGGAACTTGTTTTCCTGAGCCAAAATCCCATCGAAAAATCGATGGCGCGATATAGGTTAACTTTCGTCCATACAAATCGACCCAGGTTAATGTATATGGCAACATAAGTACTTTCGTACAAAGCTGTCGCAACAACTTTTTTTTGTTCATTTGACTACTAAAACGGTCAATTACGAATCAACAATTTGTGTGCAGTTGATTCAACATCTTGTTGCAATGGATAAAAATTTACAGAAATTTCGGTTGAATTCACCCGTATTTCGGTTAATTTTACCAGTCTGTTTCTTTTAGTGAATGCTCACTTCGCATTATTTTTTCAAAAAATTAATAAATTACAATGAATTTAAATAAAATATTCCAAGTTGAATATATTTTCAAATTGTCCTCAAGTTATTAAAAAAGCAAGTTACCCGAAAAAGGTGCCGAATTTTATATCTCGATTGGCTGAAAGAATAAGCGAGATCGATGATGCAGTGGGTTAAATTCTCCTTTGAAATGATTCTCAGCTCACACTTAAGTTGCATATATCTTCAACACGTATGAGAAGGGTTTCAAAAATCACTTTATTTGCTTAACTACAAAATGGCATCTGCTTTGATTTTCACAATTCATCATTCAACACCCAAGTCTCCTGGTTTAACATTTCCTAAAGTTGGCGGCCCTATCCCCAACTAGTTCCTTGGAGTAAATCACTTTGAACCATGTTTAAATATGACCAACACGTGTCGGCTCCTGTTACAAATGTGAATACGTAGGCACATTTTTTAACCAGGTTAGGCTTTGTCCTTCGCAAGAATACTCAAAGCGGTGAAGCAAAAGCTTTATCAAGACAGTCGAACAAATGAGCGGGTATTCTACTACCCTAACGTAGGGGATAGTCGAACTAGTCTGAAAACTGAAGGCGGTCATCCACAATGAGCTCTTATATCATAAAGCTGGAAACAAAGACTATTGAAATCAATGTATCGAACATAAACGTCTGCAAATTTTGGTCTAAATTTTAAAACGGTCCTTGTAAAGTTTTAATTATATAGATGCGCCAAGGATTATACGATTTTCACCCATGTATTACCCATTGATATCCACTTAGACTGCTTATGATTTCGAGGGCGGCATCCTTGGCCGAATAGTTACTCCCTAACGTTTCAAGATGTTTTTTGGTGTAGCTCGGAAGCATAGTGCGACAAAAACATCTGTCGGAAAGTCTTCGGAGCTACACTTAGAGCTTCTAGGAAAGTGACGTTGGCCAGGATGCGTTGTAGCGACTGGTGGTCGAGATTACTACTGTTCGCACGTCGGGAATTGTAGCTCCTAGAAACACTGAAAACTGAAGGCGCTTCTGGCGCGATCAACAATAAGCCAGCATTGACGCTAATCGTTAAAACTGTGCCACGAGAGTCACGACTATTAGTAGATAATTAATAGCAACCGCAAGTCGCCTTTTGGCGTGACCTGCATGTAGCCACAAATGATTTCAAGAAATCGTGCAGGCGACGGGTATTCGAGTTAACCCAGCACATCCCATTCGGTGAAACTACGCTAAAAAAGTGTGACCATTTTAAGTATTTCTCCCTCTCTCCGCAAGGAGATACTCCCGAAATGTTTTGTTCGATCCGCGAGATTTTGAGGCAAAAACCCCGGATCTTTCCGAAATGGCCGAAACGTCGATTTCCTTATATACATATAAACAAAACCTTTCCAAATATTATTTTTTTAAATTTTCGCTTTACAAGCCTCCCAGATATTCATCCACAATTTAGTGATATTGTTCCACATCGTCAAACATACCATTGACGTCAGCAGTATGTGTACAAGGACTCTTTCCTGACAATTTGTTACAATCTAAGTCCTCAATACATAATCCTTCCAAAGACTTTCTTCGACGCGCTTGTATGCTTATATTTTGATGTCACTTCTACCGGACTGTATATTACATACAGTTTCAAATATGAGCCAAATCGGACATAATATGTCGCTTTCTATTCTTGTATGTATTATGTGTACCAAATATGAGCCAAATCGGACCACAAATACGATTTTTGTGAATATATCTATCATTGCGCCACCTAGCGGCGATTTTTTTCCACAGGTCGCTTTCTATTCTTGTATGTATTAAGGGTTCCAAATATGAGCCAAATCAGACCACAAATACGATTTTTGTGAATATCTGGATACTTGCGCCACCTAGCGGCGACTTTTTTTCTTATTATTGCATTGTCATCGGGTTTTGCACTATATTCCAAGTTTAAAGCTTGTAGCTTATCGGGAAGTTACTTAAATTTCAATTACAAAATTCGTGCCGGCCGTCCACCCTGTCAAGTCAATCAATATAAAACCGTTTAAAAACATCGCTTGACCTAGGAAAGGAAGACCGCTCTGATAGTAAGCCTAATGAGAGAAAAGAAAAACTGAAGCCGAAGCACGAGGAGTTTGAGATGCTGGCTGATAGAAATAACGAGAAAGCCTATGACGAAGTGAGAAAAACAATATCGTAAAAAGTCGGAGGAAGTTACAAATTATCCGCCGGCTAATACAAACAGAGCCACAAAGTGCCTACTATACAAACTAAGATCCGGTAAGGACATACCTCCTTCTGATTGGAAATGTAGTATGCTTTGCTTATTAAGGGACGGCTTCACAAGCTGGGCTAATTACTGTGGAATGTGTCTCCACAACATTCTATTTAAGTTTATGTGCGAAATAATGAAGCCCATCTTGAACCAGCGTACTGAACTTTGTCTGGACGGCTTCGCAACTGGGCAGACGAAGGATAGGTCGTCAAGTATATCGCTACCCTCTTTCGCTGTTGGGCGTAGTTCTCGCATTTAAAGAAGGTGTGGCGTACATCGTCTCAATTTCCATATAGTACAGTTCCGGTTTTCAATCTTACCCATTCTGTAAAGATATTTGCGTAAATAAACATGTCCGGTTAGAACTTAGGTCAGGTTGAAAAGTCTACCTCTCCGCTGTGTTCGCTACAATCAAAGATTCAGTTCTGGAATTAGCTCTAGTCTACTTTCCTGCGGTGCTGATGCTTCACTGTTATTGTCAGCATCGGCTCGATTCTTCTCGCCTGTATGGCAACATCTATCTTAATTTCATTCTTAGCCGCCATAAAGGTTAAGTTTGAATGGACTTGCTCTCCTTGGTTTTCCTATTTCGGAACTCAAAGTTAGGTCACGTGTGGAAGAGTTAGATCTCCGAATTATTTCTAGCTGGTATCAGTCATCGTAACAAAGTGTTAGCTGAGAAGATAGTCTTTCAAACATTCTTCCTCCAGATTGCAGCCGCGAAATGTCACATGTCCCAAAGAATCGAGTACTAATAAAGATCTCTCATAGACTAAATATGTTTATAGTGGTTATATGTCACTATGTACGGGGCTGCAATCAATTCTACCGTCATTAATCCAGTGCTAAGAGATTGCAGCTCTGCTGATCAGTCATAGTGATACAAGGCCATATCTCGCTCCTCCGATTTTAAGATTAAATCCGCGCCATTCTAGCTCATCCGTCATCTTGTTTCTATTAATATTGGCAGTCTACAAAGCACCTCATTAGGGTTAAAGGATTATATACACTGACTTACCAAATTTGGTGTTATCGAAGCTACCCCGAAAGCATCCTGACTATCAGAAAATACGGCCAACCTGTCTCTCGGACAGCGAAAATTTTGAAAGGGAAAACATAGTCGTTGAGTACGGGAGATAAGTAGACATTGACGTACTCCCGGCCTTCAAAGATTCCCGCTGCTATTCCTGAGGATATTTCGAAAATATATAACGAATATCTGTGCAGGCTTTACATGCTTATAGTCCTCTGTTATACGAAAGAGAATCCTATAGTTTGTATCGAATACTGCCATTTGCCAATCCTAGTGCGTTGCTGCTGATATAGTATAGGAGTCATTAACATTGAGCTCTTTCCATAGTCCCAAGTGTGGCTGTGATATCGTTTTCTTCATAAAGAGATCGATCGGTGGCTTGTTGCATATCACATTCAGACATTTCTTATAATAATTTCCAACTTCCTTAAAGAAGTCTAGATATTTGTCTAACTTAACTTGTCAAATTTTTGGTTTGACCTCTTTCACATTTTGCAACCTAACAGTATGTCATCCATTTGCAAATCGTGCTTAAAGCATTTACAGTAAAGCGCATCACACGTTTGTTATGATTTACTATTAAATTGTCACAGTAAATTATTTGCGGTCTAATTTCAAAATCGTGCTTAAGTTAGACATAAGAAATACATTTAAATTACGAGACAATGAAACTAGGCGTGTGCCATAGTTTTTTGCAAGTATTAAACTGATTGAGGCTTAAATAAACAAAAATGCAAGAAAAAAAATTTTTTAAGAACAAACATTTGCTGGATCGCTAATTCGAGCATTAAAATCAAAATCTTAAATGGCATTGAAAAAGTCTTTTTAATGGGCGATGAATCCGTTAGTAACGTCATGAAAAATCACGCGTCAATACGAGTTTAGGCTATGAGAAAACATTAAGTTGAAAAATTAGGAGAAATCAAAGGCCTTAAGTTTTATACCATTCACGTATTGTTGTTTGTTGTACAGGTATAAAGGAATCGAGAGAGAAATCGACTTCCAAGTATCAAAATCATCAGTATTGAAAAAAATTTGATTAAGCCGTCCGTTCGTCTGTCCGCCTGTCCGCCCATCAGCAAATATTGAGATATCTGAGCGAAATCGGACGATAACCACGCTCACTTTTTACATATATAACATTTTGGACAACACAAAAACCTGATTATTACACTGAAAGAAATGGTGCTAGTAAAATCAAAAAATCGGTTCTGTTGTTCTTGACTTAACGGAGATTCGGTGAAATTGATCGAATTACGGTTAATTCGACCGAGTTCTTCGTCAAACGAACAAATTTATTTAGTAATTTCAACAGAAGAGAAATTTTCGCTCTTAAGTTAACAAAATTCGATAAAATTTACAGATTTCTGGTCAATCTAAATGATTTTTCTGTTAACACAACTGATCTCACTGGTCATTTCAACAGCGATCAACAGTCAATACATGAGCAAATTTCAAAGAGAATTTTACGCTCACTGCGCTCTCTACTTTGTACTTATGACGATGGAGCCACTTGTGAAAAAAAAAAACCAAAATAAGAAAACCACCAAATCGAAAAAACAACAAAAACCTAGTTTTTCAGTTATCAAAACAAAACGAAAACCCCTTTTTTGAATGTACTGTGCAAAGAATTATGAGATACTGGGACACCTATTTATCGGGTACAATTTTGCAACTTCTCGTCCAAGCGAAATGAAAAATTGCGCCCTCTTGTTGCAAAAGTTTTGTTTGAACGAACAGGATTTTTCCAAAGTTAGTAAGATTTTGTTCAAGTTTTTCGAATTTTCACTCACCCGAACGAATTTAATAAGATAATAAAAACATCTTTTTTTAATGTTGATGTTTCCGACAATATGATTCTTTACTTTTCTATAACTTACAAGTTCTCTATTTAAAACTTTATGTCCAACATTTATACGACAAGCTTTGTTCGAAACAATCAAGTGTGGCAACTACATGTGAGAGAAAAAATTTAGAATGAGCTGAGCTGCAACCGAAAGAATTGAGAATCAGTTTTGTGACTATTATTTTCATTTCTATTTGCAAAGCGAAGTTCAAAACTATAAATTAAATAAATTATAAAATATAAAATTTGGTGGAAGTGCGTTTAATAAAACAAAATAATAAAGTGTATAATGTTTAAAGTGTGTCAGCATATTTGATGTAAGCCCAATTGATGTTCGGTAAGTAAGTGCCACCGTGGTGTTATGGTAGCGTGCTCCGCCTGCCACACCGAATGCCGTGGGTTCGCACCCCGGGCAAAGCAACATCAAAATTTTAGAAATAAGGTTTTTCAGTTGGAAGAAAATTTTTCTAAGCGGGGTCGCCCCTCGGCAGTGTTTGGCAAGCGCTCCGAGTTTATTTCTGCCATGAAAAGCTCTCAGTGAAAACTCATCTGCCTGGCAGATGCTGTTCGGAGTCGGCATAAAACATGTAGGTCCCGGCCGGCCAATTTGTAGGGAAATTAAAAACGAGCACGATGCAAATTGGAAGAGAAGTTCGGCCTAAAATCTCTTCGCAGGTTGTTGCGCCTTACATTTATTTATTTATATGGCAACATAAGCTGTCGCAACAACTTGTCTTGTTCATTTGACTACTAAACGGTCAATTACGAATAAACGATTTGTGCGCAGTTGATTCAACGTCTTGTTGCGATTGATAAAAATTAACAGAAATTTGGTTGAATTGACCCAGTCTTTTTCTTTCAGTGTAAGTAACTGATGCACCTAATGTTGAAATTCGATGCTTGGACTGACCAAGAAATTGGCTACGTTTCGGGAGCCATAACTCGAAGTAAAATTAACGGATCATAATCAGATTGGGTGCACATATTTTTTTTATAGTGGGAAATATTTCTAGCAAAAATGGACGGATTTGGTTAAAGACCACGCCCACTTGTATATATAAAGAATGTTTGAAAAGGTCGTATACTAGAATAATAAGCTATATCTTAGCGAAAAATAGTTTTGTATCAATAATATTTCAGTTACCAAATTTTATTGTAAGAGGAAATTAGGAGAAATTTTTTTAAGTAGGCAGTGTCCCTTAATTTACCTAAAGTCAACAGTACAATTGAAACTCACGCTGAGTATAGAATGTTACACCCGAACTTAGATGCCCTTACTTGTTATTTAGAGTTTTCGAAATTTTTTAGAGTACACAGTTTTTTGTACTCCAATAAATTTAAGTCCAACAAAGTATCTGTAGCCTCGAAAATTATTTTTTTGGGTATGCGTAGTGGAACTTTTTTTCCTAGGCCCAAATCCTATCGAAAAATCGATGGCGCGATATCGGTTAACTTTCGTCCATACAAATCGACCAAACCCAATGTACATATACATATACATTTAATGACATTTGACAAACCCATCAAGCTTGCAATCTTTATGACATTGGCACGACTTAAGCAATTAACTGGCAACTCTGTTACGCCACTGGCTGCTTCTTCTCTTCAAATAATCAAAACTTAGGTAGAAGCCAAAATTTGGTTTTGTTCACCTATTCATAGATTTGTTTCAAGTATTCGTTTTTTATGTCTTCACATACTTCAAACAGGTGGATTCAACTTTGATGCTACACCTGTCTCTATTCGATTCATTACATAACAATTTTTTTGTGGTTCCCTTTCTAAAAGTCAAACAAAAGAATTTTTTGCGCAACTATGTTTGACAATTGCGGTTTGACAGCCTTGTAATGAGGTCGAGTGTTTGTTGTGACTGGCAGGTTTTATTTGACATTTTAATGAATAAAATAATTTAAAAAAATTAAAAAAAGTAATTATAATACTAAAAGCTAGAAAATAATTAGGTAGGTCCTAGGTACTAGTCATCGAACTCCTCAACAATCTAGGGCGCTGATCAGACAATTAAATAAAAGCGTTGGGCGCGTGAAGTAGCATAAAAAAACAAGGGTACAAACGTAGAGGCGGAGATATTGGAAGTGGACAAACAGCTCGATGATGCTGCGAGTCTAACAATGACGCTTCGGATAGGGGAGGGAGAAGCGGACCTCAAGACGCGGAAAACAGCGGAAAAATGCATTGCGTGAGCGCAGTGGCAGATAATTTGGAGGGAGAAAAACAGCTCAATACAATCATACAGATAAACCTCCAACACAGTAAAGTGGCATCGAGCGTCCTCCTCCTGACTCTTGAGGAGGGTTCGTTTGATGTGTCGCTGATCCAGGAGCCATGGAGGAGAGGTTTCTGGACTCAGCGCTCGCGAATACAGCGTTTATTACGCAAAGATGGAAATCACGGCTAAAGCTGCAGTCATCGTAAAGAAACACCTATACTTGTGCATGCTATCTAACTTCAGCACCGAAGACCTAGCGGTAGTCGCAATAGAGGGAAAGAAAAACCCACCCTTATACTGGCATCCTGCTATATGGCCCATGACGTGGAAGTCCCACCAGAGGAGTTCAAAAGGCTGGCGGATCAATAAGGGTGCAGAGAACGGCTGTCATAGGCACTGATGCGAATGCGCATCTCAGCGTATGGGGAGGGCACGATATTAATGATATATGTGAATCCCTTTTTTGTTACATAGTACAGAGTAGTCCACTGGTGGCCAACAGGGGTAGCGTGCCTACATATGCTGGTCCTACGTCAAGCAATGTGCTTGATATCACATTTAGTTCTGAACGTGATATATCGGGGTATGAACGGTGGGTCCTTGACAGGCCATCGTTCTCAGACAATGCATATGTCAGCTTCAGAATCCCCCTAAAAAGGTAGAGAAGGGGAAAACCTTTAGAAGTCCTAGGGCAATGGTTGGCACCACAGAGGAGCTGGAGGAGTGCAACAACATATTATCAAAGGTGCTGACAACTGCGTACACCAGAGCTTGTTGCGGAAAGCGAGGATTGCTGAAACGAACACAGAGATCTGTTGAGGATTTGTAAACGTGAAATCAACGGGTTTGATGGAAGGATTTCTATTTCTATGTAGAATGCTCCAGCGAAACCGCGAGACTGAGGAAACTGCTATCTAAAGGAGATGCAGTCCAGAGACTGATAAAAAAGGACGACGGGGATGATCACACAGTAGTGAAGATTCCCTTTCACATATTTTCTACTTAACACACACTTCTCATCAGGAGACGATGCTGAAGAGTTATGTAACCTCGTCTACAGTCCTAATATGGAGCGAAATGTACCAGGATTGGTGACAACGACCAAAATTGAATGGGTAATAAAAAGGTTGCCTATGTTCAAATCACCGGACCCAGATGGGATATTTCCTGCTATTCTGCAGACGGCCGGTGGAACGATTATAGAATGGCTAAGAATAATTTTTGAGTGTTGAAAAGAACTGCACCACGTCCCGCAATCTTGGAGAACGGCTCGAGTAGTCTTCATAACGAAAGTGGGAAAAGCAAGTCAGCTGCCCCGGAACGACCACAGGCTTATTAGTTTCACATATTTTCTACTCAAAACTCTAGAGAGATTAATAGATGTGTATATTAAATCAAAAATGAACAAGGAATTATTCTCTTCAGCACAACATGCTTACACCAAAGCCAAGTCAGTCCATACTGCATTGCATAGGGTGGTTATGAATATAGAGAAGGCCTTGGAACAGCAGCAATTTGCCCTAGTTGTTTTTCTGAGCATCGCCGTAGCTTTCAACAATGTCTCGAAAAGAGTAATCATGGATAGTCTCAACTCGATTGAAGTTTATCCAGCTTTCGCAAATTGGATCGGCTCCATGGTTAGCTACAAAATGATCACGTCGCAATGGGATCTGTGCGAGGCAACGAAATCTGTAAACAGAGGGAGCCACAGGGTGGGGTTATATCATCAATTCTGTGGTCGCTGGTTATAAACCAATGGCTTAGGCGGTTCGACGGAGGACCAGTCAAACTTACGGCATATTCAGATAACGTTTCTGTCATCATAAGTGGCAGTTGCCTAACAATACTCAACTCTCTGATGGATCTGGCACTTTGGGATGTACGTACATGCCTGGGCATCTAAAGTCGCATTAACCGCCAACGCAGAAACCGATCTACATAGTATTATTTACTTGGAAGTATGAGGTCCCTAATTGGACTAAGCCTAAGCTTGGAGGGGTAACCCTGCAAGAAAAATATAGCTGTAGGCTACTTTTATTGTATTGTTCTTATTATTTTGACTTTAATACAACTAAACTCATGTTTCACTTTGAATTGTGTTAATATTTATCAAGTTCTTTAAGTATTTATTTTCAAATGTTTCTTTCAAAAATTTTCATTGAGTTGTAAAATATAAAAAGAAATAATAAAATCATTTTAGGAGTTATTAAATAAAATTTCTTTTCACTTAAATAAAATTGTGCTAAATTATTAACCACCACAATAGCACAAAGTATCTAGGAGTTATACTAGATAATAAGTTGTCGTGCAAACTCCATGTGGAAGAGAGAGCGAAGAAAGCCTCCGCGGCACTCTATGCATACAACAGGATGTTAGGATGCACGTGGGCCCTATCACCCAAACTCTCTCATTGGGTATTTACGGCAATTGTCAGCGCATAATTTACACCGGGGTTCTTGTTTGGTGGACAGCCACACAAAAAAGTACGTATATCAAAAAACTTGAGAGGATATGCAGAGAATCAATGATTAGCATAACGGGAGCCTTAAAAACTACCCCGACAGCAGCATTGCATGCTATTCTACATATCCCGCCTACAGACCTAACGACCAAAAATATCGCGTTAGCAACGGCAACAAGGCTTAAAGCCTCGGGGCAGTTAGAGTGCAGGCCTTATGGCCACAGCAGTATAGCGCCATCTAATATCGGGCAAACGGAATATATGGTCCCGTGCCTGAGCTTCGATTGGGTCTGCTGTTAACTGTCTCGACCTCGAAATAAGTTGATTCTACAGACTGCCAAATTGCTGTAGCGTTTTTCAAGCAGAAATTATAGCAGTGAAGAAAGAAGCGTGCTTAAGCTGCAGTCATGTCAATTTATATATTGATAGTCAGGCTCTTTTTTTCTCTTAGAAATCATAATAATTCAATATTCAATTATTATAAGCCGGTGTTAAGCTAGTAAATTCTTTATAATAAGTATAAATTGAACACACCATTAAAACAAACAAACATAAATATTGTATAACTATTGTAACGATTTGCCGTTTTGTCTCAAAACCAAATTTGACAAGGGATGGCGGAAAATCGTTCCAATATACATCATTTATCCACCCTGTCGGAAAATCAACAAAACAAAATAAAACATAAATACGTAAAACTGAGCCCGAGTTTACAAAGCTTCTCATTCGCAACCAAACAGAAACTTTACAACAACATATCTACATAACACACAAATTAATAGGGACAAAATGTCTCAATTGTGTTGTGAGTGTAGAAATGAGATAAACCGAATTAAGCAAGGAAACAAATACAAGCAGGATAGCCTATTGGTTAAGGCAACCGCAGTTTTACCGGACCGAATCTCGGTGAAACCTTTGATAACATTACGAAATTGCCTGATGATGATTACGTGGCGGTTTTCGAAATGGTACCATCGCAATATGCCAGTAAATATTTCTTTCTTTCTTTTCAGTTTCTCTTAGAAAAACATAATAATTGAATATTCCATTATTATAAGCCGGTGTTAAGCTCATGAATTCATAATAATAAGGCAGCGATTAAGGAAATAATCTCACACAGTACTTCATCAAGAAGTGTTCTGGAATGCAAAGAAGCATTGGAAAAACTTCGCTCAGGCCGGACCATACATATTTACTAGGTCCCGGTCATAAAGGGATAGAAGATAACGAAAAGGCCGATGAGTTGGCAAAGGGGGGAGGAACACTCGCTGTGTCGACGATAGACGTCCCAATCTGTTTGGGAGAAATCAAAAGGAGATAGGAGTTGCATATGATCCATCAAGCAGGAAAGGCGTGGACAAAGGCGCGGGGCTGCAAAATTTCTAAGATCATATGCAAAGCCTACGATATTAGACTCAAAAAGTCGCTCATATCTCTGAAGGGAGAAGAATTAAGGTTCACGACTATACACTGCCTACTGGCGTCACATGCTTATAAGTTAGACCTCGTCAGTAACACCAAGTGTAGGAAGTGTGGTTGCGGAAAGAAACGGTTGAGCACGTTCTGTGTTCATGTCCTGCGCTCGCCAGGTCGAGGCTCCAGCTTTTAGGGGCGGCAGAGTTGCCAGATCTTGAGGCAGCAATTAAGCTGAGTCTTAGAAAACTGATATTATTTGCCAATAGGACGGAGCTATTCTATAACATATGTCCTGGCATCTGATTGGGGCTCTTCCGTTTGGTCGTCAAACAAATTCTGGTAACGCTATGGACAAATTCAGTCTATGTGAGGTCTTTATTGATGGGCCGGTTCAAATTAACCTAACTGGGAAAAAATATATCCAAGCGCGGTCGACTCTCGGCAGTTATTTGGCATACACGCCAAGCGTATTTCTACTATGAAAAGTTTTTCAGTGAAAATGCATCTTCCTTGCATTAGCTTCCGTTTGGAATCAGCATAAAACATATGTATACATATGTAAGTCGCATCTGCCAATTTGTAGGGAAAATCAAATGGGAGCAAGCGCAAATTTGAAGTGAAGTTCGGCCTAAATCTTCTCGTAGATAATTCGCGCCAAGCGTTAGTTATTATTTTTTTCTTTTTAATTTAAAAATTTTTTTTTTATGCGTAATACAAATTATCAATCAGTTAAACAAATCGTTTTTAAACGGTTTTGTTTAGCTTGAGTTGACAGGCCGCATGGCCGCATGCACGGCTGCACGGCCGTTGTGAACGAATCTTGTAATTGAAATTTAAGTACCTTCCCGAAAAATCGCCGCTAGGTGGCGCATGGATCGAGATATTCGCAAAAATCGTATTTGTGGACCGATTTGGCTCATATTTGGAACACATAATACATACAAGAATAGAAAGCGACCTATAAAAAATCGCCGCTAGGTGGCGCATGGATCGAGATATTCGCAAAAATCGTATTTGTGGACCGATTTGGCTCATATTTGGAACACTTAATACATACAAGAATAGAAAACGACCTATGAAAAAAATCGCCGCTAGGTGGCGCATGGATCGAGATATTCACAAAAATCGTATTTGTGGCCCGATTTGGCTCATATTTCGAACACATAATACATACAAGAATAGAAAGCGACCTATGAAAAAAATCGAAGCTAGGTGGCGCATGGATCGAGATATTCGCAAAAACCCTATTTGTGGACCGATTTGGCTCATATTTGGAACCATTAATACATACAAGAATAGAAATCGACCTGTGAAAGAAAATTCCCGCTAGGTGGCGCATGGATCGAGATATTCACAAAAATCCTATTTGTGGTCCGATTTGGCTCATATTTGGAACACATAATACATGCAAGAATAGAAATCGAACTGTGAAAAAAATCGCCGCTCGGTGGCGCATGGATCGAGATATTCACAAAAATCGTATTTGTGGTACGATTTGGCTCATATTTGGAACACATTATGTGACCACATGCAAGAATAAAAAGCGGCTTATGAAAAAAAATCGCCGCTAGGTGGCGCAAGGATCGAGATATTCACAAAAATCGTATTTGTGGTCTGACTTGGCTCATGCTTGGAACACATAATACATACAAGAATAGAAAGCGACCTATCAAAAAAATCGCCGCTAGGTGACGCAAGGATCGAGATATTCACAAAAATCGTATTTGTGGTCCGATTTGATTTGGTCCATATTTGGAACAAATATTGCATACAGTCCAGTAGAAGTGACATTAAAATATTTTGGAGTTGGAGGAGGGACAAGCATACGTGGCGCAGAGTCGAGTAAAGTCTTTGGAAGGATTATGTATTGAGGACTTAGGTTGTAACAAATTGTCAGGAAAGAGTCCTTGTAATAATGAATCACTAAATGAACTAAATAGAATGAGAAATAATAGGCAATTAAATAAAGACTAAAAACTTGACAATAAAATAATTAAAAGCAATTTTTTAAGTTAAACGGTTTTATTGAAAACAATACTTACATGAAGTAATAATAATACGAAAAGCTAGAAAATAATTAGGTAGGTCCTAGGTACTAGTCATCACACTCCTTATCAATCTATGGCGTTGATCAGACAATTAAATAAAAGCGTTGGACGCGTCATATTTCTACTGGTAGTCATAAGTAAAACTAACTGAACCTTAATCAGTCACATTTTTAGAAATTTCACTCGCCCAACGCTTTTATTTAATTGTCTGATCAACGCCATAGATTGATAAGGAGTGTGATGACTAGTACCTAGGACCTAGCTTTTCGTACTATTATTACTTCATGTAAGTATTGTTTTCAATAAAACCGTTTAACTTAAAAAATTGTTTTTAATTATTTTATTTAATCTACCAAAGCAACAAATTCAAGATTCTTATGTTTATTCTAACGAAATGAAATTAGCGCGTATATTCTATTATTTTTCAAAGGAAAATTTAATTGTGCTTCATTGTTCGTTTCTATATTTGTACAGTTGAATTGTGGTATTGAGTTCACATAAGTTAAGTGATACGTGTACAATATGACCGTATTTTTAACCCTTTCACTAGCAAACCACGCCTACTTACAAAGTATGTAGATGACTTATTTGCAGCAGACGCATTAAATTTTCAATAGAGGTGGAAAAAGATTGTCAACTACCGTACTTAGATACGTTAGTCAACAGGAGAAGGAACAAATTATATATTTACTGGTACGAAAACCCACAGCTTCGGGAAGACTAATTAACTTTTATTCAAAACATGAAAAAAGTACAATATTAAATACCACCAAAAGCTTTATAGGACGGGTACTTACAACAAGCGACAGAATGTATCACAAACAGAATACTACTATCATCAAAAAACTCTAGAGCAAAATGAGTTTCCAAGTAGATTGGTCAATAAACTGGTCCGAAATTTTTATACCAGAGCACGCAATGAATGAGAAACCGAAGAAACAAATAACAAAATAGAGGATCAAGAGATCGGATTTATACGACAAAGAATGGGTAAAAATAGCCTTCACGTATAACAATACATTGACGCATATTTACAGCAATACAAAGGACAGAATTCAAAAGGATGAGAAATCCAACGTAATACACTGAATCCCATGAAACGGTGGCGGGTCTCACTTATACGAGAAGGTATATGTGGGGACAACCAAATTAATATTAAAGACAAGGATTTCCGGCCATAAGTCCAATATTAAACTTAAGAACAACGCTTCGGGAAATCAAACGGCCCTAACGGCCCATTGTAAGGTTACGGGCAACTATCCGATTTCCAAAATGTTACTACATGCATATATTGGACATAAAGAAGCAATATAATGAGCGCTTTACCATGGAAATGTTCCACATTATGAACACGCCTAACGATAAGAGAATTAGTTTTAAAATTGAGAGATACCAATGCGCATATGGGCAAATCCCAAAAATTTTACTTTTTTTGATACTCGGGTTTTACACACGGGTAAAAAACTTAAGGCCAGAAAAAAGTACAAAGACATTAGGTTTGACCTTTTGACTATCCGATCTGATGATTTTAAAAATCAAGAAAGTTGATAGTAAGTTTTCGCAGAACTTCAAAACGAAACAACATCGATTTTTATACTTTTTCAAGCGATACCCTTAATTTTTTTTTTAATTTTTTCGATAAAATTTTGAGGTATCGCTGAAGCGCTATGGAATTTAAACTTTATGTTGTTTTCGAGACGGAGATTCTAAAAGTATGAGCAAAATTAATGTGCCCCTCCAATACTCAAAACTATCATCAATCAAAGTAGCAATACTTTTTTTTGTCATTCTTAATATTGACAGTTTTTTGCTTACAGCTTTTTGAGGCAACTGAGTATAGAAATTTGGATTATGCACGATAATAGCCTATCAGGGACAAAAAATACCAGGGGCTTCAAATTCGATGTGCCCCTTTCAGTTTTGAAGGTAGAGGCAGAAAAGTAGAAGCAATTGGTTGCGTAGATTTTTTTCAGGAGCAAGTTTTTTTGTGGACACAGCTACAATTTTACTTTTATCACTTCATACCGGTTTGTTAATTTTTTCCCTACACCAGAGTGGTATAGCATCCATTGCCTCATCTTGGAATATTCACGCAAGGAAAGTTATTCATGTTTGTACATGGGACAAATATACGAAATTTCCGACAAAAATTGGCAATCGTCAAAGTGTAGAAAAAAAAAATTTTTTTAACCAGGTTTTTTTTAAAAGTAAATGAAAAGAACCACAAATTTGGTACAAAAAAAAAAAAAATTTTACACTTTTTGACGATTGCCAATTTTTGGCGAAAATTTCGTATATTTGCCCCATGTGCAAACATCAATAACTTTCCTTGCGTGAATGTTCCAAGATGAGGCAATTGATGCTATAATACTGTGGTGTAGAGAAAAAATTAATAAACGGGTATGAAATATTTGACGGTTACCCGGTTTCCTATTTCTAAAACCGGGTTTCGGGTATCAAAAAAATGTTACCTAAATATGTCCCACATAGATATATATATCCTGATAAAGTTTCAACATAATCTGTTAAGAAGTGTTTAAATAAGTAAAAAAAAATTAAGGTTTTCCGGGTTTATATTTTTATCAATATCTCCAAAACCAGATTTCGGGTATTAAAACTTTTTTACCTAAACATACTTCGTTCCATATCTATATGTTTTTAAAGTTTCAAAAGAATCGGTAGAAAGGTGTTAAAATAAATGTGTTGGAAACTTTGCAGTAAAAAATATTTGGAGGTTATTCGGTTTTATATTTTTACCGATATCTACAAAACCGGGTCTCGGGTATCAAAAAAATTTTACATAGCTAACAGCTGCATATATCTCAATATTTTGTTAAAATTTCGATATAAGCGGTACAGAAGTGTTGAAATAAATGTATATTGAACATTGCGACCTAAATTTATATATATTTTGCTCGATCTTTTCACTATATCTTTTTGAGGCATTATGTAAGACGAGTAACGGCGATGCACGATAGTTCCAATTTACCCCTTAATGTTCCTAAAAAAAAGATATTTGCGTGATACCATCTTTCAAAAAAAAATTTTTTCTCCAAAAAACCAAAGTTTGGCAGATTTCCCCATATGCATATCGCATTTTATTGCTTAAGCAACAACAATAATTCACAGTGCGTACAGAATTTGTTACGCTAGCATCATATTTAAGATAAACAAATCTTAATGTTGGATGATTTGGATTGTTTGTGCATATTTTTGTTTACACTTGCGGTACCTTAAATTGTATACCTTTTTGATGTTTATTTTACTTTTGTTTTCTAACATATGGTTAGTCGATCAAGCATTATCACATGTGCAAATTGTGTTTCGTTTCTATGTATACCTAGTTGCATAAATAATGTTTAATGACCATATATCCAAAATTAGTATTCGTTTTTATATATTTGTGTTTACCAACAGTCCTGAAGATGGCTTCAGATTGAAGCCGAAATATCGACAAATTAAAAACCAATGCAATTTTAAACATTGTGTTTTATTTTACCTACGGCCGTTAAGCTCATAAAATCAACGCAACATAAACGAACGAATAAGGCTATAAAAATTACCAAAAATGTTCAAACGGAAAGCACACCAAAAGAACGGAAACACCTATAAAGTGTACCAAACCATCAAACGCAAATATAACACACGGACCAACAGGTACATCAAACGATACCAGCAAGAAACACAACAAATCGTATGATAGAACATACTATTTCAACCTTATTAAAAAGAATAAAAGAAATTGAAGATTGTTTAAAGGTTAAATTTATTTTTTTGTATAGGTATGTACATACTATCTCCAGTTTTATATGATATATTTTTCTCGCAGCAAAGTTCACTTTCTCATGGAACTTCCCTTCAGTATTTTATTCAACAACGCTCTATATTAGTTTAAATTCAATATATTTTAACCTGTCCTGAGACGTTTATGAAATAAATCTGAGGTAGAGTAATAATTCACAGAACACTTATTAATCAAGTCTGTTATGAATCTCTTAATGTGTGGGTCACCTACATTTATATAAAGTTTCGGTTCTTTTCGTTCCACCAAATATATTCTCACCGCACAAAGTTGTCCTTTCCATACGCCCGGTGCTCCAGAGTGTCCTTCACGAAAATCTAAGCCACCTTTAGCACAATACATATTTTGTCCTTCGGGGTAATCTTTACAATCCTCTGGTTTTACTATAGTTACGTCATGTTTTACGATTATAAAATCATTTGGGTCTGATGGTTGGGAAGTCCATTCTCTAATTTCCATCTGTGTGCCCACCGAAAGTTCATTTTCGCAAAGTGCTATTGTCGTCATCAAAAAATTATTTGGAAAGGGTTCCTTCAGTTCGATCACAGCTATATCATTATTGCCATTTCTGCATTTTGAATTAACATTTTGATAAGATACACGCCTCACTAGGCGAGTTGGATTGCGAAAAGGTGGTGGAGTACGTGCAACGTGCATGAAATTTTCATCCAACTTGTTCGTGCATGCCGCAGCTGTGATCATTATTTTCATAGAAACTAATGCGCCACTGCAATGATATTCTCCTATATAAAATAAAAATACCCAATAATCGTCATCTTGCGAATTTATATGGGTCAAGAGCCCGCTAATTACGATAACCAGGATCGCGATATGATTGTAGAAATTCATTTTGGTTCCTGATGTTTTGCGCTACTCGTTAAGTATAACTAAAGCAATAAAAGTTTTGTGGGCGCTATTTATATACAATGGTGAAGCTTGATTTTTTTTTAATTTCCAGGTGCAAGTGCACGGTTAGAAATCGGAGCCTAAATTTTTAGCAATTAATCGGTTTAAGCACTTTTTGAAACATTTCGCTACTAAATTGGAAATATCTGAATTAAAAATTTTCTTTTTTAATTTCATTCAATTTCAATTTAAAACTTGTATAAACAATAAGTTTAAGATATTAAAATTGTTTTAAAAAAAAAACCAAAAAGTTTCAAAAAATCAAAAAATACAAAGCTGTAATCACTTCTGGAGGGTGGAGCCGTGTGTAGAAGTCCACGAAAGTGGGGAAAGCTTCTGACCGCCATTCACCTGGGAATGGCCAGAGCGATTCTTTTGCATGCGGTTCAAGCAGCTCACTACTGCCGGTCGCTTGCGGCCAAGTATCCTCTGGGTAGCCGCTAAACATCCGTTTAGCGGTGAGCTAATGTGAGAAGGTGACAACCTGGCTAGGCAACTCTGACATAATCGGTTTAAGGGCTAGCCGGGGGAGATCTCATCGGCAGCGTCTGTACACCTCTAGGTGCGGCTGCAAGCGGGCGTCTGTCTTGGAGCAAGCGGCTCGCTTAATAAACGTGCCAAGTAATATTTTCACCCCCGCTGAGCGGGTTGTGCGCTGGGCTTGGGACCCGCCACGTAAAACCATACTCCAATGAAATATAACAACAAGCCTCGGATAAATACACTCTCTATTGATGACGATCATGGCAAACGTTTGAAGGACAATGAATTGAGAGCATGCACCCGGAACGTTCGCTCCCTGAATGGGATTGGTGCAGATGCCCGGCTGGTTGATGTCCTCGTCAAAGCAAAATCTGACATCACCGCCATCCAAGAAATGCGTTGGACGAAGCAAGGAAGAAAGAAGATCAAAAATTGTGACATCTATTGGAGTGGCCATACGATTAAGCGCAGTTTCGGTGTCGGATTCGTGGGGGGAGAGAGACTTTGTCGCCAAGTTCTGGCGTTCACACCTGTGGACGAACGTCTCGCCGCTATCCGAATAAAAGCAAAATTTTTTAATATATCATTCATCTGCGCCCATGCGCCGACAGAGGAGAAAGACGATGAGGTGAAAGACACTTTTTATGAACAATTAGAACGCACATACGAGCGCTGCCCCCGTCACGATATAAAAGTCGTGCTTGGCGACTTTAACGCCAGGGTGGGCAAAGAAGGTGTTTTTGGCCCTACAGTCGGAAAGTTCAGCCTACACCATGAAACTCCTCCTAATGGACTGAGGCTGATTGACTTTGCCGGTGCTCGAAACATGGTCATATACAGCACGAGGTTCATGCATAAAAAGATACATCAAGTTACATGGCTGTCTCCTGATCGAAAAACTCGCAATCAGATCGATCACGTTGTGATAGACGGACGGCATGCCTCCAGTGTTTTAGATGTGCGCACGATCCGAGGACCTAACATCGACTCGGACCATTATCTCGTTGCAGCCAAAATACGCACCCGCCTCAACGCGGCTAAAACCAAGAACAAAAACCAGCATCAACACTAGCAACAACATCAGCATTGAAATCCAGCGAAGAATCAATCTTGCCATGACAACAGCAGATGAAAAGTTCTTCGAAAGATTTATGGACATCTACGCGTTGGCGATGGCGATGGCGAGTACCGAAGAAGATTTAATGATGAGCTCTACGAGCTATACGCAGATGTCTGCTGCGCTGGCTAGGCCATGTTATGCGAAATTCTAAATGCTGCTTCTAGTACGATATTAGAGCATTTATCGATACCTCCAAGCCAGTGGGAAATTTCGGGAAAAGAAATCATACTCATAGCCGAAGTTAATTAAATCTGGTAGCAGTTTTTTGTAGATAACATATTTCTAAAATTAAATATGAAAAATAAAAAGCTGTCGATTTTATAACTGGGTAAAATCTTGTTAGCACCGAACTTGTACTTATTTGGCAATTTAGGTCTAGTTCCGAACCAGAAAAGTGGATCACTAGTTACTGACTGACTTCTCCAGTTTTAAATTGAAACCCAGTTGGATGTACTCACTTTCAGGAAGACCTTTATAATCTATATTTAAACAAAATTTGGTTTGATCATATGTCCAAAATGTTTCACATATAGGCTCAAACTTTTTACCGTGTGCCTGCCAAAATATCAACCCACTTATTGATAAAAAGTGGCCGCCGTGGTGTGGTGGGAGCGTGCTTCGCATACCACACCGAAAGTCCTGAGTTCAAGTGCCGAAAAAAGCAACATCCAAAATTTGGAACACGTTTTTCAACTGGAAAAAAAACATGTCCAAACGCGGTCGCCCTCGGCAGTTATTTGGCATACACTCCAAGCATATTTCTACTTTACTAAAGCTTTGCAGTTAAAATGTATCTCCCTTGCATCAGCTTCCGTTTGGAATCGGCATAAACCATATATATTCGATCTGCCAATTTGTAGTGAAAATCAAAAGGGGGCAAGACGCAAATTCGAAGAGAAGTTCGGCCTAAATCTACTTGCAGATAAATCGCGCCAAAGCACTAATTATTTTTTTTTTCTTTTTAATTTTTAATGTTTAATGCGTAAAACGTAATACAAATTCTAAGTCAGTTTAACAAATAACTTTTGTTCTACAAAAAAAAACAAATTCAAGGTTGTTATGTTTATTCCAGCAAAATGAAATTAGTGCGTATATTCTATTATTTTTCAAAGGAAAATATAATTGTGCTTATTTGTTCATATCTATATTTGTACAGTTGAAGTGTGGTATTAACTTCACATAGGATAAGTGATACGTGTACAAAATGACCGTTCACGCATATGCGACACCGGTGGCCCAAAAATATTTCCTTGTATAGCAAGAAGTCTAGCAAAATTTCACTAGTTTTTATACTCAGTTGAGCAGAGCTCACAGAGTATATTAAGTTTGATTGGATAACGGTTGGTTGTACATATATAAAGGAATCGAGATAGATATAGACTTCCATATATCAAAATAATCAGGATCGAAAAAAAATTTGATTGAGCCATGTCCGTCCGTCCGTCCGTCCGTCCGTCCGTCCGTCCGTCCGTCCGTCCGTCCGTCCGTCCGTTAACACGATAACTTGAGTAAATTTTGAGGTAACTTGATGAAATTTGGTATGTAGGTTCCTGAGCACTCATCTCAGATCGCTATTTAAAATGAACGATATCGGACTATAACCACGCCCACTTTTTCGATATCGAAAATTTCGTAAAACCGAAAAAGTGCGATAATTCATTACCAAAGACAGATAAAGCGACGAAACTTGGTAGATAAGTTGAATTTATGACGCAGAATAGAAAATTAGTAAAATTTTGGACAATGGGCGTGGCACCGCCCACTTTTAAAAGAAGGTAATTTATAATTTTTGCAAGCTGTAATTTGTCAGTCGTTGAAGATATCATGATGAAATTTGGCAGGGACGTTACTCCTATTACTATATGTACGCCTAATAAAAATTAGCAAAATCGGAGAAGGACCACGCCCACTTTTAAAAAAAAAATTTTTTTAAAGTAAAATTTTAACAAAAAATTTAATATCTTTACAATATATAAGTAAATTATGTCAACATTCAACTCCAGTAATGACATGGTGCAACAAAATACAAAAATAAAAGAAAATTTCAAAATGGGCGTGGCTCCGCCCTTTTTCATTTAATTTGTCTAGGATACTTTTAACGCCATAAGTCGAACAAAAATTAACCAATCCTTTTGAAATTTGGTAGGGGCATAGATTTTATGATGTTAACTGTTTTCTGTGAAAACGGGCGAAATCGGTTGATGCCACGCCCAGTTTTTATACACAGTCGTCCGTCTGTCCTTCCGCATGGCCGTTAACACGATAACTTGAGTAAATTTTGAGGTAACTTGATGAAATTTGGTATGTAGGTTCCTGAGCACTCATCTCAGATCACTATTTAAAATGAACAATATCGGACTATAACCACGCCCACTTTTTCGATATCGAAAATTTCGTAAAACGGAAAAAGTGCGATAATTCATTACCAAAGACAGATAAAGCGACGAAACTTGGTAGATGAGTTGAATTTATGACGCAGAATAGAAAATTAATAAAATTTTGGACAATGGGCGTGGCACCGCCCACTTTTAAAAGAAGATAATTAAAAAAAAAAATTGGATTGGTTTATTGACACGAAATATAACTTTAGAAAAAACTTTATAAAATGGTTGTGACACTTACCATATTAAGTAGAAGAAAATGAAAAAGTTCCGCAGGGCGAAATAAAAAACCCTTAAAATCTTGGCAGGTATTACATATATAAATAAATTAGCGGTATCCAACAGATGATGTTCTGTGTCACCCTGGTCCACATTTTGGTCGCGATCTGGAAAACGCCTTCACATATACAACTACCACCACTCCCTTTTAAAACTCTCATTAATACCTTTAATTTGATACCCATATCGAACAAACACATTCTAGAGTCACCCTGGTCCACCTTTATGGCGATATTTCGAAACGGCGTCCACCTATAGAACTAAGGCCCACTCCCTTTTAAAATACTCATTAACACCTTTCTTTTGATACCCATATTGTACAAACAAATTCTAGGGTCACCCCTGGTCCACCTTTATGGCGATATCTCGAAACGGCGTCCACCTATGGAACTAAGGATTACTCCCTTTTAAAATACTCATTAACACCTTTCTTTTGATACCCATATTGTACAAACAAATTCTAGGGTCACCCCTGGTCCACCTTTATGGCGGTATCTCGAAACGGCTTCCACCTATGGAACTAAGGATTACTCCCTTTTAAAATATTCATTAACACCTTTCATTTGATACCCATATCATACAAACGCATTCTAGAGTCAACCCTGATCCACCTTTACGGCTATATCCCTAAATGGCGTCCACCTATAGAACTATGGCCCACTCCCTCATAAAATACTCTTTAACACCTTTCATTTGATACCCATATCGTACAAACGCATTCTAGAGTCACCCTGGTCCACCTTTATGGCGATATCTCGAAAAGGCGACCACCTATACAACAACCACCACTCCCTTTTAAAACCCTCATTAATACCTTTAATTTGATACCCATATCGTACAAGCACATTCTAGAATCACCCATGGTCCACCTTTATGGCGATATTTCGAAACGGCGTCCACCTATAGAACTAAGGCCCACTCCCTTTTAAAATACTCATTAACACCATTCGTTTGATGCCCATATTGTACAAACAAATTCTAGGGTCACCCCTGGTCCACCTTTGTGGCGATATCTCGAAACGGCGTCCACCTATGGAACTAAGGATTACTCCCTTTTAAAATACTCATTAACACCTTTCTTTTGATACCCATATTGTACAAACAAATTCTAGGGTCACCCCTGGTCCACCTTTATGGCGATATCTCGAAACTGCGTCCACCTATGGAACTAAGGATAACTCCCTTTTAAAATACTCATTAACACATTTCATTTGATACCCATATCATACAAACGCATTCTAGAGTCACCCCTGGTCCACCTTTATGGCGATATCTCGAAACGGCGTCCACCTATGGAACTAAGGATTACTCCCTTTTAAAATACTCATTAACATCTTTCGTTTGATACCCATATTGTACAAACAAATTCTAGGGTCACCCCTGGTCCACCTTTATGGCGATATCTCGAAACGGCGTCCACCTATGGAACTAAGGATTACTCCCTTTTAAAATACTCATTAATATCTTTCGTTTGATACCCATATTTTACAAACGCATTCTAGAGTCACACCTGGTCCACCTTTGTGGCGATATCTCGATACGGCGTCTACCTGTGGAACTAAGGATTACTCCCTTTTAAAATACTCATTAACACCTTTCATTTGATACCCATATTGTACAAACAAATTCTAGGGTCACCCCTGGTCCACCTTTATGGCGGTATCTCGAAACGGCGTCCACCTATGGAACTAAGGATTACTCCCTTTTAAAATACTCATTAACACCTTTCTTTTGATACCCATATTGTACAAACGCATTCTAGAGTCAACCTGATCCACCTTTATGGCTATATCCCTAAATGGCGTCCACCTATAGAACTATGGCCCACTCCCTCATAAAATACTCTTTAATGCCTTTCATTTGATACACATGTCATACAAACACATTCCAGGGTTTCCCTCGGTTCATTTTCCTACATGGTTATTTTCCCTTATGTTGTCACCATAGCTCTCAACTGAGTATGTAATTTTCGGTTACACCCGAACTTAACCTTCCTTACTTGTTTCGTTATAAGTTACTTAATCTTATCTGAATGTATACATCCGAACCGATTTTCATTTAAAATATTTTTTTGTGTGAATTTTTACTCAGTTGAGCAGAGCGGTTAGATGTAAAGGTATAAAGGAATCGAGATAGATATAGACTTCCATATATCAAAATCATCAGTATCGATAACAAATTTGATTGAGCCATGTCCGTCCGTCCGTCCGTCCGTCTGCCCGTTAACACGATAACTTGAGTAAATTTCGAGGTATCTTGATGAAATTTGGTATGTAGATTCCTGGGCACTCATCTCAGATCGCTGTTTAAAATGAACGATATCGGACTATAACCACACCTACTTTTTCGATATCGGAAATTTCGAAAAACGGAAAAAGTGCGATAATTCATTACCAAAGGCGGATAAAGCGATGAAGCTTGGTAGGTGACTTAAACTTATGACGCAAAATAGAAAATTAGTGAAACTTTGGACAATGGGCTTGGCACTACCCACTTTTAAAAGAAGGTAATTTAAAAGCTTTGCAAGCTGTAATTTGGCAGTCGTTGAAGATATCATGATGAAATTTGGTAGGAACGTTACTCCTTTTACTATATGCATTCTTAATAAAAATTAGCAAAATCTGAGAACGACCCCGCCCACTTTTAAAAAAAAAAATTTTTAAGTCAAATTTTAATAAAAAATTTAATATCTTTACAGTATATAAGTCAGTTTTGTCAATATTCAACTCCAGTACTTATATGGTGCAACAAAATACAAAAATAAAAGAAAATTTCAAAATGGGCGTGGCTCGGCCCTTTTCATTTAATTTGTCTAGGATACTTTTAATGCCATAAGTCGAAGAAAAATTTGCCAATTCTTGAGAAATTTGGTAGGGGCTTAGATTCTAGGACGATAACTGTTTTCTGTGAAAAAGGGCGAAATCGGTTGAAGCCACGTCCAGTTTTTATACACAGTCGACCGTTTGTCCTTCCGCTCGGCCTTAACACGATAACTTGAGCAAAAATCGATATATCTTTACTAAACTTACTTACTTAATTGGCGCTTAACCGTCTAAACGGTTATAGCCGTCCAGCAAGGCGCGCCAGTCGCTCCTACGCTCCGCTAACCGGCGCCAATTGGTCACACCAAGGGAGTTTAAATCGTTTTCCACCTGGTCCTTCCAACGGAGTGGGGCCGCCCTCTACCTCTGCTTCCATAGGCGGGTTCCGATAGAAACACTCACTTTGCCGGAGCATCATCTTCCATTCGCATAACATGGCCTAGCCAGCGCAGCCGCTGCATTTTAATTCACTGGACTATGTTGATGTCTGCGTATAGCTCGTACAGCTCATCATTAATTCTTCTTCGGTACTCGCCAGCGCCAACGCGTAGAGGTCCATAAATCTTTCGAAGAACTTTTCTCTCGAACACTCCCAAAGCCGCTTCATCTGCTGTTGTCATGGTCCATGCTTCTGCCCCATATAGCAGGAAGGGTACGATAAGTGACTTGTAGAGTATGATTTTCGTTCGCCGAGAGAGGACTTTACTTTTCCATTGCCTACCTAGTCCAAAGTAGCCTTCATTAGCATTTATTTAGTTCACGTAATTATCTGAACTCACTTTGTATTGGTATAAAAATGGCCGAAATCCGACTATGACCACGCCCATTTTTTCGATATCGAAAATTACGAAAAATGAAAAAAATGCCATAATTCTATACCAAATATGAAAAAAGGGATGAAACGTGGTAATTGGATTGGTTTATTGACGCAAAATATAACTTTAGAAAAAAACTTTGTAAAATGTGTGTGACACCTACCATATTAAGTAGAAGAAAATGAAAAAGTTCTGCAGGGCGAAATCAAAAGCCCTTGGAATCTTGGCAGCAATACTGTTCGTGGTATCTTCTATAAATCTTATAAAATAAAGTCGCTAAATGACATGTATGCACATAACTTCAAACAGAATGTCCCGATTTTAAAACAGTTTTTTGCATTTGAAAGCTTAGCTACGTGAGATGGTACAGTTAATATAATTTGAAGTTATATATTATAGGGGCGTGGCAAATTGCCAAAATGTAGTAAAAAATCGTAAAATTTTTGTTTACGCAGCTATAACTCATAAACGGATGGATGGATTTTAAAAATTCTACTTTTCAGTAAAACTTTGAAATATTTACCTTCGACCTGCATCAAAAAAACTAGTTGATTCCTTTCTTATATCAGCCAAATTGTTTAAACAAAAGTAACATTTTTATCAAAAAATGCGTATGTGTGTTTGTTCGCTGTGAACTGTCCGCGCTAATTGCTTTTGGGTGAGGTTTGTTGCGACACATATATACGTACATATATAGCATTCGCTGCGTTATTTAACTTCGGGCGGTGGTTTATAGGTATGTATGTATGGATGCACATCACTACATAGTGTAAAACAAAGTCGCTTTTTCTGTCCCTATTTCCCTTTAATGCGTAAACCCTTAAAAATACGCAACGGATTTTGATGCGCTTTTTTTTTAATAGATAAAGAGTGATTGAAGAGGAAGTAACGGATAAACATATTTGGCTGAAAATTGGTGGAGGGGTAGCTTAGAACCAGGAGACAGACATAGGCTAATTTTTATCCCGTTCTGGATAGGGTCTTGAGATCAAAACGTGGACCTGGGTAATCCTAGGATATGTTTGTACAATATGGGTATCGAATGTAAGCTGTTTATGAGTACTTTGATACGGGGTGTTTTTCGTACCCGCGGGTAACTAGGGTCTCGAGATATAAGCGAAAACGTGGACGCGGGTAGTCCTAGAATGTGTTTATAGAATATGGATAACGAATGAAAGCTGTTGATGAGTGCTTTAGTACAGAGTAATTTTTATACCGCTGGGTGTCTAGTGTCTCAATATATGAGCAAAACCTGGACACGGATACCCCTAGAATGTGTTGTAATATGGATATCAAATGAAAGTTGTTGCTGAGAGCTTTAAAGTAATTTTCATTGTGATATTCAATTTAGTTGCATCAACCTGGAAAAACTGATAAATATGCATGCGAAGCCGAAATAAAGTCATGAATTAATAATACCCACATAACTATTTACGTATGTACATCCTATTCGATTTGCCTGGCAATAAGGGATGAAGAAGAGTGGGAAAAACTTTAGAGAAGAGAAAAGAGAGAAGGAGACTGAGAAAGAGATAGAGTGAGACAAAAATAGAGATAGATGAAAAAGTGAGGAGGGGGGCGGGGCACAGTTAGACGCAAAAAGCTTATTAAAATGTATGGGGATAGACCAAATTTAGGGCAGAACAACGTCTGACGGGTCTGCTAGTACGTACATATATGTAGACATAATGATTGATTCGTTTATGTAGATACAAGTGACTGCTTGCTTTATTGTTGTTGTGACTTCATTTACTTAGCATCAAACTAGGGATGTGAGTATCACTTAGTGTCACTCATACTCGTCACAATGCCCTCCACCTAAGTCTGATCGTCCCGATCAGACAAATCTCTCGATCTAAACGCTGCTATCTTCTCTAAATGTACCACTCTTCTACTCCGTGGTTTCCCAATGGTTTGTATGCGGTAGATGATGTCACTGATCTTCTTCACAACTTTGTACGGGCCTTCCCAACTGCACCGAAATTAGGATGGATCACCTTTTCGCCGGTGAGGGTTGTATAGCAGTACCGAATTTCCCTCAAAGGAACCTTCCGAATTATTGTTCTCATCGTACCTGCGTTTCATCTTACTACTCATTATCCTTGATCGTTCCCTTGCACTCTGTTGTTTGGCCAATGAACTACTTTGTAGAGCTTGTTCTTGACGGATTGGCTTCACATACTCAGTATCGTTCCGATGTTTCCCAACAGAAGTACGCGCTGGCTTAAAACCACCCTTGCATACCTTCTGGAAAAGTCTTTCAGTCCATTTGGGTTTGTTAATGCCAGTGTTTCTCTCGAAGGTATCTTTGATTTAGCTTTGTTTGGCTCATTCGTTCTATCAACTTTCACCTTTGACTTTCGTGGCCTTTGTCGACTCTTCACCACCAGTATTCGGTTACTGCTGACCCCTTTTTCCAAACTGAAGTTAAGTGGTATATTGTGGTTCTTATAGCGCATAATCTTTCTCCGCATATCGATCCTGATGTCACGGTCAACTAAGAAGTCCACTCCCAATATGACTTCATCAACAATCTCCGCCACAATGAATTTGTGTAGACCCATTACCCTTCCAATTAATACTTCACATACCACTTCTCCTTGGACTTGGTTATACTTGCCAGTGACCCTACGCAACCTTGCTCCAGGTAACGGTTTTGCTCTCCTGTTGACCTTGTCAGATCGATTAAGGAATGAGATGCGCCCGTATCTACAGTCAGTACACGTTCCTTGCCATCCAGCTTTCCTTCGACGGCAAGACTGCTCGATTTTCTTCCAATTTGCGACACAGATATCACAGGACATTCAATAGCTGGGGCGAGTTTTCGTTCTTTACATCTGACATGCTCTTGCTCATCTCCTCCAACTTTGCGTTTACGGCCACCCACATTGTTGGAACTATTAGGACCAAGATCGCAATGACGTGCAATGTAACCGGGCGTCCCGCATTTGAAGCATTTGATAACTCTTTCACTCCGCTTTTGCGATGCTTTCAGAGCCTCCAATATAGCGTATACCCGCTCTAGCCTTTCTACTTCCACTTTTAAATACTCATTAACACCTTTCATTTGATACCCATATCGTACAAATTAATTCTAGAGTCACCCCTGGTCCACCTTTATGGCAATATCTCGAAAAGGCGTCCACCCATAGAACTTAGGCCCACTCCCTTTTAAAATACTCATTAACACCTTTTGTTTGGTACCCATATCGTACAAACTAATTCTAGAGTCACCCCTGGTCCACCTTTATAACGATATCCTGAAAAGGCGTCCACCTATAGAACTAAGGCCCACTCCCTTTTAAAATACTCATTAACACCTTTCATTTGATACCCATATCGTACAACCAAATTCTAGAGTCACCCCTGGTCCACATTTATGGCAATATCTCGAAAAGGCGTCAACCCATAGAACTAAGGCCCACTCCCTTTTAAAACCCTCATTAACACCTTTCGTTTGATACCCTTATTGTACAAACGCATTCTAGAGTCACCCCTGGTCCACCTTTATAACGATATCCCGAAAAGGCGTCCACCTATAGAACTATGGCCCACTCCCTCTTAAAATACTCTTTAATACCTGCCATTTGATACGCATGTCATACAAACACATTCCAGGGTTACCCTAGGTTCATTTTCCTACATGGAGATTTTCCCCTATTTTGTCTCCATAGCTCTCAACTGAGTATGTAATGTTCGGTTACACCCGAACTTAGCCTTCCTTACTTGTTCGCTATAAGTTACTTAATCTTATCTGAATGTATACATCAGAACCGATTTTCATTTAAAATGTTTATTTGTGTCTATTTCTACCATGAAAAGCTTTTCAGTTAAAATGCATCTTCCTTGCATCAGCTTCCGTTTGGAATCGGTATAAAACAAATAAGTCCAATCTACCAGTTTGGAGCAAAAATCAAAAAGGGGCAAGACGCAAATTCGAAGAAAAGTTCGGCCTAAATCTATTTCGTTGTATAGCAAGACGGCTGGCAATATTTCGCTATTTTTATTATACCTTTATATTAAGTCGCTTTCATGTTTGTCCCCTCATTTCCATACGAATTTTTGCCCCACGGAAAAGGCTTTTTCGATAACTTCCCGTTGAGCTAGACACTTGATACTTAGAACATGGTTCAGATCTTGGAGACATTACAATGCAAGTGAAAAAAATCCGTTAGGTGGCGCACGGATCGAGATATACAGAAAATTTATTTTAAAATGGAAATTTTGCTATCGACTTTTAACTAACTTCTCGGTGATCCAGAGACTTGAATTTTAGCACCTAGTTTGCGAGTCGATGGCACTACAATTCGTGGAAAACAAAATGTCGCCAGGTGGCGGACGAATGGAGATAAACGAAAATCCCTGAAAATCCCTGAAAAAACGCAGAGAATCTTGCGGTCGATTTTTAAGTGGGAAGTTATAAATAAATATTTGATCAAAAAAATTTCGCTACATGGCGCATGGATCGAGATATTAAGAAAATTAATTTTTATTTGGGAATCTTTCAATCCATTTTTAACTAACTTCGCGGTGACCTAGACTCTTGAAACTTGGCACACAGTTCGAGGCTTGGTGACAATACACTTTACAGAAAACAAAATTCCCCTAGGTGGCGCGCTAAGTGAGATAACTACAAATCCCTGAAAAACGAGGGGAATCCTGCAATCGATTTTTGAGTAACTTCCTGGTGAGCTGGAGATATGAAACTTGAGCCGCAATTCAGAAATCAGTGACAATGCAATATTTTATCAAAAAAATTCCGCTAGGTGCGCATGGATCGAGATATTACGAAAATTAATTTTAATTTGGAAATCTTTCAATCCATTTTTAACTAACTTCCCGGTCACATAGAGACTTGTAACTTAGCACATAGTGCGAGACCTGGTGACAATACAATTTATAGAAAACAGTTGTCGGCTAGGTGGCACGCTAGGTGAGATAACTACAAAATCCCTGAAAAACGAGGGGAATCTTGCGATCGATTTTTGAGTAACTTCCCGGTGAGCTAGAGACTTGAAACTTGAGCCGTAAGTCAGAACCCAGTGACAATGTAGTATTTTATCAAAAAAATTCCGCTAGGTGGCGCATGGATCGAGATATTAGGAAAATTTGTTTTAATTTGGGAATCTTTCAATCCATTTTTAACTAACTTTTCGGTTACCTAGAGACTTGTAACTTAGCACATACTTCGAGAGCTGGTGACAATCCAATTTGTAGAAAACAAAGTTCCGCTAGGTTGCGTGCTAATTGAGATAGCGACAAATCCCTGAAAAACGAGGGGAATCTTGCGATCGATTTTTATGTAACTTGCCGGTGAGCTAGAGACTTGAAACTTGGGCCGTGGGTCAGAACCCGGTGACAATGCAACACTTGATCAAAAAAATTCCGCTAGGTGGCGCATGGATCGACATATTAGTAAAATTAATTTTAATTTGGGAATCTTTCAATCCATTTTTAACTAACTTCCTAACCTAACCTAACCTCCCGGTTACCTAGAGACTTGTAACTTAGCACATATTTTGAGACCCGGTCACAATACAAGTTATAGAAAACAAAGTTCCGCTAAGTGGCGTGCTAATTGAGATAACCACAAATCCCTGAAAAACGAGGGGTTTCTTGCGATCGATTTTTGAGTAACTTGACGGTGAGCCAGAGACTTGAAACTTGGACCGTGGGTAAGAACCCGGTGACAATGCGACATTTGATCAAAAAAAAATCGCTAGGCGGCACGCGGATGGAGATAGTAAGAGAACAAATTTTAATTTGGGAATCTTTCAATCCATTATTAACTAACTTCCCGGTTACCTAGAGACTTGAAACATGGCACTTAGTTAGAGGCCTGTTGACAATACAGTTTATAGAAAACAAAGTTCCGCTAGATCGCGTGCTAGTCAAGATAACTGCAAATCCTTGAAAAAAACGGATGGAATCTTGCGATCGATTTTCGAGTAACTTCCCGATGAGCTAGAGACACGAAACTTGGGCCGTAAGTCAGAACCCGGTGACAATGCAATATTTTATCAAAAAAATTCCGCTAGGTGGCTCATGGATCAAGATATTGGGAAAACTTATTTTAAGTTGGGAATCTTTCAATCGATTTTTAAATAACTTTCTGGATATCTAGAGACTTGAACCTGAAATATAGTTTCAAACTCGGCGACAGTGCAATATTTGATCAAACAAGTAAGGAAGGTTAAGTTCGGGTGTAACCGAACATTACATACTCAGTTGAGAGCTATGGTGACAACATAAGGGAAAATAACCATGTAGAAAAATGAACCGAGGGAAACCCTGGAATGTGTTTGTATGACATGTGTATCAAATGAAAGGCATTAAAGAGTATTTTATGAGGGAGTGGGCCATAGTTCTATAGGTGGACGCCATTTAGGGATATAGCCATAAAGGTGGATCAGGGTTGACTCTAGAATGCGTTTGTACGATATGGGTATCAAATGAAAGGTATTAATGAGTATTTTAAAAGGGCGTGGACTTAAGTTCTATAGACGGACGCCTTTTCGAGATATCGCCGTAAAGATGGACCAGGGGTGACTCTAGAATGCGTTTGTACGATATAGGTATCAAATGAAAGGTGTTAATGAGCATTTTAAAAGGGAGTAATCCTTAGTTCCATAGGTGGACGCCGGTCGAGATATCGCCATAAAGGTGGACCAGGGGTGACCCTAGAATTTGTTTGCACAATATGGGCATCAAACGAAAGGTGTTATTGAGTATTTTAAAAGGGAGTGGGCCTTAGTTCTATAGGTGGACGCCGTTTCGAGATATCGCCATAAAGGTGGGCCAGGGGTGACTCTAGAATTCGTTTGTGCAATATGGGTATCAAACGAAAGGAGTTAATGAGTATTTTAAGAGGGAGTGGGCCTTAGTTCTATAGGTGGACGCATTTTCGAGGTATCGCCATAAAGGTGGACCAGGGGTGACTCTAGACTTTGTTTGTACGATATGGGTATCAAATGAAAGGTGTTAATGAGTATTTTTAAATGGAGTGGGCCTTCGTTTTATAGGTGTTCGCCTTTTCGAGATATCGCCATAAAGGTGGACCAGGGTGACTTTAGAATTTGTTTGTATGATATGGGTATCAAATGAAAGGTGTTAATGATTATTTTAAAAGGGCGTGGGGCTTAGTTCTATAGGTGGACCCCTTTTCGAGATATCGCCATAAAGGTGGACCAGGGGTGACTCTAGAATTCGTTTGTGCAATATGGGTATCAAACGAAAGGAGTTAATGAGTATTTTAAGAGGGAGTGGGCCTTAGTTCTATAGGTGGACGCCTTTTCGAGACATCGCCATAAAGATGGACCAGGTGTGACTCTAGAATGCGTTTGTACGATATGGGTATCAATTGAAAGGTGTTAATGAGTATTTTAAAAGGGAGTAATCCTTAGTTCCATAGGTGGACGCCGTTTCGAGATATCGCCATAAAGGTGGGCCAGGGGTGACTCTAGAATTCGTTTGTGCAATATGGGTATCAAACGAAAGGAGTTAATGAGTATTTTAAGAGGGAGTGGGCCTTTCTGGACCAGGGGTGACTCTAGACTTTGTTTGTACGATATGGGTATCAAATGAAAGGTGTTAATAAGTATTTTAAAAGGCAGTGGGCATTCGTTCTATAGGTGTTCGCCTTTTCGAAATATCGCCATAAAGGTGGACCGGGGTGACTCTAGAATGAGTTTGTACGATATGGGTATCAAATTAAAGGTATTAATGAGAGTTTTAAAAGGGAATGCTGGTAGTTGTATATGTGAAATCGTTTTCCAGATATCGACCAAAATGTGGACCAGGGTGACCCAGAACATCATCTGTTGGATACCGCTAATTTATTTATATATGTAATACCTGCCAAGATTTTAAGGGTTTTTTATTTCGCCCTGCAGAACTTTTTCATTTTCTTCTACTTAATATGGTAGGTGTCACAACCATTTTATAAAGTTTTTTCTAAAGTTATATTTCGCGTCAATAAAACAATCCAATTACCTTGCCATATTTCATCCCTTTTTCGTATTTGGTATAGAATTATGGCATTTTTTTCATTTTTCGTAATTTTCGATATCGAAAAAGTGGGCGTGGTCATAGTCGGATTTCGTTCATTTTTCATACCAAGATAAAGTGAGTTCAGATAAGTACGTGAACTGAGTTTAGTAAAGATATATCGATTTTTGCTCAAGTTATCGTGTTAACGGCCATGCGGAAGGACAGACGGACGACTGTGTATAAAAACTGGGCGCGACATCAACCGATTTCGCCCATTTTCACAGAAAACAGTTAACGCCATAAAATCTATGCCCCTACCAAATTTCAAAAGGATTGGTTAATTTTTGTTCGACTTATGGCGTTAAAAGTATCCTAGACAAATTAAATGAAAAAGGGTGGAGCCACGCCCATTTTGAAATTTTCTTTTATTTTTGTATTTTGTTGCACCATATCATTACTGGAGTTGAATCTTGACATAATTTACTTATATACTGTAAAGATATTAAATTTTTTGTTAAAATTTTACTTTAAAAAAAAAATTTTTTTAAAAGTGGGCGTGGTCCTTCTCCGATTTTGCTAATTTTTATTAAGCGTACATATAGTAATAAGAGTAACGTTCCTGCCAAATTTCATCATGATATCTTCAACGACTGCCAAATTACAGCTTGCAAAAGTTTTAAACTACCTTCTTTTAAAAGTGGGCGGTGCCACGCCCATTGTCCAAAATTTTACTAATTTTCTATTTTGCGTCATAAGTTCAACTCATCTACCAAGTTTCGTCGCTTTATCGGTCTTTTGTAATGAATTATCGCACTTTTTCGGTTTTTCGAAATTTTCGATATCGAAAAAGTGGGCGTGGTTATAGTCCGATATCGTTCATTTTAAATAGCGATCTGAGATGAGTGCTCAGGAACCTACATACCAAATTTCATCAAGATACCTCAAAATTTACTCAAGTTATCATGTTAACGGACGGACGGACGGACATGGCTCAATCAAATTTTTTTTCGATCCTGATTATTTTGATATATGGAAGTCTATATCTATCTCGATTCCTTTATATATGTACAACCAACCGTTATCCAATCAAACTTAATATACTCTGTGAGCTCTTCTCAACTGAGTATAAAAATTTGAGCTACGTAACGCACAAGTCGAACTATTTAGAAGATTAGGCCATACTTTCATGGCTAGCCTCCTGAGTGTTGCAGGCGTTGTAGAATTCCACCTCGTTGAAAACCCAATTCAATGCACGTCCTTGCATACTTTTAGGCGTACGCGACTTTCACCACGATTCTTTTAGACTTTCAGGCGTATGCGAATTTCACCACAATTTTCAGCGGTGCCAATTAAGTAGCTGACATACTAGGTGGAATTCTCTTGTTATGATGCACATTCACCAGCAATGAAAATTCACCACATCATCAATTGTGTTGAACTTACTTCCTCAACAATTGTGAACATATTCACCAGCAACGATTGCTTTGCACTATCCGGCCTCGCCACTTATGAGAATAATCGCCAACAAGAATCATTCAATACATTCATCCTCTTTGTCCAACTCACCCGTTCCACCAATATCAAGAACATCGAACAGCTATAATATTTCACCGATTTATAAGTAGCACCCATACATCTTTCTACAGTCACCTAAGCCGAATATAGATATAGACGTAGTACGTCCGAGCAACTCCAAAGAACGGCGTTAGGAATTACTTAAATTACTAATCAAAGTTGCAATTGCCTTTTTGTAGGCAATACTAAAAAATTAAAAATAAAAAGATGATAAAAAAATTTTAAGGACTACCTTTATATAAATGGACCAAAAAATAGAAGGTAATTTTTCCTTTAATACAGACATAGTCTTGTTGAATTTTGACTAAAAAACTTTAACAATAGCTCTTCTAAAAGAATTTTGGGATTTAAAATTATAAAGTAGCGAAATTCAAAAGGGAGCAAGACGCAAATTCGAAGAGAAGTTCGGCCTAAATTTACTTCCTTGTATAAGTTATCATAAGTTTGTTTCCACAGATTATTTTTCAAAGGAAAATTTAATTGTGCTTAATTGTTCGTTTCTATATTTGTACAGCTGAATTGTGGTATTGAGTTCACATAAGTTAAGTGATACGTGTACAATATGACCGTATATTTAACCCTTTCACGCATATGCGACACCGGTGTCCAAAAATATTTCCTTGTATAGCCAGACAGACATGGCTAAACAAACTCAGCTCCTGATAATTTCAGCTAGTTATTGATGGGTCTATCTTTTATCATTTAAGGACTGTCATCTTTCGATTTCGGACCAAGCTTATTATACCATTTCATTGTCATGAAAGGTATACAAAAAATTACTTGGTGGGATCTACCTCCCGGGAGATTTAAGAGCTTCCCTTTAAATTTTTTCCTACAAATTGGCGAAAGGTCCTGACCTACATTTTTTATGCCGACTCCCAACAGCATCTGAAAGGCAGATGAATTTTACCTTTCATGACAGAAAGACACTCGGAATATTTCCCAAAGCACTACCGGTTTCGATGTTGCTTTGCGCGGAACTTGAATCCACCACACTGCCACCATACTACGATGGCCGCTCTTTTGTATTTATATCTTTGTAAATCCGCTACTATCTCCGAAGCGGTTATATCGGTATATAACCGAAACCCTTTGCTTTTTTTAGGTGGTTTGCATACCTGCATTGCATCCATATTGGAGAATTTGATTAAAAAATGGCTAATCTCAGAATTGCTTTCAAAAATAGCTGGGGCATAAATTCCAAACAGTTTGAGGTGATTGAAAAACATTCGGAGTCAGGGCGTTCTTCAACCGAATAGGGCCTCCTTGAAGCACATTCTGAGATACGGCTTTCCTAAAAAGATCCTAATTATGGAGGCATTAATGGTAAAGGGAAGGCGAAGACCGATATAGTGACAAAGGCAAGAGTTTTAATTGTTTCTACGCAAGATAAAGGGTTGTTGGTTAGATCCAGCACTGTCATTTTGAGCGTATGGTTTACGGTTATTGTCAAGACTATAGTTGTGATGAAGGTAACGTATCACGCGCTCAACGCTTTTATTTAATTGCATAATCAACGCCCTAGATTGATGAGGAGTGTGATGAGTAGTACCTAGGACCTACCTAATTATTTTCTAGCTTTTGATATTATTATTACTTAATGTAAGTATTGTTTTCAATAAAACCGTTTAACTTTATTTAATTGCCTATTATTTCTTATTCTATTTAGTTCATTTAGTGGCTCTTTATTACAAGGACCCTTTCCTGACAATTTGTTACAATCTAAGTCCTCAATACATAATCCTTCCAAAGACTTTACTCGACTCGGCGCCACGTATGCTTGTCCCTCCTCGAACTCCAAAGTATTTTGATGTCACTTCTACCGGACTGAATGTAATATTTGTTCCAAATATGAGACAAATCTGACCACAAATACGAGTATTTTTTAATATTTGATCCTTGCCGCACGTAGCGGGATTTTTTTTTCAATAAAGCGATTTCTATTTCTGTATGTAATATGTGTTCCAAATATGAGCCTAATCGGAGCACAAATACGATTTTGTTGAATATCTCGAATGCTGCGCCACCTAGCGGCGATTTCTTTTCATAGGTTGCTTTCTATTCATGTATGTATTATTTATTTATTTATTTTTTTATTTATTAAGTGTTTGTACCAGGAAGACTTACGTCTTTTAGGCAGTACATCAATCCGATTAAGTAATTATACATACCTAAATGTTACAAAAAGAAATTTATTTGTTCATCTAAAGATATAACAAAGCATATATAAAAACAGAAAAGTTAAATACATACAAATTTTCAATAGTATATATTATCAAACATTCACTTAAAACTTTAAAGATTTAGAGTAACTTAAGAGTTAAGAAAAGAAAATGCTGCTAGTTTGAAACATCCTGCTTTTTTAATAGTTTTTGTTTTGGAGGGAAGTGAGTTCCATAGACAGATTGTACTGACAAAGAACAGTTTTGAGGATGTTGTATATTTAAACTTAGGGACCAATAGATTTAGGGTCCGAGTGGACTGACACAAATTTAGTTTTTCAAATAAGTAAGAGGGATTTTTGGAATGAAGTAGCTTATGCAAGAAGCATAGATTTCTAAGTTTTAAGAAGTTATTAACATTACTTCCGAGAATTTGTACGGCATATAAAGAGATATGATCAAATTTCTTTTTAGAAAAAACGAAACGGGCAGCATTGTTTAAAGCAAGCTGCAATTTATTATTTGAAGACGAATCAAGATTACCGTATATAAGTTCCCCATAAGAAATTTGAGGAATTATAAGAGATTTGACCAGCTTCATTTTTGTTTCACGTGGTAGTAAATAGGCAGTTCTGTACAAATTTCGAAGGGTATTATATATTTTACCGACCATAAGGTTAACATGGTCCACACAAGTTAATTTAGAGTTAATTCTGAAGCCTAAATTGGTGACCACGTCATGGAGTAATATTTTGTCTTCATTAAGTATAACTTCAGGAAGGCTGTTCAAGTCACATGTTGCGCTTGATATTGCTAACGCCTTAGATTTCGTTGCATTCATATATAACTTATTTCTGTGAGCCCAATTTCCTATGCGTGATAAGTCTTCATTCAGCCTGACGAACAAGTTTTCGGTAAGCCCAATAGGGCGTGACAAGTATATTTGTATGTAATCCGCATAGAGATGTATTTTGGCATTTTGGCAACAAGGAACTATGTCGTTAATAAAAAGTGCAAACAATATTGGACCCAAAATAGATCCTTGTGGAACACCAGATGTTATAAGCTTTAAGTTTGAGACATTATCACCGCATTGAACTTGCTGAAATCGAGCTGTGAGGTAGTTTTGGATTAGCTTTATAGCATAAGAGCTGAAGTTATAGTTTATTTCCAGCTTATGAAGAAGTATTCTGAAGTCAACTGTGTCAAAAGCTCGTGAGAAATCTAAAAGTACAAGTACTGTAAGCTCATTACGGTCATAGGCAGGGCGTATGTCTTCAAGAATCTTAAGCATGGCAGTAGCGCAACCATGTCCTCTCCTGAATCCCGACTGGTCCTCAGATAGTAAGTCATTCTTATATATATAATCAATTATCTGCTTAGCTAATAGCTTCTCATAAACCTTAGACAAGGCTGGCAACAGGCTAATTGGTCTAAATTCTTTGGAAGAACATGGAGACTTAACTTTAGGAATAGGGATAACATTAGCTATTTTCCATTGACTTGGAACCCACCGGACATAATTGAAAAGTTAAAAATATGTGTTAGTGAAGCTATAACAAATGGAAGTATAAGTTTAATAAATCGTATACTGATGCCATCAACTCCAACGGCGTTAGACTTAACGTCAAATATAGCATCCAAGACATCACTTTCGGTTACAACTGAGAAGTCAAAAACATCAATATCAATATTTGTTCTTCTGCCTATACTACCCATCTTACTGTGTTCATAACTGGTGTTATGATCATCATTATAATTTACACTGGTATCGCTTATATTACCATTCAGGAAGTGTGAGTTCATGACATTAGGGTCAAATTTGCATTGAATATTATCTTTTTTGGCTACTCCAACAGTACGAAGATTCTTCCATAGCATTTTTGGAGGCAAATTTGCATTAAATTTATTATTCAAATATGCCACCTTAGCATTCCGGATACATAAGGTAGCTTGATTGCGCAAAAGACGATAGGCTTCCCATTTGTTTTCATATGGAAATTGCTTCCATTCTCTGTAAGCTTTCTCACGTTTTCTTAAAAGCTTCAGAATTTCATTTGAGAACCATGGTTTTTTATGACCTTGGATTTTAACGGTTTTTAGAGGAACATATCTATTAAAAAGGTGATTGACAAGGCTATTAAAATATTCCAACTTTTCGTCTAACTTGGAGAAGGAAAAGCATCCATTCCAGTCAAGAAAAGCAGCCTCATTACTTAGCTTATCTAGGTTTACAGCATTATAGTTCCTATAGGTCAATTCAAAGTCGGGCTCTTTTACGTTGAATTTCAGATCATACGATAAAAATAACATTTCGTGGTCAGAAATAACATCCACGGGGAATTGGTCAATATGATTTATGTTATTGGCATCGTTAACACATATTAAATCGAGTAAACTTGCCTTGCTATTTGGAGAAAAACGGGTCGCGAATGTGTTCACAATGCACAGATCATTTGCCTGAAAGTTACCTTAAAGGTTTTTACTGCGGGAATCATTATTAAGGATATCAATATTAAAGTCACCGCAGATGATGACATGTTCATAATTTATTGCATATTCAGAGAGTTTAATAAATAAGCATGTTAAGTCATTTGACCTATTGGGGTTGTATATACAAGCCACAAAACACTTAGTCCGAGCATCGCCTATTTCAATAAATATACTTTCTACCTCACTGGTATGGTCTGAGCGATTATGTGTTCCAAATATGAGTCAAATCGGAAAAGAAATACGATTTTTTTGAATACCTCGATCTTTGCGCCACCTAGCGGCAATTTTTTCATAGGTCGCATTCTATTCCTGTATGTATTATGTGTTCCAAATATGAGCCCAATCGGACCACAAATACGATATTTTGAAATATTTCGATCCTTACGCCACCTATCGGAGTTTTTTTATCTTACTATTGCATTTTCATCGCGTTCTGACCTAGATTCCAAGTTTCAAGCTTGTAGCTTATCGGTAACTTACTTAAATTTAATTACAAAATTCATTCACAATGACCTGTCAAGTCAAGCTAAATAAAACCGTTTAAAACAGTCAAGGCAATAATGAAGGCAAAAACAATGAGGAAGTAATAAATTAGGAATTTTGCTTCCTGTTGGAGTTACAAAAAGAAACAAATGAGCTGAGTTATGACAAAGATTAAACTGCACCTTTCAACTTTAACTTGGAAATAATCAGTCAAGTTTTTGGAAACTAGGTTCACACGAACATGGAGGGAAACGAGCACACAGGCGAACTTCCAAAAGGCAGGGCACTACTGGAGGCTGTGGGGCGGTCGAGATCAGTCGTCCACTTACTTCAATCAAATGAAACACTTGTAGCAGATTTAAAGAGCTAGCAGTCTCCAACTGGTACTCCTCGGACACCTGCAAGATAAACCAGCAAACATGGCCGAATTACGAAAGTAAGGACCTACTAAATAGGTCAAGGAAAGAAATTTGTATGATCACTGCCGAAATCAAAGGTCAATGGCCGCTTGGCGTGCATGCTGAGAGAATGGGGATCCCTTTTAATAGCATTTGCAGGAAACAGTCGCGCACTACCTGTGCAGATTCCCAGCTCTAGCACACACTAGTTTTCTAACTATGGGCAGTTACACACTATATATACTGCTAAAACTTAAGGAAGTAGCCAAAAGATCTGTAAAATATATCAGCAGGTTCATTGGTTCTACGAGAAATGTGCATCAAAATGGCGTCCAGCGCGCTACTTGGGCTCAGATCAGATCAGCAACCAATCGTAAAAGATGTATAGGTTAGTCTCGATTACGGTTGTGTTGGTTGATATCAGCGGCGGGCCGATCGTTAACAGATCTCGTGGTATGGACTATAGGCTTTTTATCATTCTTACCCTCTTATCCTTTATCCCAGACAGGACAGACTATTGTGAAGTAACAAGTGAGCAAACTCCATCTCAGTTATTCATGTGGAACAGTGGACTGAATAGTTAACTGGTTTATGAATGCACTGAGCTCTAGGTAAGCCACAAGTCTAAGCTGAATGATCGCAGTATTGACTTCCAAACGGAAATTGTTGCTTTGAAGGATGCGGTGTACGGAATGATGTGAAATGCCCCTCCGGTTAGACAGTTTGACATGTACTCGGATCAAATATTCTTGAGCTGTTTCATCCCCGCTGAACGGGTTGTGCACCGAGCGTGGAACCCGTCATGTAAAACCACACTACAATGAAAAGACTAATGTAATAGACCAATGCAAACATTTAAAGGACAATGCAAACGTTAAAAGGACAATAATTTGGTTTAGATGCCCAGGTGATTCAAGTCCTCGTAAAGGCAAAGGCTAACATCACCGTCATCCATGAATTGCGATGAACGAGCCAAAGAAATAAACAGTCAAAATTATGACATTTACTGTAGTGACCAAATAAGCGTTTCTGCGTCGGATTCGTGGTGGGAGAGAGACTTCGTCGACAAGTACTATCGTTCACGCACGTGGACGAACGTTTCGCCGCTATCCGCATAAAATCTAAATTTATTAATATTTCATTCGTGTGCACCCATGCACCGACGTGAGAAAAAGACGATGAGGAGAAGGACGCATTTTATGAGTGCATGGGGTTAACGTCACGGGGGACAAAGAAGATGTTTTTGGCCCGAAAACGGTGACCTGGCAACCAATATCCAGAGAATGCTTAGATTATGGAGGAAACACATATCTGTGCTTCTAAATAGATTAAATTCCAGCATTAACACAAGCAACAACGTCAGCCTTGAAATCCAGAAACGAATCACTCTTACCAATAATGTTACTTTGAAATTAGTACTGAGGCAAGTAAAAGTCTTCGGCGAACGAAAATCATGCTTTATAAGTCACTTATTATACACGTCATGATATATGTATGGCGCAAAATCCATTTGAAGTGTCCATTGTGGACAGAACCCACTGGGAAACAGGAAATCCTTATAATGACCCTTACTCAGAGCTCTGGTTCACGGAAGGATCGAAATTCGTTTACGGAAGAACAGGAGCTGGCCGGCATCTACGGGCCGAACTTCAAGAAATCTATACCAATGGGATGCTACCCCACAATATTTCAGGCAGAAATCCATGCAATAGAAGTTTGCGGCAGAGAGTGCCTACGGAGAGACAGCCAGGCGGCCCTGCGTGCCTTGCAATCCTACTCAGTTACATCTAAGCTAGTGGATGACTGCATTGAAATCCATAATGATAATCTAGCAACGAAAGTATCAGTCACACTCATTAATCTAAACATAGTGGACCTACGAACTCTCATTGGTTACTATACGGCGCACTGTGGTCTACGATATCACCTAAGTAAGTTAAATCTATCCGATACTCATATTTGTCGTTTCTGTGAGCTGAAGGATGAAACGCCGGTTCACATTGTCACCGTCACTCTGGCAAGGCAGGTGGTTTGACTCTTAATCCCTATGTAATATGGAGTAAAAAGCCTGAAGAGGTGCTTAGAAACATCAAAAGCCCCCGCATACAAAATTAGGCTGAAAGGTCATGCACAATAATCTACACAAAGGTCGCAATGCTTCCAGACCTAATAATAATAATAATATCGGAACCCGCCTACGGAGGGAGGCAGGACCATCTGCAAAACGATTTAAATGACCTTGGTTGTACCAATTGGTGCCAGTTAGACCAGCGAAGAAGCGACAGGCGTGACTTGTTAGCCGGCCGAAACCGTTTAGCGGTTAAATACCAATTAAGTAAAAAATTAAGGTTGAATAGTGAGGGAGGACCTATTGCTAGTACGGGATTGCTCTCCTCTCTTTCTGTATAAAAAGATGTAACATATTACATATATTGGTATTAGGCGTTATATATCCATTTTAACGTATTCTAGCCACGTTCATTGCGGTATTAAGGAAAGCTTACGATTTTATTCTTTTGAAAGGTTTTCTTGGAGAGCTCTTGTTTGGGATCAATGCAAAATTGTGGGGATATGTGGAATAATGGTATAAGTCGAGTTACACCGTTTTTCCATACATCAACTAAATAAAAAGAGCACGATTACATACACATACCATATTAATCTTAGAAAATAATAGTGATATTTAACAAAGATATTAACTTCATTTATGGAAAAACGGTATAACTCTCTAATAAAATTTTGCAGTAATGAAGCATCGAAATGGTATGAAAATATATTCAATGTCGTAGACCAGAAAGAACTGTAAAATAAAAGAATTGAAATGGTTTCAAAAACGACTAAGCAGACAGAGAACCCCATTGTTAAAAATAGAAAAAGTTTAAAAATGATAAAAGTAGTAAAAAAGATTGCTAAAAATAACAAAAGGAAATAACAAATAGTTATAGGCACATCTAAATAATGGAATATAATGTATTTAACAATGGTTATTAATATATCTACTATTTTGTTTAATAAAGTATTTCAATCAAAATATTTGATACTCGATCTATGGAATAAGGGTATAACTCAAAAATAAAAAAGAAATCATCCATTTTCTAATAAAATTATGTATATATAAAATTTGTTACTTTTTCTTATCAAAGAATCATACTATCTAAAATCCTACCAAGTAGGATTATTATAAATTTATTTTTACCTGCATTGTTAAGTTTTTTTCACTTTTTTCAAAAAGTTGATTCTTGATTTATACCGTTATTCCACACATCCCCTCAATTATTAGGAAAAACTATTTCATTGTTCTCGGGGAGTAAAAGAAAACTTAGCTTCACTTGTATTTTTGCTTGTTTGTAACTCTCTAGAATAGGCGCGCAAAGGAGTGTTTGACCCATCCAGCATCAATTATTGCAGTGGTTAAATAACTCGCTACAAAACGAGTTGTGCTTAATAGCGGAGGCACGAACCTCTGTGCTACGGGGCTATCAATATCATCGAGCGGCACCATATTTGCGTGTTTTTATTAAACGGTTTTATTTAGCCTGACTTGACAGGTCGGCCGGTCGTTGTGAAAGATTATTGTAATTAAAATTTAAGTAACTTCCCGATAAGCTACAAGCTTGAAACTTGGAATATAGTTCAGAACCCGATGACAATGCAATAACAAGAAAAATCTCCGATAGGTGGCGCATGGATCGAAATATTTCAAAAAATCGTATTTGTGGTCCGATTTGGCAACATAATACATACATACATGAGTAGAAAGCGACATATGAAAAAAAATCGTTGCTAGGTGGCGAAATTTCTAAAAATGTGAGGCGTAGCATAACCTGATTAAGGTTCAGTTGGTCTTACTTATAACTATTATTATTTAATTGTATGATCAACGCACTAGATTTCAGAGGAGTGTGATGACTAGTACCTAGGACCTACGTTATTATTTTATAGCTTTTAGTATTATTGTTATTTAATGTGAGTATTGTTTTCAATAAAACCGTTTAACTTAAATTTTTTTTAAATATTTTATTAGTTTTTTAAACTATATTTATATTATTTATTACATGCCGCCCAGAAAATATTTTTAGTTTAGAGAGCGAAGCGAAGGTTCTCATACTCTCAAAGGAATATGCCGGGACTACTCAAACAATAGTTGCAAGTTTTATTGGGATAAAATAAAAATGATTGAAAAAATTTTCCCTCAAATTAATGAAAAATTTTATAAAAAAAAAATATATATTCTTACTCACTAAAAGAAATTCTCCTCGTTTCAAAGAAAGTTTGTTTTAGGAAATATTTTTCTCATTTGTTCGTGCTTTTTTTTTCAATTTAATTTCACATTTAAGATTTTAATAAAAATTAATATTGAAAGTAAGCATCGGTGGTTCAGTGGTAGAATGTTCGCCTGCCACGCGGGTGGCCCGGGTTCGATTCCCGGCCGATGCATGCAATGGCAGCTACGTTTTTTTGGGATTTTTACTTTATACAGGATACTAAGTAATATGTTCTGGTTAATGCTATTTCTTCGATTTGATCTCTTTTTAGCTCGTATTGTCGAGTGTCGGAGTTCACCAGAGTCGAAATATTTACTACTTTTTTGACGCTTGGGTTTGGCCGACACAAAACCGACAGTTATTTAATTCTATTATTGAAGGGTCCAAGGAAACTTATATCACTTTGCACTTGGTCCTTGGTCTGCTTAATCGAAAATTCCGATAAAAATATCTTCTGAATTATCTTCTTCCATTCGCACAACATAGCCTAGCCAACGCAGCCGCTGGGTCTTGATTTGTAGAGCTCATACTGTCCATCATTGCATTTTCTGTGGTATTCGAAATTTTCTCTGAAACTCTCCCAAAGCCGAGTACGTGTAAACAAATGGTTCCAAATTAACGGAAGAGGTTGCGTCTGCTCTTTACTGTGTCGATCCAGAAATTAGTACATTCTACAGGCTGCTACACTGCACTGTCTTTCGAGCGAATATTCTAGCCTTAATGAAAGTCGTCGCGGTTCTGGAGGAAGCGGGCTTAAGCTGCAGTTGCGTCGATATATTGATAGTCAGGCGGCGATCAAAGCAATCATCTCACATAGTACTACATCAAAAAGTCTCCTGGAATTCAAAGAAGATGGTTAAGGGTTTTAGAATATACCCGCGGCAGGTATACCTGACGTAAGAGGCGACTACAAAACCAAATTGATTCAAGGGGTTGTGTAGCGCAACCCTTACAAGGGGTTGCCAGCGCAATATATAACTTATCCAACCAAATTGTCAACCTCACCTATCCGTGGCGAATCCTGTTTCTTTAACGGCCAAGGCTCTGCCTATCCCAAGTTCCTCATGGATCTAGAGGTGTGAGGGCGATAAGGCCTAGAAGACTTCATGTGGTCATACCAAATCGTTCCCGATATGGTCGAGTTAGTACCTTAGCGGTGCTTGTTACCGGAACGTACCAGATCTGCATCCGGCAAGGGGCCATCAGCATCGCTAATACTCCCTAAGGCCTTCGGGGTGTGTGCTTATGCTACAACAACAACAACAGAGACTGTGCTCAGGCCGGAGGCCATACATCCATACCGTGTTCCCGGCTATAAAGGGATAAAAGGTAACGAAAAGGCCACTGAGTTGGCAAAGGATCTCAATTAATCTACTTAATAATCCCGGGAGACATATGATCCATTAAGCAGGAAAGGCGTGGGCAGAATATCATCTTATAAGTTAGGCCTTCTCAGTAACAGCAGATTTAAAAAGAACTAGCTGCAGGAAGAACCATTTCAGCACGCTCTGAGTTCGTGTCGTGCCAAGTCAAAGCTCCAGCTGCTAGGGACGGCAAATTTGCCAGATTTCGGGGCAGCTATTAAGCAAGGGCCTAGAAAATTTTTAGCATTCGAGAAGAATATAGTTGTTCTTTAACTCAAGTCCTGTTACCTGATTGGGGGTTTTACGTTTGGACCCCACACGAATTCTGTTAATACATTCAGTCTATGTGAGGTGTTTATTAAATCTATCCACTTAAATCTCACCTCCCAAAGCCGTGTCACTTGATCTCCATGCTTTTCTTTGCCGAGAGAGAGCAGAACACTTCAGAACTCAGTCTCAAGTGGTATTTGTGGAGAAGATAATTATTCGCCGGGTTGGTAGGCTGTCATTGATGTTTACGCGTATTTTGAGGTTCCCTGAAAAACAAAATTTTTTCCTATTTCGAAATTATGACTTCCAAGACCCGAATGAGCTTACTCTTTGCTTAATGACAGCAGGTACTTCGTGTTTTCCTTGTTCATCATGAAACCAGACGTTCCCGCTTCTTTTTTAAAGAAAACTGGCATTAAGGTGCGGATGTTTATGCCGATGATATCAATGTCTCGATAAACGCACGCTCTTATAAAATATTCTTCCAGAATACTTAAATTACGCAGGTAGCATAATTTTTCCAGCCTCAAGTTAGATAGTGAGCAGGGCGGGGGTCTGAAACCTTATTCAGTTTCGAAGGGCCATGTGGGTAACAACAATACCAACAATTGCGGTCTCTGATCCATCATTTTCCCTGGGTGATACATCGCTGTCTCTATTTAAGACCTTAGCAAAATATTTCCTCCATAATCTCATTTCTCTCTAGGCATTGGTTGTCATCGTTTTCGTTCTAACAGTAGTTTGCCATGGGCTTAAACTTTGTCGCCGAATTTTTTGGTGAAATTTGCAGCAGTCTGTTGCGATTGCAGCCGTTTGACGTCTAGCTTTTAGTCGCGCAGAGCGCCTAATTGGCTGCGACGACATATTGATCGGAGTCTATGTCCTCGAGGTGTGCGCACATCAAAAATAATGGAAGCGTGCAGTTGGTCTATTACAACGTGGTGGATTTGATTGCGTTTATTTCGATTGGGGGACAGCTAGGGTCTGACATCAGGCGAAGTCGATCAGCCTTATTAGGGAGCTTTTCCACTTTGTTGTTAAAGTCGCCTAGCACGGTTTTATTATCATGGGGCAGAGCTGATAGAATGCGTCTTTTACCTCATCACGTCTTTTAACTCATCATCTTACTCCTATATCGGCGCATGGCCGCAAATGTATGACTTATTAATAAATTTAGCCTTAATGCAGATAGCGGCGATACTTGTGTTCACATGGGTGAACGATAGCACTTGCCACCAAAGTCTTTCTTCAGCCACGAATCCGAAATCCAGCTTTTTGCATGCCCACTACTCATAACCTTCAGAGAAAGGGCGTCAGCTTTGTGAAAATAATCAATTATTTTGAAAAAAAAAAAAAATCATATATTTCGCTACGAGTATGAGCTAAAGACAAATTGCAAAGATTTATGGATCTACATACGATCCAGGAAAACATGCTCGACCTTTCCAAACTCTATGTCCCTAGGACGCTGTAAATTTCAATGCAGACGTTTTCAATTTCAGTTTTGTATTTTCCACCTTCAATATCTTTAATTGCTCGATGTTTTTAAAATTTTGGAGCTTTGTCTCTTCCATTTTCCGTTATTGGTATTTCGGCTTTGGCGTTGGTCAAACGATGCTTTGATCCGTGAGTATTGGTGTATCGTGAGGTTAGGCAAACGACGGCATGTACTTACGCAAACTTAATCTCCATTGTACGTAAAAATTACCTTGATGGTATTTCCTCTTATTTTCTTAGGAAATGTAGTTTATCTCTCGCTCAGCCTTTATCATGTAAAATCAACATTTCGCCTCCTTCAGGGATCTTCATTCACAAGTGAAAGGCCTGTTCAATTACGCCTATTCACAACTCTGGGAACCAGATTTAAATGGGTTCACACCCCGGGCAAAGCAACATCAAAAAAATTTTAGAAATAAGATTTTTCAATTAGAAGAAAATTTTTCTAAGCAGGGTCGCCCCTCGGCAGTGTTTGGAAAGCGCTCGGGGAGAATTTCTGCCATGAAAAGCTCTCAGTGAAGACTCATCTGCCTTGCAGATGTCGTTCGGGCTCGGTATAAAACATGTAGGTCCCGTCCGACCAATTTGTAGGGAAAATCAAGAGGAGCACGACGCAAATTTGAAGAGAAGCTCGGCCTTAGATTTCTTCGGAGGTTATCGCGCCTTACATTTATTTTTATTTTTAAAAATTTAACATAGGAGGTGGCAAGTCGGTACTTTTGGGGTCGGGGCGTTGTCAGCTTTTATAATTTGAACATTTTATTTGAATACACTATGCAACATATTTTGGTGCATTTGCTCCTTCTTTGAACCGACTTGCCAAGGGTTTCTTCCAGGATAGGAGGTGGCAAGTCGGTACTTTTGTAGTCGGGGCGTTGCCACCTTTCACAATTTGAACATATTATTTGAATACACTATGCAACATATTTTCGCCGAAAATTGACTTTTCATCGACGAATTACCACGATCCTGCCAAGCTAGGATCTGGCAAGTCCATGGTTTGAGGTTGCCCCAAGTACCAGTAAATGAGTTATACTGGTCTCATTTGAATACAACATGCAACATGTTTTATGCAGTCGGCTCCCCTACTAGTACTTTTATTATTAGAAATGAATAAATAATGCACAATCGGAAACTGAGTGGAAAAAAGTGAAATTCCTCGGCCAAGTTATACATTGTGGACAAAGCAACGGTTCCAAAATGTTGGGCACATCACTGAAACAAGATTGGCTAAGACCCACTTCATGGTCCTTTCCAACACCTTTTCCCTATGCGAAAAAACAAAGACATGTACTCAGCTTTACAATTGGTGGAACTCCAAATTTTTGCTTCAATGGAGTTGGTAAGAATATCTAGCAAATGTTAGAATGTCGGCTTGTTTTGCCTGTAATTTTGGCGAAAGCTAATTGAAAAAAAAATTAACTTGTTATTCAAAAGTGCTGAAAATAGTAATTTTTAGCTTACAGTGAATCATTTAGCACTGTCCCTTAATTGCCTCCGAATCGCTTTCACATTTATATTCTCCTCGCGCTCAATCAATACCAACCTAATTGCAGTACTAAACATTATTTTAAACATTTTTTATTTCTATTTTCGTTGTATTTTAAGGAAATATATGCTTGGTTACAAAATTTACACAATTGTAAGTAAATTATTTGTTCACTGCCAATTCACAATAAAGCATCAACTGTTTCGAAGTGAACTTTTGTTCGCCCGAAATTGCCGATATGCGGAAAAAGTTCACCCGAACAAAAGAAGTGAAGGCGAACAATCTTCCGCGATAGGGGTGATTATCTGATCTAGGGTGCCTCTTTGACTCTCTTTTCACCTTTGTTAATTCCGTGAATTATTTATTAGTGTGAAACTTAATTTTTAACCATTCGTGCTTAACAGTGCCACCTTTCGCATTAGCGTTACAACTTCTTGCCATTAAACTGGGGTAGTTTATACAGCTGTCATTCATTGGCAAGCATTTAACAAAGTTGTTATGTAGGTATATAAATACACCACATCATTGGTGCGGATACTGTTGCACATTTCACTCGCCAAATGCTGTAAATATAAATTCTTTATTATTTTATAAATTTTATAGCAAAAATAGCATTTCCGTTAGATTTTTAACACATTGGTTATTAATTGGTATTTCTCTTTCGTATCGATCATTTCCGCTGGTGTAGCCGAAATATCTTCTTTGTAAATAGATCGCAAACCAAGTAATATGACAGGTAACTCGTCATACCGATTATTTGTGTCCTCTCTAGCTATTATTGTAGTCTTTAATTGTCTATGAAACCTTTCAACCATACCATTTCCTTGAGGGTGATATGCGGATGTTGTAATTTGGTGACTACCAAGTAATTTAGTTAACTCTGAAAACAATTTCGATGTAAATTGGCTTCCTTGATCAATTGTTATCTTTAACGGAACTCCAAACCGAGAAATATATTCTCTAAAAAACTTATTTGTAATTGTAGATGCTGAAATATCTTTTAATGCATATGCCTCAGGCCAACGGGTAAATCTTTCAATAATCGTTAAAACATAGCGATGTCCTTTTGAAATAGGTAATGGTCCAACTATATCTAAATGAATGTGTTCAAATATATTCTTTGGAATTTGAATTTTGACAATAGGGGATTTTGTATGACGATAAACTTTAGACTTTTGACAATTAAGGCACTCTTTTGACCAAATATTAATATCCTTATTCATATTAGGCCAATAATATTTTTTAACTATGAGCCGTCGTGTAGCTCTTGTACCCGGATGTGCTATTCCATGTAAAATATCAAATACTGTCTTTCGCAAATTACTCGGTACAAATTGTCTAGGAGTTTCTCCTGAAATTTTACACCAAATATTAAAATTTAAAATGGGAATACTAATTAGTTTTAAATTTAGATATTGAGAATCAGATACAAGTTGATTTAAGTCATCATCTTTTTGTTGTTCAGTTTGTAAAATTTTAAAATTCAGTTCTGTATTATATATTGCATTAACCTCAAAAGCTCTATATAGCGTATCTGCTACAACATTGGATTCTCCTTTAATGTATTGTATGTCATCAGTAAATTGTGCTATAAATTCCAAGTGTCTCGTTTGTCTAGGACTTCGTTCTGTTTTTGAATTTAAAGCAGTAGTCAAAGGTTTATAGTCCGTATAAACTGTAAATTGTCGTCCTTCCAAAAGATATCTAAAATGTTTTATATTTAAATAAATCGCCAATAATTCCCTATCAAAAGCACTATACTTAATTTCAGTTGGAGAAAGTATTTTAGAAAAAAATGCAATGGGATCAATTTTATTATTGTAATTTTGTTGTATAACGCCCCTTGAAACCACGTTTTAAACTTTAAACTATATTTTATTAATACGCCTAAATGTATGCGTCTATTTTATTTTTATTTTTCACTATAATCCAAAATTTTTGAAAATTGAAAAATCAATATTGAAATTTAAAATATTGATAATACATTTAAAAATTACAAAGTTCAAAGTAACTAAAATACAAAGTTAAATAAAAATAAAAAGAACCCTACATCGATAACAAACCGATAAGTCTTCTATAAAATGCCGATAGCAAACTAATAGCACTGACAATGTTACAGATACAAAATGTGTGTATGGATTCAATAAGCTAGTTTGGTCTTCTTCCTTCTTTCAATTATTATGTCACCAATTTGTACCTTTCGCATGTCCGACGTTTTCACTGAATTTATTTCCATGAAATATCATTTAATTGGTTAATGGTTAAGAAAAATACGTTTATGTGCATCTGGATTTGTGACTAAAATATAAAATGTTTTTAAATAAATTAATTCACAGAGCGCAACACAAGGAATCCATAAGAAATCGGCTACTAAGTAATTAATATGCGTCGGAGGTTGGTGCGAAATACGAATAGTAAAATTAGCAAAATAAAAAATATTACCATGAAATGGTAATTAAAAATAACAAAAAAAGTAAAGAGAAAATTAAAATAGCCTTTACACATAATTTAGTTTATTTACAAGTCATAAAATGTGGAGGTATCGAGACATGTAAAATATAAAACAAGAAAAATACCGAAAAAAATAATAAATCGTGAAAAATTTAATTCCAGAAACATGACTGGGGTAACAATTTTTTGCATATAGTTTCGTAACATTGTGCCCCAATTGTGGGTACATCACCATAAGTATAGATGCTATCGTTATCAAATATCTTTTAAACCCATAGTATCGTTGCAGTCAAAAGCCAAAGTAGTCAGCAAAAATTCTAGTTCATTGACTAGAATTTTGTGGCGTTATTCATACTAGTCAGTTTTTGAATAGTTCATTGACAAGAATTTTGTTTGTCGGACTCTATGAAATATTTTCTAGCGGCAACTTGCAATGCATACTTTAGTAAAGAAGGTTAGACTTCGTACAAATCAACGGGTAGCGAAGACGATGGAAAACGTTCTGCTTCCGTCATAAACCCAAGTCGTAGGTTAGCCAGCCATCAGCATGGCTTCTGTAAAATGCATATCACTACCACAGCCCAACACGCCATTAATACCCTGATAAATTGCGGACTGTACCGCTCAAAACTCCAACATAGAACGGTGCTCGTGGTACTTGACCTGTCGAAAACGTTTGACACAGTCAACCACCGCGCACTACTCCCAGACATAGAAGGTTCATCCCTTGTCTAAAAAGATGTACCAAAAATTATCTGAGTGGTTGGCAAGCGTCGTTTCAATTTCAGACCGAAACCTCCGAGCCTAGGAGAAATAAACAAGGGATGGCACAGGGTAGTGTCCTATCCCCGATTGTATTTAATTTAAACATATCAAAGTATCCTTTACCACCAGAACGAGCCACCAACATATCCCTTGCCGACGACTGCACGATACGGATAATGAAAATTCATAAAACAAATATAAGAATAGCAAGAGCTGGCTTTAACTAAGATAACGCTATGACATAGTGTTCTGTTATCGATTTTCTGACAGGGTATTACCAATTGCAATCGAAAAGTCATCGAATTGTTATCCACAACTTATTGATTTGTTGTTGGAGGGTAAGCATCTTGTTATGGTCGTGTTATCGATTTGTTATCAAATCCTGTCAATTTGTTATCGCATAAATATCAATAAGTTATCCACAAATTTACCGATTTGATATCGAAAAGAAATCGATTTGATATCGGATTGTCCCCAATTTATCATTAATTTGTTATCGGAGTATAACAAATTTGTTATTGATTTGATATCGCGGTGTTGTCTATTTATAATTGGTGAGTTATCGATTTTTTGTCAAAAAGTTATCGAATTCTTATCGTAAAATTATCGATTACCTGAGGACTGGAGCCAACACAGAACGCACCCCCTTTCGAAGCGCATCTGACGAGCGAATCTTTGTAGATTATTGGTAATCACTGGTTAGAACCGCCATGCAAAGAAGCATCGGCTACACCGAACCGATATAAGCTGTCCTGATCATTGCGGGATATATCTTCTCGCTGAGCGAATGGGAAGAGTGTAGAGATGATCTTGCAATACACGCGCAAGAAGAACCGATTCGATGCTGGCAATTACAGTATGCAGCTGCACCGCCGAAAAGTTGACAAGAGAACTAATTTCCTAACTGAGCACCTGGTTGAAGTGATCACACTGATAGATCGACTTTTGCGTGACACAATATCTAATTGAAAGTGGTTGCTTCTGTAAATATCTCCACATAGTATTTAAGGGCAAAAACCCGAACTGCCTGCACTGCGGAAAAATAAGAGATACTTGCCAACTTATCCCCTGGCAGCGTTCCTTAGCGACGGAAGGGCCACGGTTAGGTATACACTTTTGGCTTCCTAGCCTCAGAGTTCACCCGTACCTGAAATTATGCTTAATGCCATCCCAGGTGCCGTCTATTATCGTTCCGAGTCATTGGGGCTAGTACCAGAAGGTGTCATTACCTTACCATACCGGATTCAATCCAGCAAGAACTGACCATATCCGTGACACTTCTTCAACCTTCAGGGAGTGTTTTTGTGGATAAAGCAAGAACTTTCACTCCTTGGCTCCGAAAGACTTACATATATAATGCTGAAATAGGGATGGCTACCTTCATCTTCTCGCCTAAACTGAAGTCTCCTCCCATAAATCCAAAGCTAAAACTCAAACAGGTGCACAAATATCCCAACAGGTGAAAGGTCTGCTATATATATAGTGAGATTATAGAGAAATAAATCATTGAAATCTTTTTGGATTAATAGCTTTGACAGTCTAAAAAAAAGATTGTAAATGGCAAACGCAAAGCGCTAAATCCCACTTTTCCTTTCAATACCACGCGCAACTTCATTACGAGCAGCAGCAACACTGCGCATGCGTTCGGCTCCTCAATAAAAATTGTGCTGAGAAAAAACAAGAAAAGTAACAGAGGAGACTGGAACGCTACTAAAGTGACGACAGTCGTTTAGAGAATTCAAACAAATCTCATAATTAGCGTACGAAGGTCAATAGCCAAATCACAAAAGGGCTATTTTCGATAATATATAAATCCGCGGCAATCACATACTCATCTCATTTAGACGAACATCTGCTTTTGTGTTAATCTTTGTTTTATTATTTTTCTTATGACGTTGTATTTACTGTTTTTTTTATACTCAGCTGAGCTGAGCTCACAGAGTAGGTATATTAATTTTGTTCGCATAACGGTACCCCGTAACGGCATAAACTAAGATTAGATATAGATTTCCATATATAAAAATGATCTGGGCGAAAAAAGAAATTAATTTAGCCATGTCCGTCCGTCTGTCCGTAAACACGATAACTTGAGTGAATTTTGAGGTATCTCAATGAAATTTTGTATGTAAGTTCCTGAGAACTCATCTCAGATCGCTATTTAAAATGAACGAAATCACACTATAACCACGCCCCTTTTTTCGATATCAAAAGTTTCGAAAAACCGAAAAAGTGCGTAAATGCATTACCAAAGATGGATAAAGCGATGAAACTTGGTAGGTGGGTTGACCTTATGACGCAGAATAGAAAATTAGTAAAATTTTGGGAATGGGCGTAGCACCGCCCACTTTTAAAAGAAGGTAATTTAAAAGTTTTGCAAGCTGTAATTTGGCAGCTGAGTATGTAATGTTCGGTTACACCAGAACTTAGCCTTCCTTACTTGTTTTTAATATATTTTGTTTGCAAAGGTCTGAATTGGCAAACTTATGGTTAACGCTAAAGAGAGCCCGCGTCAGTAACAAAAACAACAACACTGTTGACGGCCTTAATTTATCACCAAATCGAAATTGTTTCCGCAAACGATTAATTTTGTTCGATTTACGTATTGACTAGTTTTTAATAATGATACTATAATAATATACTGCTGAGATGAAAAAACGATCTAATATCGCAGCATGAGATTGCGGGCATTACGGCTTATCTTCTAAAAACTTTGATCAGATGTCTTGTTTTTCAAATATGCGAAATAATTAATAGGCGGTAACTGGTGGCAATTGTGGTGCCTTATATGCAGTGAGAAAGAGACTTTGCGGACAAGGTCTAATGCTGACGTCTGTGGACGAGCTTTTAATTATAGCCGGCATCAACGCGAGGTAATTATAAATCTTATTTAACTCAATAAATACTCCGGCGTAGACATAAAAATAGTGCATAACAATTATAGTTTGTCGTCGCGCAACTGGTCAAAAAACGAAATCGCTGATATACACCCTGAGAGAAATGGTACGAGTAAAATCAACAACGCGGTTCTGTTGTTCTTGACTTAACGGAGATTCGGTGAAATTGATCGAATTATGGTTAATTCGACCGAGTTCTTTGTCAAGCGAACAAATTTGTTTAGTCATTTCAACAGAAGAGAAATTGTCGCTCTTAAGTTAACAAAATTCTGTAAAATTTACAGATTCCTAATCAATCTAACTAATTTTTCTGTTAACACAACTGATCTCACTGGTCATTTCAACAGCGATCAACAGATAATACATGAGCAAATTTCAAAGAGAATTTTTCGCTCACTGGGCTCTCTATTTTGTACTTATGACGATGGTGCCACTTGTTAGAAAAAACACCAAAAAAGAAAACCACCAAATCGAAAAAAACACACAAATTGGGAAAACAACAAAAAACTAGTTTTTCAGTTACCAATACAAAACGAAAAACCCTTTTTTAAATTTATTGTGCAAAAAATTATGAGAAACCGGGACACCTATTTATCGGGTACAATTTTGCTACTTCTCATCCAAGCGAAATGCAAAATTGCGCCCTCTTGTTGTAAAAGTTTTGTTTGAACGAACAGGATTTTTCCAAGGTTAGTAACATTTTGTTCAAGTTTTTACGAATTTTCACTCACGCGAACGATCCTAATAAGATAACAAAAACATCCTTTTTTAATGTTGATGTTTCCGACAACATAAAAGTTTAAGCTGTTTTGGAATCGTTTCAACTTAAAGTGTTACGAAAATTAAACTTGCCGAATTACATGTAAAGTTACTCCAGTGGTCAATTACCTTCTAGCGATTTGATTCTTTACTTTTCTATAACTTACAAGTTCCCTATTTAAAATGTTATTTCCAACATTTATACTAAAAGCTTTGTTCGAAACAATCAAGTGTGGCAACTACATGTGAGAGAAGAAACTTAGAATGAGCTGAGCTGCAACTGAAAGAATTGAGAAACAGTTTTGTGACTGCTATTTTCATTTCTATTTGCAAAGCGAAGTTCAAAACTATAAATTAAATAAATTATAAAATATAAAATTTGGTGAAATTGCGTTTAATAAAACCAAATAATAAAGTGTATAATATTTATTGTGTGCCAGCATATTTGATGTACGCCCAACTGAAGTTCGGTTAGTAAGTGCGTACATGTATATGTAGCAAGCATGCGTATTTTTGTATTGACATATTTACGTATGTATGCATATTAGACTGGGTCGATTTATTAACCTATATCGCGCCATCGATTTTTCGATAGAATTTGGGCTCAGGAAAAAAAGTTCCACTACGCATACCCAAAAAAATAATTTTGAGCCTTCAAAATTTCAACAATTTTTTCGATTTTTTATGCATTTTTTCATTTTCAAGGCTCCAAATCAATTTTTATGTATTTTTTTCCGTGTCAATTGGCAAAGGCAAAATTGGTAAATGTAGTTTTTTGAAAAAAAAATCTTTTTTGGAGATTTAGAAAAATTTTGGTCAAAAAATCGATTTTTTTTTTGCAGGCTCAAAAATAATTTTTTTGGGTATGCGTACTGGAACTTGTTTTCCTGAGCCAAAATCCCATCGAAAAATCGATGGCGCGATATAGGTTAACTTTTGTCCATACAAATCGACCCAGGTTAATGTATATGGCAACATAGGTACTTTCGTACAAAGCTGTCGCAACAACTTTTTTTTGTTCATTTGACTACTAAAACGGTCAATTACGAATCAACAATTTGTGTGCAGTTGATTCAACATCTTGTTGCGATGGATAAAAATTTACAGAAATTTCGGTTGAATTCACCCGTATTTCGGTTAATTTTACCAGTCTCTTTCTTTTAGTGAATGCTCACTTCGCATTATTTTTTCAAAAAATTAATAAATTACAATGAATTTAAATAAAATATTCCAAGTTGAACATATTTTCAAATTGTCCTCAAGTTATTAAAAAAGCAAGTTACCCGAAAAAGGTGCCGAATTTTATATCTCGATTGGCTGAAAGAATAAGCGAGATCGATGATGCAGTGGGTTAAATTCTCCTTTGAAATGATTCTCAGCTCACACTTAAGTTGCATATATCTTCAACACGTATGAGAAGGGTTTCAAAAATCACTTTATTTGCTTAACTACAAAATGGCATCTGCTTTGATTTTCACAATTCATCATTCAACACCCAAGTCTCCTGGTTTAACATTTCCTAAAGTTGGCGGCCCTATCCCCAACTAGTTCCTTGGAGTAAATCACATTGAACCATGTTTAAATATGACCAACACGTGTCGGCTCCTGTTACAAATGTGAATACGTAGGCACATTTTTTAACCAGGTTAGGCTTTGTCCTTCGCCAGAATACTCAAAGTGGTGAAGCAAAAGCTTTATCAAGACAGTCGAACAAATGAGCGGGTATTCTACTACCCTAACGTAGGGGATAGTCGAACTAGTCTGAAAACTGAAGGCGGTCATCCACAATGAGCTCTTATATCATAAAGCTGGAAACAAAGACTATTGAAATCAATGTATCGAACATAAACGTCTGCAAATTTTGGTCTAAATTTTAAAACGGTCCTTGTAAAGTTTTAATTATATAGATGCGCCAAGGATTGTACGATTTTCACCCATGTATTACCCAATAATATCCACTTAGACTGCTTATGATTTCGAGGCCGGCATCCTTGGCCGATTAGTTACTCCCTAACGTTTCAAGATGTTTTTTGGTGTAGCTCGGAAGCATAGTGCGACAAAAACATCTGTCAGAAAGCCTTCGGAGCTACACTTAGAGCTTCTAGGAAAGTGACGTCGACGAAGGTATGAGTTCGAAGTCGCAGTCCTATAGCTTCTGTGCTGGCATATGGTATACGGGCCAGGATGCGTGGTAGCGACTGGTGGTCGAGATTGCTACTGTTCGCACGTCGGGAATTGTAGCTCCTAGAAACACTGAAAACTGAAGGCGCTTTTGGCGCGATCAACAATAAGCCAGCATTGACGCTAATCGTTAAAACTGTGCCACGAGAGTCACGACTCTTAGTAGATAATTAATAGCAACCGCAAGTCGCCTTCTGGCGTGACCTGCATGTAGCCACAAATAATTTCAAGAAATCGTGCCGGCGACGAGTATTCGAGTTAACCCAGCACATCTCCTTCGGTGAAACTTCGCTACAAAAGTGTGACCATTTTAAGTATTTCTCCCTCTCTCCGCAAGGAGATACTCCCGAAATTTTTTGTTCGATCCGCGAAATTTTGAGGCAAAAACCGCGGATCTTTCCGAAATGGCCGAAGCGTCGATTTCCTTAAATACATATAAACAAAACCTTTCCAAATATTATTTTTTTAAATTTTCGCTTTACAAGCCTCCCAGATATTCATCCGCAATTTAGTGATATTGTTCCACATCGTCAAACATACCATTGACGTCAGCAGTATGTTTCCATATTCATTAGTTGTGGACAATGTTATACTCTGAAGTCCAGCCATTCAATTCAGAGGTTTACGCCTAGGACCTACCTAATTATTTTCTAGCTTTTAGTGTTATTATTACTTAATGTAAGTATTGTTTTCAATAAAGCCGTTTAACTTTATTTGATTGCCTTTTATTTCTTATTCTATTTAGTGACTCATTATTACAAGGACTCTTTTCTGACAATTTGTTACAATCTAAGTCCTCAATACATAATCCTTCCAAAGACTTTCTTCGACGCGCTTGTATGCTTGTCTCTCCTCGAAATACAAAATATTTTGATGTCACTTCTACCGGACTGTATATTACATACAGTTCCAAATATGAGCCAAATCGGACATAATAGGTCGCTTTCTATTCTTGTATGTATTATGTGTACCAAATATGAGCCAAATCGGACCACAAATACGATTTTTGTGAATATATCTATCATTGCGCCACCTAGCGGCGATTTTTTTCCACAGGTCGCTTTCTATTCTTGTATGTATTAAGGGTTCCAAATATGAGCCAAATCAGACCACAAATACGATTTTTGTGAATATCTGGATACTTGCGCCACCTAGCGGCGACTTTTTTTCTTATTATTGCATTGTCATCGGGTTCTGCACTATATTCCAAGTTTCAAGCTTGTAGCTTATCGGGAAGTTACTTAAATTTCAATTACAAAATTCGTGCCGGCCGTCCACCCTGTCAAGTCAATCAATATAAAACCGTTTAAAAACATCGCTTGACCTAGGAAAGGAAGACCGCTCTGATAGTAAGCCTAATGAGAGAAAAGAAAAACTGAAGCCGAAAGACGTGAGCGCGAGGAGTTTGAGATGCCGGCTGATAGAAATAACGGGAAAGCCTATGACGAAGTGAGAAAAGCAATATCGTACAAAAGTCGGAGGAGGTTACAAATTATCCGTTGGCTAATTCAAACAGAGCCACAAAGTGCCTAAGTTTACTACTATACAAACTAAGATCCGGTAAGGACATACCTCCTTCTGATTGGAAATGTAGTATGCTTTGCTTATTAAGGGACGGCTTCACAAGCTGGGCTAATTACTGTGGAATGAGTCTCCACAACATTCTATTTAAGTTTATGTGCGAAATAATGAAGCCCATCTTGAACCAGCGTACTGAACTTTGTCTGGACGGCTTCGCAACTAGACAGACGAAGGATAGGTCGTCAAGTACATCGCTACCCTCTTTCGCTGTGGGGCGTAATTCTCGCATTTAAAGAAGGTGTGGCGTACATCTTCTCAATTTCCATATAGTACAGTTCCGGTTTTCAATCTTACCCATTCTGTAAAGATATTTGCGTAAATAAACATGCCCGGTTCGAACTTAGGTCAGGCAAAAAAGTCTACCTCTCCGCTGTGTTCGCTACAATCAAAGATTCAGTTCTGGAATTAGCTCTAGTCTACTTTCCTGCGGTGCTGATGCTTCACTGTTATTGTCAGCATCGGCTCGATTCTTCTCGCGCCTGTATGGCAACATCTATCTTAATTTTCTACCGAGCCTCTGTCGTATACTACTTTTCATTCCTTAGCCGCCATAAAGGTTAAGTTTGAATGGACTTGCTCTTCTTGGTTTTTCTATTTCGGAACTCAAAGTTAGCAGCAGAATGAAGGAGGGATCCTACTTCGTTGGCAAGGTCACGTGTGGAAGAGTTAGATCTCCGAATTATTTCTAGCTGGTATCAGTCATCGTAACAAAGTGTTAGCTGAGAAGATAGTCTTTCAAACATTCTTCCCCCAGATTGCAGCCGCGAAATGTCACATGTGCCAAGGAATCGAGTACTAATAAAGATCTCTCATAGACTAAATATGTGTATAGTGGTTATATGTTGTACGGGGCTGCAATCAATTCTACCGTCATTAATCCAGTGCTAAGAGATTGCAGCTCTGCTGATCAGTCATAGTGATGCAAGGACATATCTCGCTCCTCCGATATCAAGATTAAATCCGCGCCATTCTAGCTCATCGGTCATCTTGTTTCTATTAATATTGGCAGTCTACAAAGCACCTCATTAGGGTTAAAGGATTATATACACTGACTTACCAAATTTGGTGTTATCGAAGCTACCCCGAAAGCATCCTGACTATCAGAAAATATGGCCAACCTGTCTCTCGGACAGCGAAAATTTTGAATGGGAAAACATAGTCGTTGAGTACGGGAGATAAGTAGACATTGACGTACTCCCGGCCTTCAAAGATTCCCGCTGCTATTCCTGAGGATATTTCGAAAAGATATAACGAATATCTGTGCAGGCTTTACATGCTCATAGTCCTCTGTTATACGAAAGAGAATCCTATAGTTTATATCGAATACTGCCATTTGCCAATCCTAGTGCGTTGCTGCTGATATAGTATAGGAGTCATTAACATTGAGCTCTTTCCACAGTCCCAAGTGTGCCTGTGATATCGTTTTCTTCATAAAGAGATCGATCGGTGGCTTGTTGCATATCACATTCAGACATTTCTTATAATAATTTCCAACTTCCTTAAAGAAGTCTAGATATTTGTCTAACTTAATTTGTCAAATTTTTGGTTTGACCTCATTCACATTTTGCAACCTAACAGGATGTCATCCATTTGCAAATCGTGCTTAAAGCATTTACAGTAAAGCGCATCACACGTTTGTTATGATTTACTATTAAATTGTCACAGTAAATTATTTGCATTCTAATTTGAAAATCGTGCTGAATTCATACATAAGAAATACATTTAAATTATGAGACAATAAAACTGCGCGTGTGCCATAGTTTTTTACAAGTATTAAACTGCTTGAGGCTTAAATAAACAAAAATGCACGAACATTTTTTTTAAGAACAAACATTTGCTTGATCGACAATTCGAGCATTAAAATCAAAACGTTAGATGGCATTGAAAAGGTCTTTTTAATGAGCGATGAATCCGGTAGTAACGCCATGAAAAATTACGCGTCAATACGAGTTTAGGCTATGAGAAAACATTAAGTTGAAAAATTAGGAGAAATCAAAGGCCTTAAGTTTTTTACCATTCACGTATTGTGGTTTGTTGTACAGGTATAAAGGAATCGAGAGAGAAATAGACTTCCAAGTATCAAAATCATCAGTATTGAAAAAAATTTGATTAAGCCGTCCGTTCGTCTGTCCGCCCATCAACACAATAACTTGAGCAAATATTGAGATATCTGAGCGGAATCGGACGATAACCACGCTCCCTTTTAAAATATGTAACATTTTGGACAACACAAAATCTGATTATTACACTGAAAGAAATGGTGCTAGTAAAATCAAAAAATCGGTTCTGTTGTCCTTGACTTAACGGAGATTCGGTGAAATTGATCGAATTGCGGTTAATTCGACCGAGTTCTTTGTCAAACGAACAAATTAATTTCGTCATTTCAACAGAAGAGAAATTGTCCCTCTTAAGTTAACAAAAATTCTGTAAAATTTACAGATTCCTGGTCAATCTAAATGATTTTTCTGTTAACCCAACTGATCTCACTGGTCATTTCAACAGCGATCAACAGTCAATACATGAGCAAATTTCAAAGGGAATTTTACGCTCACTGCGCTCTCTACTTTGTACTTATGATGATGGACCCACTTGTGAAAAAAAAAAAACCATGATAAGAAAAGAACCAAATCGAAAAAACAACAAAAACCTAGTTTTTCAGTTATCAATACAAAACGAAAAACGCTTTTTTGAATTTACTGTGCAAAGAATTATGAGATACCGGGACACCTATTTATCGGGTACAATTTTGCAACTTCTCGTCCAAGCGAAATGCAAAATTGCGCCCTCTTGTTGCAAAAGTTTTGTTTGAACGAACAGGATTTTTCCAAAGTCAGTAAGATTTTGTTCAAGTTTTTCGAATTTTCACTCACCCGAACGAATTTCGTAAGATAATAAAAACATCTTTTTTAATGTTGATGTTTCCGACAATATGATTTTTTACTTTTCTATAACTTACAAGTTCTCTATTTAAAACTTTATGTCCAACATTTATACCACAAGCTTTGTTCGAAACAATCAAGTGTGGCAACTACATGTGAGAAAAAATTTAGAATGAGCTGAGCTGCAACCGAAAGAATTGAGAATCAGTTTTGTGACTATTATTTTCATTTCTATTTGCAAAGCGAAGTTCAAAACTATAATTAAATAAATTATAAAATATAAAATTTGGTGGAAGTGCGTTTAATAAAACAAAATAATAAAGTGTATAATGTTTAATGTGTGTCAGCATATTTGATGTAAGACCAATTGATGTTCGGTAAGTAAGTGCCACCGTGGTGTGATGGTAGCGTGCTCTGCCTGCCACACCGAATGCCGTGGGTTCGCACCCCGGGCAAAGCAACATCAAAATTTTAGAAATAAGGTTTTTCAGTTGGAAGAAAATTTTTCTAAGCGGGGTCGCCCCTCGGCAGTGTTTGGCAAGCGCTCCGAGTTTATTTCTGCCATGAAAAGCTCTCAGTGAAAACTCATCTGCCTGGCAGATGCTGTTCGGAGTCGGCATAAAACATGTAGGTCCCGGCCGGCCAATTTGTAGGGAAATTAAAAACGAGCACGATGCAAATTGGAAGAGAAGTTCGGCCTAAAATCTCTTCGGAGGTTTTGTTGCGCCTTACATTTATTTATTTACTAGCCTTTACCCGCGGCCCCGTCCGCAAGGAGAAAAAAAAATATATGTGCTATTCACGTTAGCCTGCTTATCAAGTTATCTGTTTAAAAACTATTTTTGTCTAATGTATTTTATTTTTGTAATTTAGTAAAAAAAAGAACTAAATAAGAAGATAAGCTGAAAGGTACGCTTTCATGAATAGCACAATACAGTTTTCTCGAATTAAAAAAAAATACATTTTGTTTTTAAATTAAATTAATTGATATGAGAGGGGTGAAAGAATTACTACTCATAGAACAAAGGAGTGAAACTACAATTAGCTAAAACCAAAGAGAATTTTTTAGATGAAAATAGTGTTGATTTTCGGGTATTTAGTTGGTTAAAATATTAAAAAAAAGTGTAATTATAGTTATAACAGTTCGTTACACGATTCATTGAAAAAACCTAAAAAATTGAACGAAAAAGCTCTGTTAGATTGAAGATAAAACATACCGAATTTTAATTAAGAATAATTAGCAGCAAATGCACGGCCATAAAAGCTCATAATATAAAAAGGCATGTGTGCTGAACTACCGGTTGCGAAGAGACCTAAAATGATCCCGGACCCAAGATGATACCAAAATTACCGGGCAGATCCCGAAAATCATCCAGAAATTAACCAGGAGGGGTACCAAAATGATTCCGAAATAGTCCCGAAAAATTCCTGAAATTACCGTGACGGGATCCCGAAAACCATACAGAATTGATCCCGGAAAAAGTCCGGAAAAAGTCCCGAAAAAAGTCCGACGGAATCCCGGACAGATCCCGAGAATGACCCATAAATTATCCCGGAGGGGTCCCAAAATAATCCTGACGGGATCCTGCAGGGATTCAGAAAATAATCCAGAAATTATCCCTGAAGTATCTATCCTGAAATGATACCGAAATACTCCCAAAAAAGTCCCGAAATGTTTTTGCCGGAACACGACATAGCCCTGAAAAAGTTTCCAAAGTACGCTGACGGGATTCCGTATGGATCCCGAAAAACATCCCGAAATAATGCCGGAAGGGTCTCCAAATGATCTCGAAATAGTCCCGAAAGGTACCCATTTGACCCTGACGGGATCACGAAAACCATCCATGAATCTAGGGGGATCCCCAAATGATCCCGGAAAAGTCCAGAAATAACTCCGACGGGATTCCGGACGAATCCCGAAAATCGTTCAGAAATTATCCCGAAATGGTCCAAAATTGATCCCAAAATAGTCCCGAAAAAGTCCCGAAATAACTCCGACGGATCCCGGACAGATCCCGAAAATCATGCAGAAATTATCCCACAAGGGTCCCAAAATGATCCCGAAATAAGCCAGAAAAAAGTCCCGAAATAACTCCGACGGGATCCCGGACGGATCCCGAAAACCATCTAGAAATGATGCCGGAAGGTACCCCAAATTATCCCGAAATAGTCCCGAAATTACCCCGACGGGATACTGGACGGATCCCGAAAACCATCCAGAAATGATGCCGAAAGCGTCCCCAAATGATCCCGTATTAGTCGAGAAAAATTCCCGAAATGACCCCGACGGGATCCCGGACGAATCCTCAAAACCATATAGAAATGATGCCGGAAGGTACCCCAAAGGATCCCGAAATAGTTCCGAAATTAACTTGACGGGATCCGTTAACCATCTAGAAATGGTGCCGAAAGGTATCTCAAATGATCCCGAAATAGTACCGAAATGACCCTGACGGGATCCCGGACGGATCCCGAAAACCATCTAGAAATGATGCCGGAAGGTACCCCAAATAATCCCGAAATAGTCCTGAAATGGCCCTGATTGGATCCCGGACGGATCCCGAAAACCATCTAGCAATGATGCCGGAAGCTACCCCAAATGATCCCGTATTAGTCGAGAAAAAGTTCAGAAATGACCCCGACGGGATCCCGAACGGGTCCCGAAAACCATACAGAAATGATGCCGAAAAGGTCCCCAAATGATCCGGTATTAGTCGAGAAAAAGTCCCGAAATGACCCCGACGGGATGCCGGACGAATCCCAAAAACCATCCAGAAATGATGCCGGAAGGGACCCCAAATGATCCCGAAAAAGTCCCGCAATTATTCCGACGGGATCCTGAACGGATACCGAAAACCATGCAGAAGTGATGCCGGAAAGGTCCTCAAATGATCACCTAATAGTCCCAAAATGATTCTGACGGCATCCCGGACAGATCCCGAAATCCATCCAGAAATGATCTTGGGCTGGTCCCAAAATGATCCCGAAATAGTCTCGAAAAAGTCCAGAAATTACCCTGACGGGATCCCGGACGAATCCTGAAAACCAATCTTAAATGTTGCCGAAAAAGTCCCGAAATGACCCTGATAGGACCCCGAAAGGATCCCGAAAACTATCCAGAAATGATGCCGGAAAGGTCCTCAAAAGATCTCCTAATAGTTCCGAAAAGACCCTGACGGGATCCCGAACGGATCCCGACAACTATCCAGAAATGATACCGAAAGGGCCCGCAAATTATCCCGTATTAGTCGAGAAAAAGTCCCAAAATGGCCCCGACGGGATGCCGGACGAATACCAAAAACCATCCATAAATGATGCCGGAAGGGACCCCAAATGATCCCGAAAAAGTCCCGCAATTATTCCGACGGGATCCTGAACGGACACCGAAAACCATCCAGAAGTGATGCCGGAAAGATCCTCAAATGATCACCTAATAGTCCCAAAATGACCCTGACGGCATCCCGGACCGATCCCGAAATCCATCCAGAAATGATCTTGGGAAGGTCCCAAAATGATCCCGAAATAGTCTCGGAAAAGTCCAGAAATTACCCTGACGGGTTCCCGGACGAATCCTGAAAGCCATCCTTAAATGATCCGAAAAAGTCCCAAAATGACCCTGACGGGATCCCGAAAGGATTCCGAAAACAATCCAGAAATGATGCCGGAAAGGTCCTCAAATCATCTCCTAATAGTCCCGAAATGACCGTGACGGGATCCCGACAACTATCCATTCCGAAAGGGTCCGCAAATGATCCCGTATTAGTCGAGAAAAAGTCCCGAAATGACCACGACGGGATCCCGGACGAATCCCAAAAACCATCCAGAAATGATGCCGGTAGGTATCCCAAATGATCCCGAAATAGTCCCGAAATGACCTCGTCGGCATCCCGGACGGATCCCGAAAATTATCCAGAAATGATGCCGGAAAGGTTCCCAAATGATCCCCTAATAGTCCCGAAATTACCCTGATGGGATCCCGGACGGATCCCGAAACCCATCCAGAAATGATGCCGAAAGGGTTCCCAAATGATCCCGTATTAGTCGCGAAAAAGTCCCGAAAAGACCCCGACGGGATCCTGGACGGATCCCGAAAACCACCCAGAAATGATGCCGAAAGGGATCCCAAATGATCCCATATTAGTTGCGTAAAAGTCCCGAAATGACTCCAACGGGATCCCGGACGGATCCCGAAAACCATCCAGAAATGATGCCGGAAGCGCCCCAAAATGATCCCGAAAAAGTCCCCAAATGACCCCGACGAGATCCCGGACGGATCCCGAAAACCATCTAGAAATGATGCCGGAAGAGCCCCCAAATGATCCCGAAAAAGTCCCCAAATGACCCCGACGAGATCCCGGACGGATCCCGAAAACCATCCAGAAATGATGCCGGAAGAGCCCCCAAATGATCCCGAAAAAGTTCCCAAATGACCCCGACGAGATCCCGGACGGATCCCGAAAAACATCCAGAAATGATGCCGGAAGAGCCCCCAAATGATCCCGAAAAAGTCCCAAAATGACCCCGACGAGATCCCGGACGGATCCCGAAAACCATCCAGAAATGATGCCGGAAGGGTCCCCAAATGATCGCGAAATAGTCCCGAAATGATTCCGGAATAGTCCCGAAAATGTCCCAAAATAACCCCGACGGGATCCCGGACGGATCCCGAGAACTATACAGAAATGATCCCGGAAGGGTCCCAAAATGATCCCGAAATAGTCCCGAAAAAGTCCCGAAATTACCCCGGCGTAATCCCAGACCGATCCCGAAAACCATCCAGAAATGATCCCGGAAGGGTGTCGATATGACCCTTACGGGATTACAAATAAGGTGAAGCTAATTATAAAACCATGTTAATAAGGCAGCAGGCGCATTGGAGCGAATAAAAAGTTACATAGAAACATACAGGTAAAGCTAATAAAAGCGTGCTAATAAAAACAATTGATGGAGGGCGGATGGCGGGAGTAGAGGAGAGGACCACTGATCGTTCCTCCAAGATTGTCTAGATCTTGTTCTGTATGTACCAGATACCAAAAACTATTGATTTAGGAGAAAATTTATATTGAGTTATAACAATTTATAGATTTTACACCAGAGGGGGAGATAAAGGGGGGCGGGCGGAGGGTGTCACTGCTTACTTTGTAAGCCGTCGACTTATTTGACCCCTTGAGGCTGTGATATTGGTGAAGGCCAGTATACGTAAAGTTATAATGTGTAAAAATTATTGAAAAATAATTTCTCGAAGGGGTCGTGGGACCCCCACCCCTCTTTCCATGTTCGAAAAAAATTTCGCTAGAAGACTACTGTCTGTGTCCCAAATTTCATCAAAATCCGTGTAGCCATTCTGGAGTGATTCAGTCGCAAAGACGAAAAAATATAATAATTAAATTATAACTGTTCCTAGGGGGCGCAGACCACGCCCCTTTTGAAAAATATATAGCTAGTAGATCCTTCTGGACTATTGGCTATATGTGTGCAAAATTTCATCCAAATCGGTCCAGCCGTTCTTGCGTGATTGAGTCACAAAGACAAACGTCTGGACAAACATCCAAACATCCAAACATCCAAACATCTAAACATCCAAACATCTTCACATCCAAACTTTGCCATTTATAATATACTAGCCTTTACCCGCGGCCCCGTCCGCAAGGAGAAAATGAAATATGTGGGCTATTCACGTTAGCCTGCTTATAAAGTTATCTGTTTAAAATTTTTTTTTTGTCTAATGCATTTTATTTTTGTAATTGAGTAAAAAAAAGAACTTTATGAGCTGATAACCTGATAGGATCCCAAAATGATAACGAAATTATCCAGAAAAAGCCACGAAATGACCCCGACGCTATCGCGGACGGATCCCGAAAACCATCCAGAAACGCCCCGGAAGTGTTTCCAAAAGTTCCCGAAGTAGTCCCAAAAAAACCCGAAATGACAACGAGACGATTCTAGACTTATCCAGATAACCACACAGAAATGATGCCTGAAGGGTACCAAATTGATCCCGAAATAGTCCCGAAAAAGTTCCGAAATTACCCTGACGGGCTCCCGGACGGATCTCAGAAACCATCCAGAAAATATCCAGGAAGGGTCCCTAAATTATCCCGACTAACTCCAGAAAAAGTTCCGAAATGGCTCCGAGGGGATCCACGATGGATCGCGAAAACCATACAGAAATGATTCCGGAAGGATTCCAAAATGATCCCGAAATAGTCCGGAATTGACCCAGATGGGATCCCGCACAGATCCAGAAATGATCCCGGAAGGGTGCAAAAACTATCCCGGAAAAGTAACAAAAAATCCCGAAATGGCTCCTACGGCATCCCGGACGGATCCAGAAATGATCTCGGAAGGGTCCCCAAATGATCCCAAAATGGTCCCGAAATGACCCTGATGGATCCGGCAAACCATCAAGAAATTATGCCGAAAGGGTCCCAAAATGATCCCGAAATAATACAGAAAAAGTCACGAAACGACCCCTAGAGGATCCCCAAATGATCCCGTATTAGCCCCGAAAAGGTCCCGAAATAACCCCGACGGGATCCCGGACAAATCCCGAAAACCATCCAGAAATGATGCCGGAAGGAATCCCAAATGATTCCGTAAAAGTCCCGCATTGATTCCGACGGGATCCCGAACGGATACCGAAAATCATCCAGAAGTGATGCCGGAAAGGTCCCCAAATGATCACCTAATAGTCCCGAAATGACCCTTAAGGGGTCATGGATGGATCTCATAAACCATCCAGAAATGATCCCGATATATTCCCGAAGAAGTCCCGAAATGACCCTGACGGGATCTCGAACGCACCCCTAAATGACCCTGACGGTATCCCGGACAGATCCCGAAATCCATCCAGAAATGATCTTGGGAAGGACCCCAAATGATCCCGAAAAAGTCCCGCAATGATTCCGAGGGGATCCTGATCGGATACCGATAACCATCCAGAAGTGATGCCGGAAAGGTCCTCAAATGATCACCTAATACCAAAATGACCCTGACGGCATCCCGGACTGATCCCAAAATCCATCCAGAAATGATCTTGGGAAGGTCCCAAAATTATCCCGAAATAGTCTCGGAAAAGTTCAGAAATTACCCTGACGGGTTCCCGGACGAATCCTGAAAGCCATCTCTAAATGATCCCGAAAAAGTCCCGAAATGACCCTGACTGGACCCCGATAGGATCCCGAAAACTATCCAGAAATGATGCCGGAAATGTCCTCAAATGATCACCTAATAGTTCCGAAAAGACCCTGACGGGATCCCGAACGGATCCCGACAACTATCTAGAAATGATGCCGAAAGGGCCCGCAAATGATCCCGTATTAGTCGGGAAAAAGTACCGAAATGAACCCGACGGGATGCCGGACGAATCCCAAAAACCAGCCAGAAATGATGCCGGAACTGACACCAAATGATCCCGAAAAAGTCCCGCAATAATTCCGACGGGATCCTTAGCGGATACCGAAAACCATCCAGAAGTGATGCCGAAAAGGTCCTCAAATGATCACCTAATAGTCCCAAAATGACCCTGACGGCATCCCGGACAGATCCCGAAATCCATCCAGAAATGATCTTGGGAGGGTCCCAAAATTATCCCGAAATAGTCTGGGAAAAGTCCAGAAATTACCCTGACGGATACCGGACGAATCCTGAAAACCAATCTTAAATGATGCCGAAAAAGTCCCGAAATGACCCTGATGGGACCCGGAAAGGAACCCGAAAACTAACCAGAAATGATGCCGGAAAGGTCCTCAAATGATCTCCCAATAGTTCCGAAAAGACCCTGACGGGATCCCGAACGGATCCCGACAACTATCCAGAAATGATACCGAAAGGGCCCGCAAATGATCCCGTATTAGTCGAGAAAAAGTCCCGAAATGACCCCGACGGGATGCCGGACGAATCCCAAAAACCATCCAGAAATGATTTTGGAAGGGACCCCAATGATCCCGAAAAAGTCCCGCAATTATTCCGACGGGAATCTGAACGTATACCGAAAACCATCCAGAGTGATGCCGGAACGGTCCTCAAATGCTCACCTAATAGTCCCAAAATGACCCTGAGGGCATCCCGGACAAATCCCGAAATCCATCCAGAAATGATCTTGGGAAGGTCCCAAAATGATCGCGAAATAGTCTCGGAAAAGTCCAGAAATTACCCTGACGGGTTCCCGGACGAATCCTCAACAAAAAATCCCGAAATGGCTCCTACGGCATCCCGGACGGATCCAGAAATGATCTCGGAAGGGTCCCCAAATGATCCCAAAATGGTCCCGAAATGACCCTGATGGATCCGGCAAACCATCAAGAAATTATGCCGAAAGGGTCCCAAAATGATCCCGAAATAATACAGAAAAAGTCACGAAAAGACCCCTAGAGGATCCCCAAATGATCCCGTATTAGCCCCGAAAAGGTCCCGAAATAACCCCGACGGGATCCCGGACAAATCCCGAAAACCATCCAGAAATGATGCCGGAAGGAATCCCAAATGATTCCGTAAAAGTCCCGCATTGATTCCGACGGGATCCCGAACGGATACCGAAAATCATCCAGAAGTGATGCCGGAATGGTCCTCAAATGATCACCTAATAGTCCCGAAATGACCCTTAAGGGGTCATGGATGGATCTCATAAACCACCCAGAAATGATCCCGATATATTCCCGAAGAAGTCCCGAAATGACCCTGACGGGATCTCGAACGCACCCCTAAATGACCCTGACGGTATCCCGGACAGATCCCGAAATCCATCCAGAAATGATCTTGGGAGGGACCCCAAATGATCCCGAAAAAGTCCCGCAATGATTCCGAGGGGATCCTGATCGGATACCGATAACCATCCAGAAGTGATGCCGGAAAGGTCCTCAAATGATCACCTAATACCAAAATGACCCTGACGGCCTCCCGGACTGATCCCAAAATCCATCCAGAAATGATCTTGGGAAGGTCCCAAAATTATCCCGAAATAGTCTCGGAAAAGTTCAGAAATTACCCTGACGGGTTCCCGGACGAATCCTGAAAGCCATCTCTAAATGATCCCGAAAAAGTCCCGAAATGACCCTGACTGGACCCCGATAGGATCCCGAAAACTATCCAGAAATGATGCCGGAAATGTCCTCAAATGATCACCTAATAGTTCCGAAAAGACCCTGACGGGATCCCGAACGGATCCCGACAACTATCTAGAAATGATGCCGAAAGGGCCCGCAAATGATCCCGTATTAGTCGAGAAAAAGTACCGAAATGAACCCGACGGGATGCCGGACGAATCCCAAAAACCAGCCAGAAATGATGCCGGAACTGACACCAAATGATCCCGAAAAAGTCCCGCAATAATTCCGACGGGATCCTTAGCGGATACCGAAAACCATCCAGAAGTGATGCCGAAAAGGTCCTCAAATGATCACCTAATAGTCCCAAAATGACCCTGACGGCATCCCGGACAGATCCCGAAATCCATCCAGAAATGATCTTGGGAGGGTCCCAAAATTATCCCGAAATAGTCTGGGAAAAGTCCAGAAATTACCCTGACGGATACCGGACGAATCCTGAAAACCAATCTTAAATGATGCCGAAAAAGTCCCGAAATGACCCTGATGGGACCCGGAAAGGAACCCGAAAACTAACCAGAAATGATGCCGGAAAGGTCCTCAAATGATCTCCCAATAGTTTCGAAAAGACCCTGACGGGATCCCGAACGGATCCCGACAACTATCCAGAAATGATACCGAAAGGGCCCGCAAATGATCCCGTATTAGTCGAGAAAAAGTCCCGAAATGACCCCGACGGAATGCCGGACGAATCCCAAAAACCATCCAGAAATGATTTTGGAAGGGACCCCAATGATCCCGAAAAAGTCCCGCAATTATTCCGACGGGAATCTGAACGTATACCGAAAACCATCCAGAGTGATGCCGGAACGGTCCTCAAATGCTCACCTAATAGTCCCAAAATGACTCTGAGGGCATCCCGGACAAATCCCGAAATCCATCCAGAAATGATCTTGGGAAGGTCCCAAAATGATCCCGAAATAGTCTCGGAAAAGTCCAGAAATTACCCTGACGGGTTCCCGGACGAATCCTCAAAGCCATCCTTAAATGATCCCGAAAAAGCCCCGAAATTACCCTGACGGGATCCCGAAAGGATTCCAAAAACTATCCAGAAATGATGCCGGAAAGGTCCTCAAATGATCCCCTAATAGTTCCGAAATGACCGTGACGGGATCCCGAACGGATCCCGACAACTATCCAGAAATTATGCCGAAAGGGTCCGCAAATGATCCCGTATTAGTCGAGAAAAAGTCCCGAAATGACCCCGACGGGATCCCGGACGAATCCCAAAACCATCCAGAAATGATGCCGGTAGGTATCCCAAATGATCCCGAAATAATCCCGAAATGACCTCGTCGGCATCCCGGACGGATACCGAAAATTATCCAGAAATGATGCCGGAAAGGTCCACAAATGATCCCCTAATAGTCCCGAAATTACCCTGATGGGATCCCGGACGAATCCCGAAAACCATCCAGAAATTATGCCGGAAGAGCCCCCAAATGATCCCGAAAAAGTCCCCAAATGACCCCGACGAGATCCCGCACGGATCCCGAAAACCATCCAGAAATGATGCCGGAAGAGCCCCAAATGATCCCGAAAAAGTCCCCAAATAACCCCGACCTTTTCTGGAGTATGAAAAGGTTCCGAAATGGCTCCGAGGGAATCAACGACGGATCGCGAAAACCATACAGAAATGATTCCGGAAGGATCCCAAAATGATCCCGAAATAGTCCGGAAATAACCCAGATGGGATCGCACAGATCCAGAAATGATCCCGGAAGGGTCCAAAAACTATCCCGGAAAAGTAACAAAAAATCCCGAAATGGCTCCTACGGCATCCCGGACGGATCCAGAAATGATCTCGGAAGGGTCCCCAAATGATCCCAAAATGGTCCCGAAATGACCCTGATGGATCCGGCAAACCATCAAGAAATTATGCCGGAAGGGTCCCCAAATGATCCCGAAATAAAACAGAAAAAGTCACGAAACGACCCCTAGAGGATCCCCAAATGATCCCGTATTAGCCCCAAAAAAGTCAAAAAATGACCCTGACGGGATCCCGAAAGGATTCCGAAAACAATACAGAAATGATGCCGGAAAGGTCCTCAAATGATCCCCTAATAGTCCCGAAATGACCGTGACGGGATCCCGACAACTATCCAGAAATGATACCGAAAGGGTCCGCAAATGATCCCGTATTAGTCGAAAAAAAGTCCCGAAAGGACCACGACGGGATCCCGGACGAATCCCAAAAACCATCCAGAAATGATGCCGGTAGGTATCCCAAATGATCCCGAAATAGTCCCGAAATGACCTCGTCGGCATCCCGGACGGATCCCGAAAATTATCCAGAAATGATGCCGGAAAGGTTCCCAAATGATCCCCTAATAGTCCCGAAATTACCCTAGTGGGATCCCGGACGGATCCCGAAAACCATCCAGAAATGATGCCGAAAGGGTTCCCAAATGATCCCGTATTAGTCGCGAAAAAGTCTCGAAATGACCCCGACGGGATCCCGGACGGATCCCGAAAACCGTCCAGAAATGATGCCGAAAGGGTTCCCAAATGATCCCGTATTAGTCGCGAAAAAGTCCCGAAATGACCCCGACGGGATCCCGGACGGATCCCGAAAACCATCCAGAAATGATGCCGGAAGAGCCCCCAAATGATCCCGAAAAAGTCCCCAAATGACCCCGACGATATCCTGGACGGATCCCGAAAACCATCCAGAAATGATCCCGGAAGGGTCCCAAAATGATCCCGAAATAGTCCCGAAATTACCCCGGCGTAATCCCGGACCGATCCCGAAAACCATCCAGAAATGATCCCGGAAGGGTCTCGATATGACTCTTACGGGATTACAAATAAGGTGAAGCTAATTATAAAACCATGTTAATAAGGCAGCAGGCGCATTGGAGCGAATAAAAAGTTAGATAGAAACATACAGGTAAAGCTAATAAAAGCGTGCTAATAAAAACAATTGATGGAGGGCGGATGGCGGGAGTAGAGGAGAGTTCCACTGATCGTTCCTCCAAAATTGTCTAGATCTCGTTCTGTATGTACCAGATACCAAAAACTATTGATTTAGGAGAAAATTTAGATTGAGTTATAACAATTTATGGATTTTACACCAGAGGGGGAGATAAAGGGGGGCGGGCGGAGGGTGTCACACTGCTTACTTTGTAAGCCCTCGACTTATTTGACCCCTTGAGTCTGTGATATTGGTGAAGGCCAGTATACGTAAAGTTATAATGTGTAAAAATTATGAAAAATAATTTCTCGAAGGGTCGTGGGACCCCCACCCCTCTTTCCATGTTCGAAAAAAATTTCGCTAGTAGACTACTGTCTGTGTCCCAAATTTCATCAAAATCCGTGTAGCCATTCTGGCGTGATTCAGTCGCAAAGATGAAAAAATATAATAATTAAATTATAACGGTTCCTAAGGGGCGGGGACCACGCCCCTTTTGAAAAATATATAGCTAGTAGATCCTTCTAGACTATTGGCTATATGTGTGCAAAATTTCATCCAAATCGGTCCAGCCGTTCTTGCGTTATTGAGTCACAAAGACAAACGTCTGGACAAACATCCAAACATCCAAACATCCAAACATCTAAACATCCAAACATCCAAACATCTTAACATCCAAACTTTCCCATTTATAATATACTAGCCTTTACCCGCGGCCCCGTCCGCAAGGAAAATTTTAAATATATGGGCTATTCGCGTTAGCCTGCTTATTATCTGTTTAGAATTTTGTTTTCTGTCTAATGCATTTTATTTTTGTAATTGAGTAAAAAAAAGAACTAAATGAGCTGATAACCTGATAGGATCCCAAATGATCCCGAAATTATCCAAAAAAAGCTACGAAATGACCCCAACGCTATCGCGGACGGATCCCGAAAACCATCCAGAAATGCCCCGAAAGGGTCTCCAAAAGTTCCCCGAATAGTCCCAAAAAAACCCGAAATGAGAGCGACACGATTCTAGACGTATCCAGAGAACCACATAGAAATGATCACTGAAGGTGTTCCAAAATGATCCCGAAAAGGTTCCGAAATGACCCTGACGGGCTCCCGGGCGGATCTCAAAAACCATCAAGAAAATATCCAGGAAGGGTCCCTAAATTATCCCGACTAACTCCAGAAAAAGTTCCGAAAGGGCTCCGAGGGGATCCACGATGGATCGCGAAAACCATACAGAAATAATTCCGGAAGGATTCCAAAATGATCCCGAAATAGTCCGGAATTGACCCAGATGGGATCGCGCACAGATCCAGAAATGATCCCGGAAGGGTGCAAAAACTACCCCGGAAAAGTAACAAAAAATCCCGAAATGGTTCCTACGGCATCCCGGACGGATCCAGAAATGATCTCGGAAGGGTCCCCAAATGATCCCAAAATGGTCCCGAAATGACCCTGATGGACCCGGCAAACCATCAAGAAATTATGCCGAAAGGGTCCCAAAATGATCCCGAAATAATACAGAAAAGTCACGAAACGACCCCTAGAGGATCCCCAAATGATCCCGTATTAGCCCCGAAAAGGTCCCGAAATAACCCCGACGTGATCCCGGACAAATCCCGAAAACCATCCATAAATGATGCCGGAAGGAATCCCAAATGATTCCGTAAAAGTCCCGCATTGATTCCGACGGGATCCCGAACGGATACCGAAAATCATCCAGAAGTGATGCCGGAAAGGTCCTCAAATGATTACCTAATAGTCCCGAAATGACCCTTAAGGGGTCATGGACGGATCCCATAAACCATCCAGAAATGATCCCGATATAGTCCCGAAGAAGTCCCGAAATGACCCTGACGGGATCTCGAACGCACCCCTAAATGACCCTGACGGGATTCCGGACAGATCCCGAAATCCATCCAGAAATGATCTTGGGATGGACCCCAAATGATCCCGAAAAAGTCCCGCAATGATTCCGAGGGGATCCTGATCGGATACCGAAAACCATCCAGAAGTGATGCCGGAAAGGTCCTCAAATGATCACCTAATACCAAAATGACCCTGACGGCATCCCCGACTGATCCCAAAATCCATCCAGAAATCATCTTGGGAAGGTCCCAAAATTATCCCGAAATAGTCTCGGAAAAGTTCAGAAATTACCCTGACGGGTTCCCGGACGAATCGTGAAAGCCATCTCTAAATGATCCCGAAAAAGTCCCGAAATGACCCTGACTGGACCCCGAAAGGATCCCGAAAACTATCCAGAAATGATGCCGGAAATGTCCTCAAATGATCACCTAATAGTTCCGAAAAGACCCTGACGGGATCCCGAACGGATCCCGACAACTATCTAGAAATGATGCCGAAAGGGCCCGCGAATGATCCCGTATTAGTCGAGAAAAAGTCCGGAAAAGAACCCGACGGGATGCCGGACGAATCCCAAAAACCACCCAGAAATGATCTTGGGAGGGTACCAAAGTTATCCCGAAATAGTCTGGGAAAAGTCCAGAAATTACCCTGACGGATCCCGGACGAATCCTGAAAACCAATCTTAAATGATGCCGAAAAAGTCCCGAAATGACCCTGATGGGACCCGGAAAGGATCCCGAAAACTAACCAGAAATGATGCCGGAAAGGTCCTCAAATGATCTCCCAATAGTTCCGAAAAGACCCTGACGGGATCCCGAACGGATCCCGACAACTATCCAGAAATGATACCGAATGGGCCCGCAAATGATCCCGTATTAGTCGAGAAAAAGTCCCGAAATGACCCCGACGGTATGCCGGACGAATCCCAAAAACCATCCAGAAATGATGTCGGAAGGGACCCCAATGATCCCGAAAAAGTCCCGCAATTATTCCGACGGGAATCTGAACGGATACCGAAAACCATCCAGAAGTGATGCCGGAACGGTCCTCAAATGCTCACCTAATAGTCCCAAAATGACCCTGAGGGCATCCCGGACAAATCCCGAAATCCATCCAGAAATGATCTTGGGAAGGTCCCAAAATGATCCCGAAATAGTCTCGGAAAAGTCCAGAAATTGCCCTGACGGGTTCCCGGACGAATCCTGAAAGTCATCCTTAAATGATCCCGAAAAAGCCCCGAAATGACCCTGACGGGATCCCGAAAGGATTCCAAAAACTATCCAGAAATGATGCCGGAAAGGTCCTCAAATGATCCCCTAATAGTTCCGAAATTACCGTGACGGGATCCCGAACGGATCCCGACAACTATCGAGAAATTATGCCGAAAGGGTCCGCAAATGATCCCGTATTAGTCGAGAAAAAGTCCCGAAATGACCCCGACGGGATCCCGGACGAATCCCAAAACCATCCAGAAATGATGCCGGTAGCTATCCCAAATGATCCCGAAATAATCCCGAAATGACCTCGTCGGCATCCCGGACGGATACCGAAAATTATCCCGAAATGATGCCGGAAAGGTCCACAAATAATCCCCTAATAGTCCCGAAATTACCCTGATGGGATCCCGGACGGATCCCGAAAACCATCCAGAAATGATGCCGGAAGAGCCCCCAAATGATCCCGAAAAAGTCCCCAAATGACCCCGACGATATCCCGGACGGATCCCGAAAACCATCCAGAAATGATGCCGGAAGAGCCCCCAAATGATCCCGAAAAAGTCCTCAAATGACCCCGACGAGATGCCGCACGGATCCCGAAAACCATCCAGAAATGATGCCGGAAGAGCCCCAAATGATCCCGAAAAAGTCCCCAAATGACACCGACATACTCCAGAAAAGGTTCCGAAATGGCTCCGAGGGAATCAAAGACGGATCGCGAAAACCATACAGAAATGATTCCGGAAGGATCCCAAAATGATCCCGAAATAGTCCGGAAATGACCCAGATGGGATCCCGCACAGATCCAGAAATGATCCCGGAAGGGTCCAAAAACTATCCCGGAAAAGTAACAAAAAATCCCGAAATGGCTCCTACGGCATCCCGGACGGATCCAGAAATGATCTCGGAAGGGTCCCCAAATGATCCCAAAATGGTCCCGAAATGACCCTGATGGATCCGGCAAACCATCAAGAAATTATGCCGGAAGGGTCCCCAAATGATCCCGAAATAAAACAGAAAAAGTCACGAAACGACCCCTAGAGGATCCCCAAATGATCCCGTATTAGCCCCGAAAAAGTCCCAAAATGACCCTGACGGGATCCCGAAAGGATTCCGAAAACAATACAGAAATGATGCCGGAAAGGTCCTCAAATGATCCCCTAATAGTCCCGAAATGACCGTGACGGGATCCCGACAACTATCCAGAAATGATGCCGAAAGGGTCCGCAAATGATCCCGTATTAGTCGAAAAAAAGTCCCGAAAGGACCAAGACGGGATCCCGGACGAATTCCAAAAACCATCCAGAAATGATGCCGGTAGGTATCCCAAATGATCCCGAAATAGTCCCGAAATGACCTCGTCGGCATCCCGGACGGATCCCGAAAATTATCCAGAAATGATGCCGGAAAGGTTCCCAAATGATCCCCTAATAGTCCCGAAATTACCCTAATGGGATCCCGGACGGATCCCGAAAACCATCCAGAAATGATGCCGAAAGGGTTCCCAAATGATCCCGTATTAGTCGCGAAAAAGTCCCGAAATGACCCCGACGGGATCCCGGACGGATCCCGAAAACCATCCAGAAATGATGCCGAAAGGGTTATCAAATGATCCCGTATTAGTCGCGAAAAAGTCCCGAAATGACCCCGACGGGATCCCGGACGGATCCCGAAAACCATCCAGAAATGATGCCGGATGAGCCCCAAAATGATCCCGAAAAAGTCCCCAAATGACCCCGACGAGATCCCGGACGGATCCCGAAAACCATCCAGAAATGATGCCGGAAGAGCCCCCAAATGATCCCGAAAAAGGCCCCAAATGACCCCGACGATATCCCGGACGGATCCCGAAAACCATCCAGAAATGATGCCGGAAGAGCCCCCAAATGATCCCGAAAAAGTCCCCATATGACCCCGACGAGATCCCGCACGGATCCCGAAAACCATCCAGAAATGATGCCGAAAGGGTCCCCAAATGATCGCGAAATAGTCCCGAAATGATTCCGGAATAGTCCCGAAAATGTTCCAAAATAACCCCGACGGGATCCCGGACGGATCCCGTAAACTATACAGAAATGATCCCGGAAGGGTCCCAAAATGATCCCGAAATAGTCCCGAAAAAGTCCCGAAATTACCCCGGCGTAATCCCGGACCGATCCCGAAAACCATCCAGAAATGATCCCGGAAGGGTCTCGATATGACCCTTACGGGATTACAAATAAGGTGAAGCTAATTATAAAACCATGTTAATAAGGCAGCAGGCGCATTGGAGCGAATAAAAAGTTAGATAGAAACATACAGGTAAAGCTAATAAAAGCGTGCTAATAAAAACAATTGATGGAGGGCGGATGGCGGGAGTAGAGGAGTGGACCACTGATCGTTCCTCCAAAATTGTCTAGATCTCGTTCTGTATGTACCAGATACCAAAAACTATTGATTTAGGAGAAAATTTAGATTGAGTTATAACAATTTATGGATTTTACACCAGAGGGGGAGATAAAGGGGCGGGCGGAGGGTGTCACTGCTTACTTTGTAAGCCCTAGACTTATTTGACCCCTTGAGTCTGTGATATTGGTGAAGGCCAGTATACGCAAAGTTATAATGTGTAAAAATTATGAAAAATAATTTCTCGAAGGGGTCGTGGGACCCCCACCCCTCTTTCCATGTTCGAAAAAAATTTCGCTAGTAGACTACTGTCTGTGTCCCAAATTTCATCAAAATCCGTGTAGCCATTCTGGCGTGATTCAGTCGCAAAGACGAAAAAATATAATAATTAAATTATAACTGTTCCTAGGGGGCGGGGACCACGCCCCTTTTGAAAAATATATAGCTAGTAGATCCTTCTAGACTATTGGCTACATGTGTGCAAAATTTCATCCAAATCGGTCCAGCCGTTCTTGCGTTATTGAGTCACAAAGACAAACGTCTGGACAAACATCCAAACATCCAAACATCCAAACATCTAAACATCCAAACATTTTAACATCCAAACTTTCCCATTTATAATATATACTAGCCTTTACCCGCGGCCCCGTCCGCAAGGAGAAAATAAAATATATGTGCTATTCACGTTAGCCTGCTTATCAAGTTGTCTGTTTAAAAATTTTTTCTGTCAATGTATTTTATTTTTTAATACAGTAAAAAAAAAGAACTAACTGAGCTGATGGGCACGCTTACATGAATAGTACAATACACTTTTTTCGAATTAAAAAAAATACATTTTGTTTCTAAGTTAAATTAATTGATATGACAGGGGTGAAAGAATTACTACTCATAGAACAAAGGAGTGAAACTACAATTAGCTAAAACCAAAAAGAAGTTTTTAAATGAAAGCAGTGTTGCTTTTTCGGGTATTTAGTTGGTTAAAATATTACAAAAATTTTAATTATAGTTGTAATAGTTCGTTACAGGATTCATTTAAAAATAGAACGAAAAAGCTGTGATATATTAAAGATAAAACATACCGAATTTTAATTACGAATAATTTGCCGTAAATCCACGGCCATGTGTGCTGAATTACCGGTTTCGAAGAGACCTAAAATGATCCCGGAAGTGTCCCTAAATGACACCAAATAGTCACGAAATGATGCCGACGGGATCCTGGACAAATCTCGAAAACTATCCAGGAATGATGCCGGAAGGGTCCCAAAATAATCCCGAAGTAGTCACGAAAAGTCCCGAAATGACCCTGACGGGATCCCGGACGGGATCCCGGACGGATCCCGAAAACCATCCAGATTTGATTCCTGAACGGTCCGCAAATGATCCCGATATAGTCCGAAAAAGTTCCGAAAAAACTCTGACGGGATCCCGGACAAATCCCGAAAATCGCCCAGAAATTATCCCGGAGGAGTCCCAAAATGATTCCGAAATAGTAGTCACGAAAAAGGCCCGAAATGACCCTGACGGGATCCCGAAAACCATCCAGAAATGACTCTGGAGGGATCCGGAAATGATCCCGGAAAAGTCCACAAACCATCCAGAATTGATCTCTGAAGGTTCCGCAAATGATCCCGAAATAGTCCCGAAAGTCACGAAAAACTCAGACCCATCCCGAAAATCATGAAGAAATTATCCTGGAAGGGTACCAAAATTACCCCGAAATAACTCCGACGGGATCCCGGACAGATCCCGAAAATCATCCAGAACTGAGCTCTGAAACGTCCGCAAATAATCCAGAAATAGTCCGGAAAAAGTCCCGAAAAAACTCCGTCGGGATCCCGGACAGATCCCGAAAATCACCCAGAAATTATGCCGGAGGGGTCCCAAACTGATTCCGAAATAGTCCCGAAAAAGTCCCGAAATTACCTTGAGGGGATCCCAGACCGATACCGAAAACCATCCAGAATTGATCTCTAAAGGGTCCGCAATTTATCCCAGATAAAGTCGCGAAAAAACTACGAAGGGATCCCGAACAGATCCCGAAAATCATAGGGAAATTATCCCGGAAGGGTCCCAAAATGATCCCGAAATAGTCCCGAAAAGGCGCGAAATAACCCTGACGGGATCCCGGACGAATCCCGAAAACCACCCAGAAATGATCTTTAAGGGCAACTGACCCCGAAATAGTCGTGAAAAAGTCCCGAAATTACCCCGACGGGATCCCGAAAACCATCCAGAAATTATCCCTGAAGGATCCCCAAATGATCCAAGAACAGTCTCGAAATTCCCTGACATTCTCCCGAAAAAGTAAAAAAATAAACCCGACGGGATCTCGGAAGGATCCCGAAAACGATCCAGAAATGATGCCGGAAGGGACACCAAATGATCCCGAAAAATTCCCGAAATTCCCCCGATGGGATCCCGGACGGATCCCGGACCATCCAGAAATGATGCCGGTTGGTACCCCAAAATGATCCCGAAATAGGCCAGAAATGACCCCGTCGGGATCCCGGACGGATCCCCAAAAGTATACAGAAATGATGCTGGAAGGTGAAATGATCCCCTTAAAGAAAGATGAAAAATGAAATGATCCCCTTATAGTTCCGAAATGATCCTGACGGGATTCCCGACGGATCCCGATAACTATCCAGAAATGATGCCGGAAAGGTTCCCAAGTTATCCCCAAATAGTCCCGAAATTACCCTGACGGTATCCCGGACGGATACCGAAAACCATCTAGAAAAGTGGCCGGAAGATACCCCAAATGATCCCGCAAAAGTCCCAAAATGACCCCGACAGGATCCCGGACGAATCCCGAAAACCATCCAGAAATGATGCCGGAATGGACCCCAAATGGTCCCGAAATGACACCGACGGGATCCCGGACGGATACCGAAAACCATCCAGAAATGATGCCGGCAGGTACCCCAAATTATCCCGAAATAGTCCCGAAATGACCCTGACGGGATCGCGGACGGATTCCGAAAACCATCCAGAAATGATGCCGATAAGGTCCCCAAATGATCCTGTATTAGTCGAGAAAAAATTCCGAAATGACTCCGACGGGATCCCGGACGGATCCCGAAAACCATCTAGAATTGATACCGGAAGGTACCCCAAATGATGCCGAAATAGTCCCGAAATGACATCGACGGGATCCCGGACGGATCCCGAAAACCATCCAGAAATGATGCCGGAGGAGACCCCAAATGATCCCGCTAAAGACCCAAAATGACCCCGACAGGGTCCCGGACGGATCTCGTAAACCATCCAGAAATGATGCCGGAAGAGACCCCCAAATGATCCCGCAAAAGTCCCAAAATGACCCCGACAGGATCCCGGACGGATCCCGTAAACCATCCAGAAATGATGTCGGAAGAGACCCCAAATGATCCCGCAAAAGTCCCAAAATGACCCCGACAGGATCCCGGACGGATCCCGTAAACCATCCAGAAATAATGCCGGAGGAGACCCCAAATGATCCCGCTAAAGTCCCAAAATGACCCCGACAGGGTCCCGGACGGATCCCGTAAACCATCCAGAAATGATGCTGGAAGAGACCCCAAATGATCCCGCAAAAGTCCCAAAATGACCCCGACAGGATCCCGGACGGATCCCGTAAACCATCCAGAAATGATGCCGGAAGAGACTCCAAATGATCCCGCAAAAGTCCCAAAATGACCGCGACAGGATCCCGGACGGATCCCGTAAACCATCCAGAAATGATGCCGGAAGAGACCCCAAATGATCCCGCAAAAGTCCCAAAATGACCCCGACAGTATCCCGGACGGATCCCGTAAACCATCCAGAAATGATGCCGGAGGAGACCCCAAATGATCCCGCAATAGTCTCAAAATGACCCCGACAGGATCCCGGACGGATCCCGAAAACCATCCAGAAATGATGCTGGGAGAGACCCCAAATGATCCCGCAAAAGTCTCAAAATTACCCCGACAGGATCCCGGACGGATCCCGAAAACCATCCAGAAATGATGCTGGAAGAGACCCCAAATGATCCCGCAAAAGTCCCAAAATGACCCCGACAGGATCCCGGACGGATCCCGTAAACCATCCAGAAATGATGCCGGAGGAGACCCCAAATGATCCCGCAAAAGTCTCAAAATTACCCCGACAGGATCCCGGACGGATCCCGAAAACCATCCAGAAATGATGCTGGAAGAGACCCCAAATGATCCCGCAAAAGTCCCAAAATGACCCCGACAGGATCCCGGACGGATCCCGTAAACCATCCAGAAATGATGACGGAAGAGACCCCAAATGATCCCGCAAAAGTCCCAAAATGACCCCGACAGGATCCCGGACGGATCCCGTAAATCATCCAGAAATGATGCCGGAGGAGACCCCAAATGATCCCGCAAAAGTCTCAAAATTACCCCGACAGGATCCCGGACGGATCCCGAAAACCATCCAGAAATGATGCTGGAAGAGACCCCAAATGATCCCGCAAAAGTCCCAAAATGACCCCGACAGGATCCCGGACGGATCCCGTAAACCATCCAGAAATGATGCCGGAAGAGACCCCAAATGATCCCGCAAAAGTCCCAAAATGACCCCGACAGGATCCCGGACGGATCCCGTAAACCATCCAGAAATGATGCCGGAGGAGACCCCAAATGATCCCGCAAAAGTCTCAAAATTACCCCGACAGGATCCCGGACGGATCCCGAAAACCATCCAGAAATGATGCCGGAAGAGACCCCAAATGATCCCGCAAAAGTCCCAAAATGACGCCGACGGGATCCCGGACGGTTCCCGTAAACCATCCAGAAATGATGCCGGAGGAGACCCCAAATGATCCCGCAAAAGTCTCAAAATTACCCCGACAGGATCCCGGACGGATCCCGAAAACCATCCAGAAATGATGCTGGAAGAGACCCCAAATGATCCCGCAAAAGTCCCAAAATGACCCCGACAGGATCCCGGACGGATCCCGTAAACCATCCAGAAATGATGCCGGAAGAGACCCCAAATGATCCCGCAAAAGTCCCAAAACGACCCCGACAGGATCCCGGACGGATCCCGTAAACCATCCAGAAATGATGCCGGAGGAGACCCCAAATGATCCCGCAAAAGTCTCTAAATGACCCCGACAGGATCCCGGACGGATCCCGAAAACCATCCAGAAATGATGCTGGAAGAGACCCCAAATGATCCCGCAAAAGCCCCAAAATGACCCCGACAGGATCCCGGACGGATCCCGTAAACCATCCAGAAATAATGCCGGAAGAGACCCCAAATGATCCCGCAAAAGTCCCAAAATGACGCCGACGGGATCCCGGACGGATCCCGTAAACCATCCAGAAATGATGCCGGAAGAGACCCCAAATGATCCCGCAAAAGTCCCAAAATGACGCCGACGGGATCCCGGACGGATCCCTAAAACCATCCAGGAATGATTACGGAAAGGACCCAAACTGACCCCGAAAAAGTCCCGTAATGATCCCGAAAACCATCAAGAATTTATCTCTCGAAGGTACGCAAATAATCCCGAAAGTACCCCGACGGGATCCCGGACGGATCCCGAAAACCATCCAGAAATGATGCCGGAAGGGTCCCCAAATGATCGCGAAATAGTCCCGAAATGATTCCGGAATAGTCCCGAAAATGTCCCAAAATAACCCCGGCGGGATCCCGGACGGATCCCGAAAACTATACAGAAATGATCCCGGAAGGGTCCCAAAATGATCCCGAAATAGTCCCGAAAAAGTCCCGAAATTACCCCGGCGTAATCCCGGACCGATCCCGAAAACCATCCAGAAATGATCCCGGAGGGTCTCGATATGACCCTTACGGGATTACAAATAAGGTGAAGCTAATTATAAAACCATGTTAATAAGGCAGCAGGCGCATTGGAGTGAATAAAAAGTTACATAAAAACATACAGGTAAAGCTAATAAAAGCGTGCTAATAAAAACAATTGATGGAGGCGGATGGTGGGAGTAGAGGAGAGGACCACTGATCGTTCCTCCAAAATTGTCTAGATCTCGTTCTGTATGTACCAGATACCAAAAACTATTGATTTAGGAGAAAATTTATATTGATTTATAACAATTTATAGATTTTACACCAGAGGGGAAATAAAGGGGGAGGGGGGGCGGCGGGTGTCACTGCTTACTTTGTAAGCCCTCGACTTATTTGACCCCTTGAGTCTGTGATATTGGTGAAGGCCAGTATACATAAAGTTATAATGTGTAAAAATTATTAAAAAATAATTTCTCGAAGGGGTCGTGGGACCCCCACCCCTCTTTCCATGTTCGAAAAAAATTTCGCTAGTAGACTACTGTCTGTGTCCCAAATTTCATCAAAATCCGTGTAGCCATTCTGGCGTGATTCAGTCGCAAAGACGAAAAAATATAATAATTAAATTATAACTGTTCCTAGGGGGCGGGGACCACGCCCCTTTTCAAAAATATATAGTTGGTAGATCCTTCTAGACTATTGGCTATATGTGTGCAAAATTTCATCCAAATCGGTCCAGCCGTTCTTGCGTGATTGAGTCACAAAGACAAACGTCTGGACAAACATCCAAACATCCAAACATCCAAACATCCAAACATCCAAACATCTTCACATCCAAACTTTGCCATTTATAATATATATATATTAGATTAGATATTATATTGTCACGGATATTAACATAACTAAGTTATACCATCACTAAAGCCGTGGTTATTCACGAACGTACGTAGAAAAAACGTGTCAGCTGACACGACCTATCTTATGAGTGTGCAATGTAAACGAAAACTCACCGACGTGCAACGCCCGTACGTACGTAGCCCGGAACGTAGAAATCAAAACAATTTTGATTTTTTCCGTAAGAACGTGTCAGCTGATCGCTCTCTCACTAGACAGAGTTGCCTAGTAAACTTTTGTACGCTAATTTTTGACGGTTTGCAATTTTATGCAAAAACGCATAATTAAAGTTTGAAAAATTGTGAAAATAATTCGAAATAATTATGTAAAAGTGCTGATTATAAATATTTTATCTATTTATACTTATTTAATATGTATTCCGGCCTTTTACAATATCAAAAATTAAATTGGAAAAAGTTGATGTTTCCATAAGCATACATGCAAAATGGTCAATGGCAACAGTGCTTATTTGTAAACAATACACACACAAATATGTTATGTGCATGTACACAGACGCACACATTGATTCCTACGGGCTTGAGAGTTCGGTCAAACGTGCTTGGTACGACAAACGTCCGTACATACGGTACACGTCGGTGGGTAACTGCCGCATAAGGCGATGCCAAGGCCACGATAAGCAGTATTTACGTCAATAATCAAATCATGTATACACATATATAAGGCAGCCGAAAGATGTCACACACAGATGCATTTACTTATACGCCTATGTATGCGCGAGAGACTGTAAACTACAAACATTCCCATCAATAATTCAATCATTATGTATCTACATAAACGAATAAATAATTGCGTCTACACATATGTACGTATACGAGCAGCGGAGCGGCAAGGCACAAACACATGCATATATCTGAGTTGTCACAAGAGAGAGCAATAATTTGTGCACGTAGTTGTGGCTGGCGATTTTGTAGCCGAAACTAACTAGCAACTTCTGGAAATCGAAGAGCCTAGAAGTATGCAGCGTAAACTATAAAAGCGGGGCAGGCGAGTAAGAAGGAATTCAGTTTGAGTTGAGTTATCAATCAGTTTGGTTATTAAGCCAGCGAGTAGCAAAGTATAAGTGTATTGTGAAGTACTTTAATAAAGGCTATTTTTCCATTATTCAATATTGGAGTTATTTATTCAACAGTTTAGTGATTCGAACTTAGCAGAGGATTGCAAATAAGAGGATTTGCAGCAAATTCGTTACAATTGGTGTCGGAAGAGGAATTGTTGAATAAATTCGAGAGGACAACAAGGACATGGCAAAGTTCAGTGAATTAAAGATCCAGCAACTAAAGAAGGAGTTGGAGAACCGTGCATTGAATACAAGCGGCGTTAAACACGAACTTCAGGCACGGCTAAGAGAGGCAACGGAAGCAGAAGGAATTAACGTGGAAGAGTATGTCTTTCATCTTGATGTCGACGAGACAACAAAAATTGAAGAGAAAAACGAAACATCGCAGACAGTTACGAGCACAGACTTGAACGTGATATTGGCTGCAATATCTGCTCAAACATCGACAGTAACATCCAAGATGGAAGCACAAGAGATGCGTATTTCAGAAATGTCGACACAGATAACATCCAAGATGGAAACACAGCTCGAAGAACAGAAGACATATATGGCATCCCAACTGGAAGAGCAGAAGACATATATGGCATCCCAACTGGAATCACAGGAGGCACGTATATCTGAAATGTCGGCAGAAATTTTGGAACAGGTATCATCAAAACTGGAAGCGCAGGATGCAAAAATGGCTCAATTTCAGGCAGAAGTAGATGATTTAAAAGGTCGTATGGAGCAGTTACAACTAAATCGCCCAGCTGTTTCAGCAAGTAATCCAAAGGTAAAGACACCATCCTTTGATGGTTCTGTTCCTTTTCAGGTCTTTAAGCTACAGTTTGAGAAGACCGCAGCAGTGAACCAATGGAATGCTGAAGATAAAGTTGCAGCTCTGTTCGTGGCACTGAAAGGGCCTGCCGCGGAAATCTTACAGACCATCCCAGAGTACGAGCGGAACCACTACGAAACATTGATGAGCGCTTTAGAGAGACGTTACGGAAGCGAGCATAGGAAACAGATATTCCAAATTGAGTTGCAAAACCGCTACCAAAAAGCAAATGAGACATTGCAGGAGTTTGCTTCAGATATTGAAAGATTGGCTCATCTTGCAAATGCGGACGCACCCGTGGAATACACTGAAAGGGTAAAAATCCAGAGCTTCATAAATGGCATACGAGATGTGGAAACGAAGCGGGCTACATATGCGAATCCAAAGCTAACGTTTGCTGAAACGGTATCGCATGCACTGACTCAGGAAACAGCCTCACTTTTGAGTAAGCCAGCGTACAAAGCTCATCGCGTGGAAGTGGAAAAGCCAGACTGGGTAGATGCAATTTTGGAAGCATTGAAGGGTACGCAGCAGAAGAATAATGATGCAGTCAAATGCTTTAAGTGTGGAAAGCCAGGGCATATTGCGCGTTATTGCAACACCAACCCTAACAGTTCCAACAATGTGGGTGGTCGTAAACGCAGAGCAGAAGGAGATGAGCAAATCTCCAAGGCAAATCAATCGTTAAACTAAAGCGAGTCAGCAGCAAGGGGCGACAGCTGACTCCCTCAATTGAATGCCCCATAATCTCTATCTCACAAATTGGAAGAAGGTCGAGCAATCTTACTGTCGGAGGACATGTGGATGGAAAGGAACGTTTACTGACTGTAGATACGGGTGCATCTCATTCCATCATTCGAGCGGATTTAATCAACAAGAAGATAAGACCATTGCATGGAGCAATATTGCGTACAGCCACTGGAGAAGACACCCAGGTAATTGGAGAAGTAGAATGTGAAGTAGCAATTGGGAACGTCACGGTACTACACAATTTTATAGTGGCAGGAATTGTTGATGAAATCATAATTGGAGTGGACTTCTTAATCAACCAAGGCATCAAAATCGATATGCAAAGCAAGACGATGCGATATAAGAACATGGATGTGCCACTTAATTTCGGCTACGAGAGAGGCTACAGCAGTAAACGAGTGCTGGTGGAAGAGAGTCAGCAAATACCACCAAAATCAGAAGCAGTCATCTGGGCAAAGGTTGATGGAGATTGTGGGACAAACAAATTGTGGGTTGTCGAAGCAGCAAATAAATCAGCACTGAATATACTTGTAGGAAAAACCCTGGCTATGACAAAACAAGATGGACGTATTCCGGTAAGAGTACTCAATGAGTTCAAGTCACCATTCAATTTGACCAAAGGAGCTATTTTGGGAAGATGCCAAGAGGCCGAAGTAGTTATTAACTGTGAACAGCTCCAGGAACACGTTTCATCTAGTAATACTGATCTTTCAAATGATATCACGGCATGGACGCATGGGCTAGAGGAAGCCTATCAGAGTAAGGCAAACCAACTGCTCATAAAATACGCAAACATATTTGACCAGGATGGCTCCAAACCAGGCCGCACCAATGTTGTGAAACATCAAATTGACACTGGAGATGCGAGGCCGATCCGTCAAGCTCCACGTAGTGTTCCACTGGCGAAGCGGGAAGTTGTGAGTCAAATCATACAAGAAAAGGGTGACAGCGGCGTCATCGAACCATCAGCTAGTCCATGGAGCTCACCGGTAGTACTTGTAAAGAAGAAGGATGGAAAAATGAGGTTTTGCGTGGACTACCGAAAGTTGAATGACGTTACGAAAAAGGATAGCTACCCGTTGCCAAGGACTGACGACACTCTGGACTCGCTATCTGGTACGAAATGGTTTTCCACACTGGACTTGAAAAGCGGCTACTGGCAAGTTGAGGTGAAGGGGGAAGATAAAGAGAAAACAGCCTTCAGTGTCGGTGATGGTCTTTGGCAATTTACAGTGATGCCTTTTGGACTTTGTAATGCATCAGCTACTTTTGAGAGACTCATGGACCAGGTACTGAAAGGACTACATTGGAAAACATGCTTAGTGTACCTGGACGACATCATCTTATTGGGCAAGAGTTTTGATGAACATCTTAAAAACTTGGAGGAAGTTTTCCAGAGAATTGCTGGCGCTGGTCTGAAGTTAAGTCCCAAAAAGTGTACGCTGTTTAAAAAGGAAGTAAATTATTTGGGCCACAAGGTAACGACAGAAGGTGTCTGCACAGCAAATGAAAAGATAGAGGCAGTAAAGGATTGGCCAAGACCACAGAATCTGCATGAATTGAGAAGTTTCCTTGGGCTGTGCACATATTACCGCCGATTTGTACCAAATTTTGCCAGCTTAGCCCATAGTCTCCACGAGCTAACAAGGAAAAATAAAGCTTTTGAATGGAAGAAGGAGCAAGAAGTAGCTTTCCAAACATTGAAAGAGCGGTTATGCACTGCCCCAATGTTGGCATACCCGATTCCAGGAGCAACGTCTATTCTAGATACAGATGCGAGCGGATATGCTATAGGAGGCGTTTTATCACAACTGGTCGATGGACAAGAGAAGGTAGTTGCATATTACAGCCGTTCAATTGGAAAACCAGAGAGGAACTATTGCGTTACACGGAGAGAGCTGTTGGCATTGGTAGAGTGCATTAAAAATTTTCACAAATACCTCTACGGCCAACGATTCCGTGCCAGGACAGATCACGCAGCGTTGAAATGGCTTCTGCAGTTCCGTAATCCGGAAGGACAATTGGCACGATGGATCGAGCGACTACAAAGCTACGATTTTTCCATTGAGCATCGAAAAGGTAGTACCCATGGAAATGCCGATGCAATGTCACGAAGACCATGTAGTTTGGAATGCAAGCACTGTTCAAAAGCCGAGGCTAAAGAAGACATTATAGATGTCCGGCTAATGACTATAACATGTACAGATGAATGGGACAAGGAACAGCTAAGAAAGTGCCAGCTAGAAGATGCAGATCTGTCACGTGTTATGCAAGGGCTCGAACGAAATGAAAGACCAAACAGAGAAGAGATGTCAGCAGAGAGTCCCATTGCGAAGTCATATTGGGCACAGTGGAACAGTTTAGAATTGATATCCGGTTGCCTTCATCGAGTATGGGAGAGTGAGGATGGTAAATACAAGAATAAACTGATAGTTGTTCCCAGAAAGAGGATTCCTGATGTGCTCAGCGGGCTGCATAATGGTCCAAGCGGAGGAAATCTTGGAATCACGAAGACGCTCGAGAAGATTAAACAGAGATTCTATTGGGTTGGTTGCCGTCAGTCGGTCACTGAGTGGATTGCGAACTGCGAGGTTTGCAGCAGAGCGAAAGGGCCCAGAACACGAAGTCATGGCCAGATGAAGCAATATAACTCAGGTGCGCCATTTGAAAGGATCGCTATGGATGTTGCCGGTCCATTTCCTACTAGCAACGGCGGAAACAAATATGTACTGGTAGTTATGGATTATTTCAGCAAATAGCCAGAGGTATACCCAATCCCAAATCAAGAAGCGGAAACGGTAGCAGAAGTGTTTATAAACAATTGGGTTGCAAGGTATGGTGTACCAATGGAGTTACATTCTGACCAAGGCAGGAATTTTTAATCAGCTGTGTTCCAGGAAATGTGTAAGTCATTGGGCATTCGAAAAACACGGACAACTGCATTGCATCCTCAATCCGATGGTATGGTAGAACGATTCAATAGAACATTGGAGGAGCACTTAAGGAAAGTAGTGGACAAGTACCAAAAAGAATGGGATACCCGCATACCATTATTCTTGATGGCTTACCGATCAGCAGTGCATGAGACAACGGGCCAAACCCCTGCAAAAGTAATTTTTGGCAATGACCTTAGACTGCCAGCTGATTTGAAGTTTGGGGTAGATGCCAATGCGGAGAGAAATGTCAGGAAATCCACTAGTGATTTGGAAGAAGAGCTAAGAGAAATACATGATCTGATAAGGCAACGAACAAAGATTATGAGTGACAAGATGAAAGCCAGATATGATAAAGCAATTAATTCAGAAGGTTTTCAGGAAGGAGATTTAGTGCTGTTATACAACCCGCAACGAAAAAAAGGTTTGTCCCCGAAATTGCAATGTAATTGGGAAGGCCCATACAAAGTTGTAAAACCGATCAACGATGTAGTGTACCGCATACAAACCATCGGTAAACCACGAACCAAAATGAAAGTGGTCCATTTGGAAAGGCTGGCAACGTTTAGATCGGGAGATTTGTCTGATCGGGACGATCAGACTTAGGTGGAGGGCAGTGTCACGGATATTAACATAACTAAGTTATACCATCACTAAGGCGATGCCAAGGCTACGATAAGCAGTATTTACGTCAATAATCAAATCATGTATACACATATATAAGGCAGCCGAAAGATGTCACACACAGATGCATTTACTTATACGCCTATGTATGCGCGAGAGACTGTAAACTACAAACATTCCCATCAATAATTCAATCATTATGTATCTACATAAACCAGGGATGCACCTTAACGTTAAGCTAATCGTTTATCAAAAAATTTCCACCGTTTCCGTTGAAACACTTCGAAATATTATCGATAAAGAAATTATCAAGATTAATTGTATCTCGTTTTTAACGGAAACGAAAAGCTTTCGCTAACGTTAAAAACGTTAACAAAAACGTGATACTTCATGTTTGAATTGTGCTGGCAATGCTATATAATTCGTTGGTGGTAATGTCAAAAATACTCTGAGAAATGTTCGTACTGTCAAAATTCATGAGAAAAGTTGCAATCAGCTTGGCTAATGCTTTCACCTTTAATGACTCCGCCATGAATCAGCTTTGCCAGCATAGTTTGAAATTAATAATCAACATAAACGATTTGATTTCGTTTTGATACGGCAGAAAACGAAACAAAATCATTTCGTTAATTTGACGTTCTTAACGTTAATAAACGAAACGAAATGACTTTGTTTCGTTTATTAACGTTAATTATCGTAACGAAATGATATCGGTTCGTTGGTTAAGCATGCCTGACATAAACGAATAAATAATTGCGTCTACACATATGTACGTATACGAGCAGCGGAGCGGCAATGCACAAACACATGCATATATCTGAGTTGTCACAAGAGAGAGCAATAATTTGTGCACGTAGTTGTGGCTGGCGATTTTGTAGCCGAAACTAACTAGCAACTTCTGGAAATCGAAGAGCCTAGAAGTATGCAGCGTAAACTATAAAAGCGGGGCAGGCGAGTAAGAAGGAATTCAGTTTGAGTTGAGTTATCAATCAGTTTGGTTATTAAGCCAGCGAGTAGCAAAGTATAAGTGTATTGTGAAGTACTTTAATAAAGGCCATTTTTCCATTATTCAATATTGGAGTTATTTATTCAACAGTTTAGTGATTCGAACTTAGCAGAGGATTGCAAATAAGAGGATTTGCAGCAAATTCGTTACAATATATTAGATTAGATATGGCAACATAAGCTGTCGCAACAACTTTTCTTGTTCATTTAACTACTAAACGGTCAATTACGAATAAACGATTTGTGCGCAGTTGATTCAACGTCTTGTTGCGATTGGTAAAAATTAACAAAAATTTGGTTGAATTGACCCATATTTCCGTTGATTTTACCAGTATTTTTCTTTCAGTGTAAGTAACTAATGCACCTAATGTTGAAATTCGATGCTTGGACTGACCAAGAAATTGTCTACGTTTCGGGAGCCATAACTCGAAGGAAAATTAACGGATCATAATCAGATTGGGTGCACATATTTTTTTTTATAGTGGGAAATATTTCTAGCAAAAATGGACGGATTTGGTTAAAGACCACGCCCACTTGTATATATAAAGGATGTTTGAAACGGTCGTATGCTAGAATAATAAGCTATATCTTAGCGAAAAATAGTTTTGTATCAATAATATTTCAGTTACAAAATTTTATTGTAAGAGGAAATTAGGAGACATTTTTTTAAGTAGGCAGTGTCCCTTAATTTACCTAAAGTCAACAGTACAATTGAAACTCACGCTGAGTATATAATGTTACACCCGAACTTAGATACCCTTACTTGTTATTTAGAGTTTTCGAAATTTTTTAGAGTACACAGTTTTTTGTAGTCAAATAAATTTAAGTCCCACAAAGTTCAACTTATAGGCGTACATTGTCTAAATACCCGCAGTACAGACAATCAGATTTTAACCCTTACCTATTCTGTGGAGATATTTGCGAGTAACCGTGCTCGTTTAGAAACTGGGTCTCTCTTCAACCATGTGTTCAGTTCAGGAACTAGTTTCCTGTTCCACTTTCCTGCGGTGCTGTTGCGCCAGGTAGATACATATGTCGGTATGGTACTCGCAACAACCAGGACGGCATCTGTCGATACCATTCGGTGTGTCGAAGCCATATGCAGCGCCCATCTACGTTGGGGCGAAGTTAGTGCGTTTCGTAATTGCCGGTGTTTCATTGCGTTCGCCTGCGCCATATAGGCATAATGACCGCCTGTGGCTTTGGGCCGCCTGTGCTTGCCATTAATATACTCAGATTCGCTATTGTGTGTGCAGACGTTTCGCAGGCACCCCAGATGTGGTGCAAAAAGGCGAGATTACTGTTTAGCTTCACCCCAGATCCTTTGTTGAAGTGCTTCTTTCTGTTTGCCGTCATATTCCTAAAATTTGGCATTTGGCTCTTTGTTAGAATGAGGATCTCCGTGTTTTGCTGTTGTTAGCTGGAAACCGTGATCAGCCATCCATCTTTTTAGACTACGCATGACTTAGTTTTCAATTTAATCTGTAGCAGCTTCGTGCTGTTATCACTGCTGGCACAACGAATGCGAAAGCTTCGAGGAAGATGCTTTCTGGAATGTTTAATTAAAGAAGACTGTAGTAAGTAATATTCCATAGATCGGAAGTTATCGGGTAGCTCCGTCTGTCGCTTTTACATTTCTTTGACCATGAGTGGTTTCATACATAAGATGCCTGTCTATCAGGTAGTCCCTTAAGATTTCTAGCAAATTGCTTTCTAGGGCATCAAACATGTCGTCTCTTGTTGTGGCTGGCTGGAGGAACCTTCCAGACATTTGTTGTAAATTTCTAGCACAAGTTCCGGGCAGTCTTTTGCATCAAGTCTAATTGTTTCAGCGGTTATTCCGTCAACACTAGGACTTTTGAGAGTTTCATTGTGTGCAAAGCAGTTGTAAGCTCTTCTTCCTGGAATTGCTCCACGTCGCTGTTGTTGTCGCATTTACGCATAAAACACTCCCCGACGGTTTTGGGGACTGTTATCGATGTTGATGGTGCTTTGCTGGATAAAGATCTGGTATGTTCCGGTAACTGGCACCATTGAGGTACTAACCCCACCATCTTGGGAAACGATTAGTATGACCACATTAAACCTTCTAGGCTATAACACCCCCACCATCTCGTGCCTATTTCAATGCGGAACTTTGGGTCACCAGAGCTTAGCCTGCTAGATATCTTATGTGCATGATACATTCATACACACAATTGGGTTGCGGAAGCTCTGAAGCTATAAAGCTTTGTATTGCGCTCATCAACCCTGTAATCCCCCCCACGTTGCTGTCTTCTTTTGTAACGTACCCATTCTCCCTGGGTGTTTGTTATTTTGTCCTCGTACATGACCTGCTTTAGCGGAAGGAAGTTCTTCATTACTAGTTTGTATCCTTGTCCCCAGGAGTCTCGATCCTCTTCCTCGCAAAGCGCTTTCCAGCACTTAAGGTTGCTTTGCTTAGTAGCATCACCGAGAGCTTTTTCACGTAATACCGCTGTATACCTGGTTTTAAGCCCTCCACATTTACCTCCGTATCATAGCAATGCTGCAAATGTGGCGAATACAGCGTGTTTCCAACCGTCTCTTCCACCGTACCGGTGCTGTTGTTTATCGTTCAGGCATCCTCCAGTACCAATGCGGAATATATGGCAAACCCGATCTTGCATGGGTTCCATGGCAATATTTTGCGTGATGCGTTCGGAATCTGTCTCTGACCGGGATCATTAAGATGTAAAGTGATGTAGCTGTGACCGGTAGGCGCTCTCCTGCCAAAAACTTGAAAAACAGTTCCCCGATCTTCATTTGTTTCTCTCTTGACCTATTGCCGTTTTTCCTATCCTTCTCTTCTTTCGTCTTCTTTCTCACTACTTCTCTTAGCGTCCTCACTGCGAAATTTGGGTTCATCTTTCTGGAACCAATTAGAAATTACGTTTTGCTGAGCTGTTCGCCATTTGGTGGTGATATATATAGCAAACACTCCGAGTGTATGTATGTATTTCTGCCACGAAAACCTTCACCTCATCACCCATACCTATTCATCCTTTTCATATTCCTATCCTAATCCTTATCCTTATTTCTGTTCTTAGTTCTATTCCTATCGGTGTTTTATCTCTATTTCTCTCACTTTCTTTCCCCTCGTCCTCCTATCCAAACATATTTAGTCTTGTTTCTTATATTAGCTAGCTTGTATAATTAATTGTCTGGATATGGTTAATTTAGTTCTTTTAAAGTAGAGACCGTGACAGCGCCCAGGCTTTTACTTTTATCAAGATTGCATTCATGCAATTAATATCAAAACCCTCACTTAAAAAATAAGAAATAAATATAAAATTCTTATCACATGGATAATTTTTGGGCTGGATCGATTTGTTAACCGATATCGCGCCATCGATTTTTCGATAGGATATGGGCTCAGGAAAAAATTTCATCGATTTTTTATGCATTTTTTTCATTTTCAACGCTCCAAATCATTTTTTATGTATTTTTTTTTTTGTGTCAATTGGCAAATGCAAAATTGTTAAATGCACTTTTTTGAAAAAAAAAAATCTTTTATGGAGATTAAGACGCATTTTGGTCGAAAAAATATACTTTTTTTTCGCAGCCTCGAAAATTATTTTTTTGGGTATGCGTCGTGAACTTTTTTTTCCTAGGCCCAAATCCTATCGAAAAATCGATGGCGCGATATCGATTAACTTTCGTCCATACAAATCGACCAAACCCAAGTACATATACATATACATTTAATGACATTTGACAAACCCATCAAGCTTGCAATCTTTATGACATTGGCACGACTTAAGCAATTAACTGGCAACTCTTTTACGCCACTGGCTGCTTCTTCTCTCGAATAATCAAAACTTAGGTAGAAGCCAAAATTTGGTTTTGTTCGCCTATTCATATATTTGTTTCAAGTATTTGTTTTTTATGTCTTCACATACTTCAAACAGGTGGATTCAACTTTGATGCTACATCTGTCTCTATTCGATTCATTACATAACAATTTTTTTGTGGTTCCCTTTCTAAAAGTCAAACAAAAGAATTTTTTGCGCAACTATGTTTGACAATTGCGGTTTGACAGCCTTGTAATGAGGTCGAGTGTTTGTTGTGACTGGCAGGTATTATTTGACATTTTAATGAATAAAATAATTAAAAAAAATTAAAAAAAGTAATTATAATACTAAAAGCTAGAAAATAATTAGGTAGGTCCTAGGTACTAGTTATCGCACTCCTCAACAATCTAGGGCGCTGATCAGACAATTAAATAAAAGCGTTGGGCGCGTGAAGTAGCATAAAAAAACAAGGGTACAAACGTAGAGGCGGAGATATTGGAAGTGGACAAACAGCTCGATGATGCTGCGAGTCTAACAATGACGCTTCGGATAGGGGAGGGAGAAGCGGACCTCAAGACGCGGAAAACAGCGGAAAAATGCATTGCGTGAGCGCAGTGGCAGATAATTTGGAGGGAGAAAAACAGCTCAATACAATCATACAGATAAACCTCCAACACAGTAAAGTGGCATCGAGCGTCCTCCTCCTGACTCTTGAGGAGGGTTCGTTTGATGTGTCGCTGATCCAGGAGCCATGGAGGAGAGGTTTCTGGACTCAGCGCTCGCGAATACAGCGTTTATTACGCAAAGATGGAAATCACGGCTAAAGCTGCAGTCATCGTAAAGAAACACCTATACTTGTGCATGCTATCTAACTTCAGCACCGAAGACCTAGCGGTAGTCGCAATAGAGGGAAAGAAAAACCCACCCTTATACTGGCATCCTGCTATATGGCCCATGACGTGGAAGTCCCACCAGAGGAGTTCAAAAGGCTGGTGGATCAATAAGGGTGCAGAGAACGGCTGTCATAGGCACTGATGCGAATGCGCATCTCAGCGTATGGGGAGGGCACGATATTAATGATATATGTGAATCCCTTTTTTGTTACATAGTACAGAGTAGTCCACTGGTGGCCAACAGGGGTAGCGTGCCTACATATGCTGGTCCTACGTCAAGCAATGTGCTTGATATCACATTTAGTTCTGAACGTGATATATCGGGGTATGAACGGTGGGTCCTTGACAGGCCATCGTTCTCAGACAATGCATATGTCAGCTTCAGAATCCCCCTAAAAAGGTAGAGAAGGGGAAAACCTTTAGAAGTCCTAGGGCAATGGTTGGCACCATAGAGGAGCTGGAGGAGTGCAACAACATCTTATCAAAGGTGCTGACAACTGCGTACACCAGAGCTTGTTGCGGAAAGCGAGGAGTGCTGGAACCAACACAGAGATCTGTTGAGGATTTGTAATCGTGAAATCAACGGGTTTGACGGAAGGATTTCTATTTCTATATAGAATGCTCCAGCGAAACCGCGAGACTGAGGAAACTGCTATCTAAAGGAGATGCAGTCCAGAGACTGATAAAAAAGGACGACGGGGATGATCACACAGTAGTGAAGATTCCCTTTCACATATTTTCTACTTAACATACACTTCCCATCAGGAGACGATGCTGAAGAGTTATGTAACCTCGTCTACAGTCCTAATACGGAGCGAAAGGTACCAGGATTGGTGACAACGACCAAAATTGAATGGGTAATAAAAAGGTTGCCTATGTTCAAATCACCGGACCCAGATGGGATATTTCCTGCTATTCTGCAGACGGCCGGTTGAACGATTATAGAATGGCTAAGAATAATTTTTGAGTGTTGCAAAGAACTGCACCACGTCCCGCAATCTTGGAGAACGGCTCGAGTAGTCTTCATAACGAAAGTGGGAAAAGCCAGTCAGCTGCCCCCGAACGACCACAGGCTTATTAGTTTCACATATTTTCTACTCAAAACCCTAGAGAGATTAATAGATGTGTATATTAAATCAAAAATGAACGAGGAATTATTCTCTTCAGCACAACATGCTTACACCAAAGCCAAGTCAGTCCATACTGCATTGCATAGGGTGGTTATGAATATAGAGAAGGCCTTGGAACAGCAGCAATTTGCCCTAGTTGTTTTTCTGAGCATCGCCGTAGCTTTCAACAATGTCTCGAAAAGAGTAATCATTGATAGTCTCAACTCGATTGAAGTTTATCCAGCTTTCGCAAATTGGATCGGCTCCATGGTTAGCTACAAAATGATCACGTCGCAATGGGATCTGTGCGAGGCAACGAAATCTGTAAACAGAGGGAGCCACAGGGTGGGGTTATATCATCAATTCTGTGGTCGCTGGTTATAAACCAATGGCTTAGGCGGTTCGACGGAGGACCAGTCAAACTTACGGCATATTCAGATAAAGTTTCTGTCATCATAAGTGGCAGTTGCCTAACAATACTCAACTCTCTGATGGATCTGGCACTTTGGGATGTACATACATGCCTGGGCATCTAAAGTCGCATTAACCGCCAACGCAGAAACCGATCTACATAGTATTATTTACTTGGAAGTATGAGGTCCCTAATTGGACTAAGCCTAAGCTTGGAGGGGTAACCCTGCAAGAAAAATATAGCTGTAGGCCACTTTTATTGTATTGTTCTTATTATTTTGACTTTAATACAACTAAACTCATGTTTCACTTTGAATTGTGTTAATATTTATCAAGTTCTTTAAGTATTTATTTTCAAATGTTTCTTTCAAAAATTTTCATTGAGTTGTAAAATATAAAAAGAAATAATAAAATCATTTTAGGAGTTATTAAATAAAATTTCTTTTCACTTAAATAAAATTGTGCTAAATTATTAACCACCACAATAGCACAAAGTATCTAGGAGTTATACTAGATAATAAGTTGTCGTGCAAACTCCATGTGGAAGAGAGAGCGAAGAAAGCCTCCGCGGCACTCTATGCATACAAGAGGATGTTAGGATGCACGTGGGCCCTATCACCCAAACTCTCTCATTGGGTATTTACGACAATTGTCAGCGCATAATTTACACCGGGGTTCTTGTTTGGTGGACAGCCACACAAAAAAGTACGTATATCAAAAAACTTGAGAGGATATGCAGAGAATCAATGATTAGCATAACGGGAGCCTTAAAAACTACCCCGACAGCAGCATTGCATGCTATTCTACATATCCCGCCTACAGACCTAACGACCAAAAATATCGCGTTAGCAACGGCAACAAGGCTTAAAGCCTCGGGGCAGTTAGAGTGCAGGCCTTATGGCCACAGCAGTTAGCGCCATCTAATATCGGGCAAACGGAATATATGGTCCCGTGCCTGAGCTTCGATTGGGTCTGCTGTTAACTGTCTCGACCTCGAAATAAGTTGATTCTACAGACTGCCAAATTGCTGTAGCGTTTTTCAAGCAGAAATTATAGCGGTGAAGAAAGAAGCGTGCTTAAACTGCAGTCACGTCAATTTATATATTGATAGTCAGGCTCTTTTTTTTCTCTTAGAAATAATAATTCAATATTCAATTATTATAAGCCGGTGTTAAGCTAGTGAATTCTTAATAATAAGTATAAATTGAACACACCATTAAAACAAACAAACATAAATATTGTATAACTATTGGAACGATTTGCCGTTTTGTCTCAAAACCAAATTTGACAAGGGATGGCGGAAAATCGTTCCAATATAAACCATTTATCCACCCTGTCGGAAAATCAACAAAACAAAATAAAACATAAATACGTAAAACTGAGCCCGAGTTTACAAAGCTTCTCATTCGCAACAAAACAGAAACTTTACAACAACAAATCTACATAACACACAAATTAATAGGGACAAAATGTCTCAATTGTGTTGTTAGTGTAGAAATGAGATAAACTGAATTAAGCAAGGAAACAAATACAAGCAGGATAGCCTAGTGGTTAAGGCAACCGCAGTTTTACCGGACCGAATCTCGGTGAAACCTTTCATAACATTACGAAATTGCCTGATGATGATTACGTGGCGGTTTTCGAAATGGTACCATCGCAATATTCCAGTAAATATTTCTTTCTTTCTTTTCAGTTTCTCTTAGAAAAACATAATAATTGAATATTCCATTATTATAAGCCGGTGTTAAGCTCATGAATTCATAATAATAAGGCAGCGATTAAGGAAATAATCTCACACAGTACTTCATCAAGAAGTGTTCTGGAATGCAAAGAAGCATTGGAAAAACTTCGCTCAGGCCGGACCATAAATCTTTACTAGGTTCCGGTCATAAAGGGATAGAAGATAATGAAAAGGCCGATGAGTGGGCAAAGGGGGGAGGAACACTCGCTGTGTCGACGATAGACGTCCCAATCTGTTTGGGAGAAATCAAAAGGAGATAGGAGTTGAATATGATCCATCAAGCAGGAAAGGCGTGGACAAAGGCGCGGAGCTGCAAAATTTCTAAGATCATGTGCAAAGCCTACGATACGATTAAACTCAAAAAGTGGCTCATATCTCTGAAGGGAGAAGACTTAAGGTTCACGATGGGCATATTGACTATACACTGCCTTCTGGCGTCACATGCTTATAAGTTAGACCTCGTCAGTAACACCAAGTGTAGGAAGTGTGGTTGCGGAAAGAAACGGTTGAGCACGTTCTGTGTTCATGTCCTGCGCTCGCCAGGTCGAGGCTCCAGCTTTTAGGGGCGGCAGAGTTGCCAGATCTTGAGGCAGCAATTAAGCTGAGTCCTAGAAAACTGATATTATTTGCCAATAGGACGGAGCTATTCTATAACATATGTCCTGGCATCTGATTGGGGTTCTTCCGTTTGGTCGTCAAACAAATTCTGGTAACGCTATGGACAAATTCAGTCTATGTGAGGTCTTTATTGATGGGCCGGTTCAAATTAACCTAACTGGGAAAAAATATATCCAAGCGCGGTCGACCCTCGGCAGTTATTTGGCATACACGCCAAGCGTATTTCTACTATGAAAAGTTTTTCTGTGAAAATGCATCTTCCTTGCATTAGCTTCCGTTTGGCATCAGCATAAAACATATGTATACATATGTAAGTCCCGTCTGCCAATTTGTAGGGAAAATCAAATGGGAGCAAGACGCAAATTTGAAGTGAAGTTCGGCCTAAATCTTCTCGTAGATAATTCGCGCCAAGCGTTAGTTATTATTTTTTTCTTTTTAATTTTTAAATTTTTTTTATGCGTAATACAAATTATGAATCAGTTAAACAAATCGTTTTTAAACGGTTTTATTTAGCTTGAGTTGACAGGCCGCATGGCCGCATGCACGGCTGCACGGCCGTTGTGAACGAATCTTGTAATTGAAATTTAAGTAACTTCCCGATAAGCTACAAGCATGAAACTTGGAATATAGTTCAGAACCCGATGACAATGCAATAATAAGAAAAAAATCGCCGGTAGGTGGCGCATGGATCGAGATATTCGCAAAAGTCGTATTTGTGGACCGATTTGGCTCATATTTGGAACACATAATACATACAAGAATAGAAAGCGACCTATAAAAAAATCACCGCTAGGTGGCGCACGGATCGAGATATTCGCAAAAATCGTATTTGTGGACCGATTTGGCTCATATTTGGAACCCTTAATACACACAAGAATAGAAATCGACATGTGAAAGAAAATCGCCGCTAGGTGGCGCATGGATCGAGATATTCACAAAAATCGTATTTGTGGCCCGATTTGGCTCATATTTGGAACACATAATACATACAAGAATAGAAAGCGACCTATGAAAAAAAATCGCCGCTAGGTGGCGCATGGATCGAGATATTCGCAAAAATCCTATTTGTGGACCGATTTGGCTCATATATGGAACCCTTAATGCATACAAGAATAGAAATCGACCTGTGAAAGAAAATCGCCGCTAGGTGGCGCATGGATCGAGATATTCACAAAAATCGTATTTGTGGTCCGATTTGGCTCATATTTGGAACACATAATACATGCAAGAATAGAAATCGACCTGTGGAAAAAATCGCCGCTAGGTGGCGCATGGATCGAGATATTCGCAAAATTCGCATTTGTGGTCCGATTTGGCTCATATTTGGAACACATAATACATGCAAGAATAGAAATCGAACTGTGAAAAAAAAATCGCCGCTCGGTGGCGCATGGATCGAGATATTCACAAAAATCGTATTTGTGGTACGATTTGGCTCATATTTGGAACACATTATGTGACCACATGCAAGAATAAAAAGCGGCTTATGAAAAAAAATCGCCGCTAGGTGGCGGAAGGATCGAGATATTCACAAAAATCGTATTTGTGGTCTGACTTGGCTCATGCTTGGAACACATAATACATACAAGAATAGAAAGCGACCTATCAAAAAAATCGCCGCCAGATGGCGCAAGGATCGAGATATTCACAAAAATCGTATTTGTGGTCCGATTTGATTTGGTCCATATTTGGAACAAATATTGCATACAGTCCAGTGACATCAAAATATTTTGGAGTTGGAGGAAGGACAAGCATACGTGGCGCAGAGTCGAGTAAAGTCTTTGGAAGGATTATGTATTGAGGACTTAGGTTGTAACAAATTGTTAGGAAAGAGTCCTTGTAATAATGAGTAACTAAATGAACTAAATAGAATGAGAAATAATAGGCAATTAACTAAAGACTAAAAACTTAAAAATAAAATAATTAAAAACAATTTTTTAAGTTAAACGGTTTTATTGAAAACAATACTTACATGAAGTAATAATAATACGAAAAGCTAGAAAATAATTAGGTAGGTCCTAGGTACTAGTCATCACACTCCTTATCAATATATGGCGATGATCAGACAATTAAATAAAAGCGTTGGACGCGCCATATCTCTACTGGTAGTCATAAGTAAAACTAACTGAACCTTAATCAGTCACATTTTTAGAAATTTCACGCGCCCAACGCTTTTATTTAATTGTCTGATCAACGCCATATATTGATAAGGAGTGTGATGACTAGTACCTAGGACCTAGCTTTTCGTATTATTATTACTTCATGTAAGTATTGTTTTCAATAAAACCGTTTAACTTAAAAAATTGTTTTTAATTATTTTATTTAATCTACCAAAGCAACAAATTCAAGATTCTTATGTTTATTCTAACGAAATGAAATTAGCGCGTATATTCTATTATTTTTCAAAGGAAAATTTAATTGTGCTTCATTGTTCGTTTCTATATTTGTACAGTTGAATTGTGGTATTGAGTTCACATAAGTTAAGTGATACGTGTACAATATGACCGTATTTTTAACCCTTTCACTAGCAAACCACGCCTACTTACAAAGTATGTAGATGACTTATTTGCAGCAGACGCATTAAATTTTCAATAGAGGTGGAAAAAGATTGTCAACTACCGTACTTAGATACGTTAGTCAACAGGAGAAGGAACAAATTATATATTTACTGGTACGAAAACCCACAGCTTCGGAAAGACTAATTAACTTTTATTCAAAACATGAAAAAAGTACAATATTAAATACCACCAAAAGCTTTATAGGACGGGTACTTACAACAAGCGACAGAATGTATCACAAACAGAATACTACTATCATCAAAAAACTCTAGAGCAAAATGAGTTTCCAAGTAGATTGGTCAATAAACTGGTCCGAAATTTTTATACCAGAGCACGCAATGAATGAGAAACCGAAGAAACAAATAACAAAATAGAGGATCAAGAGATCGGATTTATACGACAAAGAATGGGTAAAAATAGCCTTCACGTATAACAATACATTGACGCATATTTACAGCAATACAAAGGACAGAATTCAAAAGGATGAGAAATCCAACGTAATACACTGAATCCCATGAAACGGTGGCGGGTCTCACTTATACGAGAAGGTATATGTGGGGACAACCAAATTAATATTAAAGACAAGGATTTCCGGCCATAAGTCCAATATTAAACTTAAGAACAACGCTTCGGGAAATCAAACGGCCCTAACGGCCCATTGTAAGGTTACGGGCAACTATCCGATTTCCAAAATGTTACTACATGCATATATTGGACATAAAGAAGCAATATAATGAGCGCTTTACCATGGAAATGTTCCACATTATGAACACGCCTAACGATAAGAGAATTAGTTTTAAAATTGAGAGATACCAATGCGCATATGGGCAAATCCCAAAAATTTTGCTTTTTTTGATACTCGGGTTTTGCACATGGGTAAAAAACTTAAGGCCAGAAAAAGGTACAAGGACATTAGGTTTGACCTTTTGACTATCCGATCTGATGATTTTAAAAATCAAGAAAGTTGATAGTAAGTTTTTGCAGAACTTCAAAACGAAAAAACATCGATTTTTATACTTTTTCAAGCGATTCCCTTAATTTTTTTTTTTAATTTTTTCGATTAAATTTTGAGGCATCGCTGAAACGCTATGGAATTTAAACTTAATGTTGTTTTCGAGACGGAGATTCTAAAAGTATGAGCAAAATTAATGTGCCCCTCCAATACTCAAAACTATCATCAATCAAAGTAGCAATACTTTTTTTTGTCATTCTTAATATTGACAGTTTTTTGCATATACTTTTTTGAGGCAACTGAGTATAGAAATCTGGATTATGCACGATAATAGCCTATCAGGGACAAAAAATACCAGGGGCTTCAAATTCGATGTGCTTCGAAGGTAGAGGCAGAAAAGTGGAAGCAATTGGTTGCGTAGATTTTTTTCAGGAGCATTTTTTTTGTGGACACAGCTACAATTTTACTTTTATCACTTCATACCCGTTTGTTAATTTTTTCCCTACACCACAGTGGTATAGCATCCATTGCCTCATCTTGGAATATTCACGCAAGGAAAGTTATTGATGTTTGTACATGGGACAAATATACGAAATTTCCGACAAAAATTGGCAATCGTCAAAGTGCAGAAAAAAAAAATTTTTTTAACCAGGTTTTTTTTTAAAAGTAAATGAAAAGAAACACAAATTTGGTACAAAAATAAAAAAATATGTCTACACTTTCTGACGATTGCCAATTTTTGGCGAAAATTTCGTATATTTGCCCCATGTGCAAACATCAATAACTTTCCTTGCGTGAATGTTCCAAGATGAGGCAATTGATGGTATACCACTGTGGTGTAGGGAAAAAATTAACAAACGGGTACGAAATATTTGACGGTTGCCCGGTTTCCTATTACTAAAACCGGGTTTCAGGTATCAAAAAAATGTTACCTAAATATGTCCCACATAGATATATATATCCTGATAAAGTTTCAACATAATCTGTTAAGAAGTGTTTAAATAAGTAAAAAAAAATTAAGGTTTTCCGGGTTTATATTTTTATCAATATCTCCAAAACCAGATTTCGGGTATTAAAACTTTTTTACCTAAACATACTTCGTTCCATATCTATATGTTTTTAAAGTTTCAAAAGAATCGGTAGAAAGGTGTTAAAATAAATGTGTTGGAAACTTTGCAGTAAAAAATATTTGGAGGTTATTCGGTTTTATATTTTTACCGATATCTACAAAACCGGGTCTCGTGTATCAAAAAAATTTTACATAGCTAACAGCTGCATATATCTCAATATTTTGTTAAAATTTCGATATAAGTGGTAGAGAAGTGTTGAATTAAATGAATATTTAACATTGCGACCTCAATTTATATATATTTTGCTCGATATTTTGACTATATCTTTTTGAGGCATTATGTAAGACGAGTAACGGCGATGCACTATAGCTCCAATTTACCCCTCAATGTTCCAAACAAAAAGATATTTGCGTGATACCATCTTTCAAAAAAAAATTTTTTCTCCAAAAAAACCAAAGTTTGGCAAATTTCTCCATATCCATATTGCATTTTATTGCTTAAGCAACAACAACAATTCACAGTGCGTACAGAATATTTAAGATCACCAAATCTTAATGTTGGATGACGACATATTTTTTGTTCTATTGTTCATATGCCTATTATATATTTGTTTGTGCATATTTTTGTTTACACTTGCAGTACCTTAAATTGTATACCTTTTTGATGTTTATTTTACTTTTGTTTTCTAACATATGGTTAGTCGATCAAGCATTATCACATGTGCAAATTGTGTTTCGTTTCTATGTATACCTAGTTGCGTAAATAATGTTCAATGACCATATATGCAAAATTAGTATTCGTTTTTGTATATTTGTGTTTACCAACAGTCCTGAAGATGGCTTCAGATTGAAGCCGAAATATCGACAAATTAAAAACCAATGCAATTTTAAACATTGTGTTTTATTTTACCTACGGCGGTTAAGCTCATAAAATCAACGCAACATAAACGAACGAATAAGGCTATAAAAATTACCAAAAATGTTCAAACGGAAAGCACACCAAAAGAACGGAAACACCTATAAAGTGTACCAAACCATCAAACGCAAATATAACACACGGACCAACAGGTACATCAAACGATACCAGCAAGAAACACAACAAATCGTATGATAGAACATACTATTTCAACCTTATTAAAAAGAATAAAAGAAATTGAAGATTGTTTAAAGGTTAAATTTATTTTTTTGTATAGGTATGTACATACTATCTCCAGTTTTATATGATATATTTTTCTCGCAGCAAAGTTCACTTTCTCATGGAACTTCCCTTCAGTATTTTATTCAACAACGCTCTATATTAGTTTAAATTCATTATGTTTTAACCTGTCCTGAGACGTTTATGAAATAAATCTGAGGTAGAGTAATAATTCACAGAACACTTATTAATCAATTCTGTTATGAATCTCTTAATGTTTGGGTCACCTACATTTATATAAAGTTTCGCTACTTCTTTTTTTTCTTCCACCAAATATATTCTGACTGCACAAAGTTGTCCCCTCCAAACGCCCGGTGCTCCAGAGTGTCCTTTACGAAAATCTAAGCCACCTTTAGCACAATACATATTTTGTCCTTCGGGGTAATCCTTACATTCCTCTGGTTTTACTATAGTTACGTCATGTTTTACGATTATAAAATCATTTGGGTCTGATGGTTGGGAAGTCCATTCTCTAATTTCCATCTGTGTGCCCACCGAAAGTTCCTTTTCGCAAAGTCGTATTGTCGTCATCAAAAAATTATTTTGAAAGGGTTCCTCCAGTTCGATTCCAGCTATATCATTATTGCTTTTTCTGCATTCTAAATTTAAAGTTTGATAATATACCTCCTTCACTTGGCGAGTTGGAGGGCGAAAAGGTGTTGGACTACGTGCAACCTCCATGAAAATTTCCAATAACTTGTTCGTGCATGCCGCAGCTGTGATCATTATTTTCATAGAAACTAATGCGCCACCGCAACGATAATTTTCTTTATAAAATAAAAATACCCAATGATCGTCATCTTGCGAACATATATCGGTCAAAAGACCGCTAATTACGATAACCAGGATCAGGATATAATTGTGGAAATTCATTTTAGACCCTGATGTTTTGCGCTGCTCGTTAAGTATAAAGTAACTAAAGCAATAAAAGTTTTGTGGGCGCTATTTATATACAATGGTGAAGCTTGATTTTTTTTAATTTCCGGGTGCAAGTGCACGGTTAGAAATCGGAGCCTAAATTTTTAGCAATTAATCGGTTTAAACACTTTTTGAAACATTTCGCTACTAAATTGAAAATATCTGAATTTAAAATTTTCTTTTTTAACTTCATTCAATTTCAATTTAAAACTTGTATAAACAATAAGTTTAAGATATTAAAATTGTTTTAAAACAAAACCAAAAAAGTTGCAAAAAATCCAAGAATACAAACCTGTAATCACTTCTGGAGGGTGGAGCCGTGTGTAGAAGTCCTCGAAAGTGGGGAAAGCTTCTGACCGCCATTCACCTGGGAATGGCCAGAGCGATTCTTTTGCATGCGGTTTAAGCAGCTCTCTACTGCCGGTCGCTTGCGGCCAAGTATCCTCTGGGTAGCCGCTAAACGAATGTTTAGCGGTGAGCTAATGTGAGAAGGTGACAAACTGGCTAGGCAACTCTGACATAATCGGTTTAAGGGCTAGCCGGGGGAGATCTCATCGGCAGCGTCTGTACACCTCTAGGTGCGGCTGCAAGCGGGCGTCTGTCTTGGAGCAAGCGGCTCGCTTAATAAACGTGCCAAGTAATATTTTCACCCCCGCTGAGCGGGTTGTGCGCTGGGCTTGGGACCCGCCACGTAAAACCATACTCCAATGAAATATAACAACAAGCCTCGGATAAATACACTCTATATTGATGACGATCATGGCAAACGTTTGAAGGACAATGAATTGAGAGCATGCACCCGGAACGTTCGCTCCCTAAATGGGATTGGTGCAGATGCCCGGCTGGTTGATATCCTCGTCAAAGCAAAATCTGACATCACCGCCATCCAAGAAATGCGTTGGACGAAGCAAGGAAGAAAGAAGATCAAAAATTGTGACATCTATTGGAGTGGCCATACGATTAAGCGCAGTTTCGGCGTCGTATTCGTGGGGGGAGAGAGACTTTGTCGCCAAGTTCTGGCGTTCACACCTGTGGTCGAACGTCTCGCCGCTATCCGGATAAAAGCAAAATTTTTTAATATATCATTCATCTGCGCCCATGCGCCGACAGAGGAGAAAGACGATGAGGTGAAAGACACTTTTTATGAACAATTAGAACGCACATACGAGCGCTGCCCCCGTCACGATATAAAAGTCGTGCTTGGTGACTTTAACGCCAGGGTGGGCAAAGAAGGTGTTTTTGGCCCTACAGTCGGAAAGTTCAGCCTACACAATGAAACTCCTTCTAACGGACTGAGGCTGATTAACTTTGCCGGTGCTCGAAACATGGTCATATACAGCACGAGGTTCATGCATAAAAAGATACATCAAGTTACATGGCTGTCTCCTGATCGAAATACTCGCAATCAGATCGATCACGTTGTGATAGACGGACGGCATGCCTCCAGTGTTTTAGATGTGCGCACGATCCGGGGACCTAACATCGACTCGGACCATTATCTCGTTGCAGCCAAAATACGCACCCGCCTCAACGCGGCTAAAACCAAGAACAAAAACCAGCATCAACACTAGCAACAACATCAGCATTGAAATCCAGCGAAGAATCAATCTTGCCAATAAATGCTACTTTGGCCTAGGTAGGCAATTGAAAAGTAAAGTCCTCTCTCGGCGAACGAAAATCATACTCTACAAGTCACTTATCGCACCCGTCCTGCTATATGGGGCAGAAGCATGGACCATGACAACAGCAGATGAAGTGGCTTTGGGAGTGTTCGAGAGAAAAGTTCTTGGAAAGATTTATGGACCTCTACGCGTTGGCGATGGAGAGTACCGAAGAAGATTTAATGATGAGCTGTACGAGCTATACGCAGATGTCTGCTGCGCTGGCTAGGCCATGTTATGCGAAATTCTAAATGCTGCTTCTAGTACGATATTAGAGCATTTATCGATACCTCCAAGCCAGTGGGAAAGTTTGGGAAAAGAAATCATACTCATAGTCGAAGTTAATTAAAGCTGGTAGCAGTTCTTTGTAGATAACATATTTCTAAAATTAAATATGAAAAATAAAAAGCTGTCGATTTTATAACTGGGTAAAATCTTGTTAGCACCGAACTTGTACTTATTTGGCAATTTAGGTCTAGTTCCGAATCAGAAAAGTGGATCACTAGTTACTGACTGACTTCTCCAGTTTTAAATTGAAACCCAGTTGGATGTACTCACTTTCAGGAAGACCTTTATAATCTATATTTAAACAAAATTTGGTTTGATCATATGTCCAAAATGTTTCACATATAGGCTCAAACTTTTTACCGTGTGCCTGCCAAAATATCAACCCACTTATTGATAAAAAGTGGCCGCCGTTATGTGGTGGGAGCGTGCTTCGCATAACACACCGAAAGTCCTGAGTTCAAGTGCCGACAAAAGCAACATCCAAAATTTGGAACACGTTTTTCAATTGGAAAAAAAACATGTCCAAATGCGGTCGCCCTCGGCAGTTATTTGGCATACACTCCAAGCATATTTCTACTTTACTAAAGCTTTGCAGTTAAAATGTATCTCCCTTGCATCAGCTTCCGTTTGGAATCGGCATAAACCATATATATTCGATCTGCCAATTTGTAGTGAAAATCAAAAGGGGGCAAGACGCAAATTCGAAGAGAAGTTCGGCCTAAATCTACTTGCAGATAAATCGCGCCAAAGCACTAATTATTTTTTTTTCTTTTTAATTTTTAATGTTTAATGCGTAAAACGTAATACAAATTCTAAGTCAGTTAAACAAATAACTTTTGTTCTACAAAAAAAAACAAATTCAAGGTTGTTATGTTTATTCCAGCAAAATTTTAATAGCGCGTGTATTCTATTATTTTTCAAAGGAAAATTTAATAGTGCTTATTTGTTCGTATCTATATTTGTACAGTTGCAGTGTGGTATTAACTTCACATAGGATAAGTGATACGTGTACAAAATGACCGTTCACGCATATGCGACACCGGTGGCCCAAAAATATTTCCTTGTATAGCAAGAAGTCCAGCAATATTTCACTAGTTTTTTCGTTATAAGTTACTTAATCTTATCTGAATGTATACATCCGAACCGATTTTCATTTAAAATATTTTTTTGTGTGAATTTTTACTCAGTTGAGCAGAGCGGTCAGATGTAAAGGTATAAAGGAATCGAGATAGATATAGACTTCCATATATCAAAATCATCAGTATCGATAAAAAATTTGATTGAGCCATGTCCGTCCGTCCGTCCGTCCGTCTGCCCGTTAACACGATAACTTGAGTAAATTTCGAGGTATCTTGATGAAATTTGGTATGTAGATTCCTGGGCACTCATCTCAGATCGCTGTTTAAAATGAACGATATCGGACTATAACCACGCCTACTTTTTCGATATCGGAAATTTCGAAAAACGGAAAAAGTGCGATAATTCATTACCAAAGGCGGATAAAGCGATGAAGCTTGGTAGGTGACTTAAACTTATGACGCAAAATAGAAAATTAGTGAAACTTTGGACAATGGGCTTGGCACTACCCACTTTTAAAAGAAGGTAATTTAAAAGCTTTGCAAGCTGTAATTTGGCAGTCGTTGAAGATATCATGATGAAATTTGGTAGGAACGTTACTCCTTTTACTATATGCATTCTTAATAAAAATTAGCAAAATCTGAGAACGACCCCGCCCACTTTTAAAAAAAAAAAATTTTAAGTCAAATTTTAATAAAAAATTTAATATCTTTACAGTATATAAGTCAGTTTTGTCAATATTCAACTCCAGTACTTATATGGTGCAACAAAATACAAAAATAAAAGAAAATTTCAAAATGGGCGTGGCTCGGCCCTTTTCATTTAATTTGTCTAGGATACTTTTAATGCCATAAGTCGAAGAAAAATTTGCCAATTCTTGAGAAATTTGGTAGGGGCTTAGATTCTAGGACGATAACTGTTTTCTGTGAAAAAGGGCGAAATCGGTTGAAGCCACGTCCAGTTTTTATACACAGTCGACCGTTTGTCCTTCCGCTCGGCCTTAACACGATAACTTGAGCAAAAATCGATATATCTTTACTAAACTTACTTACTTAATTGGCGCTTAACCGTCTAAACGGTTATAGCCGTCCAGCAAGGCGCGCCAGTCGCTCCTACGCTCCGCTAACCGGCGCCAATTGGTCACACCAAGGGAGTTTAAATCGTTTTCCACCTGGTCCTTCCAACGGAGTGGGGGCCGCCCTCTACCTCTGCTTCCATAGGCGGGTTCCGATAGAAACACTCACTTTGCCGGAGCATCATCTTCCATTCGCATAACATGGCCTAGCCAGCGCAGCCGCTGCGTTTTAATTCACTGGACTATGTTGATGTCTGCGTATAGCTCGTACAGCTCATCATTAATTCTTCTTCGGTACTCGCCAGCGCCAACGCGTAGAGGTCCATAAATCTTTCGAAGAACTTTTCTCTCGAACACTCCCAAAGCCGCTTCATCTGCTGTTGTCATGGTCCATGCTTCTGCCCCATATAGCAGGAAGGGTACGATAAGTGACTTGTAGAGTATGATTTTCGTTCGCCGAGAGAGGACTTTACTTTTCCATTGCCTACCTAGTCCGAAGTAGCCTTTATTAGCATTTATTTAGTTCACGTAATTATCTGAACTCACGTTGTATTGGTATAAAAATGGCCGAAATCCGACTATGACTATGACACTTTTTCGATATCGAAAATTACGAAAAATGAAAAATATGCCATAATTCTATAACAAATATGAAAAAAGGGATGGAACATGGTAATTGGATTGGTTTATTGACGCAAAATATAACTTTAGAAAAAAACTTTGTAAAATGTGTGTGACACCTACCATATTAAGTAGAAGAAAATGAAAAAGTTCTGCAGGGCGAAATCAAAAGCCCTTGGAATCTTGGCAGCAATACTGTTCGTGGTATCTTCTATAAATCTTATAAAATAAAGTCGCTAAATGACATGTATGCACATAACTTCAAACAGAATGTCCCGATTTTAAAACAGTTTTTTGCATTTGAAAGCTTAGCTACGTGAGATGGTACAGTTAATATAATTTGAAGTTATATATTATAGGGGCGTGGCAAATTGCCAAAATGTAGTAAAAAATCGTAAAATTTTTGTTTACACAGCTATAACTCATAAACGGATGGATGGATTTTAAAAATTCTACTTTTCAGTTAAACTTTGAAATATTTACCTTCGATCTGCATCAAAAAAAATACTTGATTCCTTTCTTATATCAGCCAAATTGTTTAAACAAAAGTAACATTTTTATCAAAAAATGCGTATGTGTGTTTGTTCGCTGTGAACTGTCCGCGCTAATTGCTTTTGGGTGAGGTTTGTTGCGACACATACATACGTACATATATAGCATTCGCTGCGTTATTTAACTTCGGGCGTAGGTTTATAGGTATGTATGTATGGATGCACATCACTACATAGTGTAAAACAAAGTCGCTTTTTCTGTCCCTATTTCCCTTTGAATGCTTAAACCCTTAAAAATACGCAACGGATTTTGATGCGCTTTTTTTTTAATAGATAAAGAGTGATTGAAGAGGAAGTAACGGATGAACATATTTGGCTGAAAATCGGTGGAGGGGTAGCTTAGAACCAGGAGACAGACATAGGCTAATTTTTATCCCGTTCTGGATAGGGTCTTGAGATCAAAACGTGGACCTGGGTAATCCTAGGATATGTTTGTACAATATGGGTATCGAATGTAAGCTGTTTATGAGTACTTTGATACGGGGTGTTTTTCGTACCCGCGGGTAACTAGGGTCTCGAGATATAAGCGAAAACGTGGACGCGGGTAGTCCTAGAATGTGTTTATAGAATATGGATAACGAATGAAAGCTGTTGATGAGTGCTTTAGTACAGAGTAATTTTTATACCGCTGGGTGTCTAGTGTCTCAATATATGAGCAAAACCTGGACACGGATACCCCTAGAATGTGTTGTAATATGGATATCAAATGAAAGTTGTTGCTGAGAGCTTTAAAGTAATTTTCATTGTGATATTCAATTTAGTTGCATCAACCTGGAAAAACTGATAAATATGCATACGAAGCCGAAATAAAGTCATGAATTAATAATACCCACATAACTATTTACGTATGTACGTCCTATTCGATTTGCCTGGCAATAAGGGATGAAGAAGAGTGGGAAAAACTTTAGAGAAGAGAAAAGAGAGAAGGAGACTGAGAAAGAGATAGAATGAGACAAAAATAGAGATAGATGAAAAAGTGAGGAGGGGGGCGGGGCACAGTTAGACGCAAAAAGCTTATTAAAATGTATGTGGATAGACCAAATTTAGGGCATAACAACGTCTGACGGGTCTGCTAGTACGTACATATATGTAGACATAATGATTGATTCGTTTATGTAGATACAAGTGACTGCTTGCTTTATTGTTGTTGTGACTTCATTTACTTAGCATCAAACTAGGGATGTGAGTATCACTTAGTGTCACTCATACTCGTCACAATGCCCTCCACCTAAGTCTGATCGTCCCGATCAGACAAATCTCTCGATCTAAACGCTGCTATCTTCTCTAAATGTACCACTCTTCTACTCCGTGGTTTCCCAATGGTTTGTATGCGGTAGATAGTGTCACTGATCTTCTTCACAACTTTGTACGGGCCTTCCCAACTGCACCGAAATTAGGATGGATCACCTTTTCGCCGGTGAGGGTTGTATAGCAGTACCGAATTTCCCTCAAAGGAACCTTCCGAATTATTGTTCTCATCGTACCTGCGTTTCATCTTACTACTCATTATCCTTGATCGTTCCCTCGCACTCTGTTGTTTGGCCAATGAACTACTTTGTAGAGCTTGTTCTTGACGGATTGGCTTCACATACTCAGTATCGTTCCGATGTTTCCCAACAGAAGTGCGCGCTGGCTTAAAACCACCCTTGCATACTTTCTGGAAAAGTCTTTCAGTCATTTTAGTGCGTCCATTTGGGTTTGTTAATGCCAGTGTTTCTCTCGAAGGTATCTTTGATTTAGCTTTGTTTGGCTCATTCGTTCTATCAACTTTCACCTTTGACTTTCGTGGCCTTTGTCGACTCTTCACCACCAGTATTCGGTTACTGCTGACCCCTTTTTCCAAACTGAAGTTAAGTGGTATATTCTGGTTCTTATAGCGCATAATCTTTCTCCGCATATCGATCCTGATGTCACGGTCAACTAAGAAGTCCACTCCCAATATGACTTCATCAACAATCTCCGCCACAATGAATTTGTGTAGACCCATGACCTTTCCAATTAATACTTCACATACCACTTCTCCTTGAACTTGGTTATACTTGCCAGTGACCGTACGCAACCTTGCTCCAGGTAACGGTTTTACTCTCCTGTTGACCTTGTCAGATCGATTAAGGAATGAGATGCGCCCGTATCTACAGTCAGTACACGTTCCTTGCCATCCAGCTTTCCTTCGACGGCAAGACTGCTCGATTTTCTTCCAATTTGCGACACAGATATCACAGGACATTCAATAGCTGGGGCGAGTTTTCGTTCTTTACATCTGACATGCTCTTGCTCATCTCCTCCAACTTTGCGTTTACGGCCACCCACATTGTTGGAACTATTAGGACCAAGATCGCAATGACGTGCAATGTGACCGGGCGTCCCGAATTTGAAGCATTTGATAACTCTTTCACTCCGCTTTTGCGATGCTTTCAGAGCCTCCAATATAGCGTATACCCACTCTGGCTTTTCTACTTCCACTTTTAAATACTCATTAACACCTTTCATTTGATACCCATATCGTACAAATTAATTCTAGAGTCACCCCTGGTCCACCTTTATGGCAATATCTCGAAAAGGCGTCCACCCATAGAACTTAGGCCCACTCCCTTTTAAAATACTCATTAACACCTTTTGTTTGGTACCCATATCGTACAAACTAATTCTAGAGTCACCTCTGGTCCACCTTTATAACGATATCCTGAAAAGGCGTCCACCTATAGAACTAAGGCCCACTCCCTTTTAAAATACTCATTAACACCTTTCATTTGATACCCATATCGTACAACCAAATTCTAGAGTCACCCCTGGTCCACCTTTATGGCAATATCTCGAAAAGGCGTCAACCCATAGAACTAAGGCCCACTCCCTTTTAAAACACTCATTAACACCTTTCGTTTGATACCCTTATTGTACAAACGCATTCTAGAGTCACCCCTGGTCCACCTTTATAACGATATCCCGAAAAGGCGTCCACCTATAGAACTATGGCCCACTCCCTCTTAAAATACTCTTTAATACCTGCCATTTGATACGCATGTCATACAAACACATTCCAGGGTTACCCTAGGTTCATTTTCCTACATGGAGATTTTCCCTTATTTTGTCTCCATAGCTCTCAACTGAGTATGTAATGTTCGGTTACACCCGAACTTAGCCTTCCTTACTTGTTCGCTATAAGTTACTTAATCTTATCTGAATGTATACATCAGAACCGATTTTCATTTAAAATGTTTATTTGTGTGTATTTCTACCATGAAAAGCTTTTCAGTTAAAATGCATCTTCCTTGCATCAGCTTCCGTTTGGAATCGGTATAAAACAAATAAGTCCAATCTACCAGTTTGGAGCAAAAATCAAAAGGGGGCAAGACGCAAATTCGAAGAAAAGTTCGGCTTAAATCTATTTCGTTGTATAGCAAGACGGCTGGCAATATTTCGCTATTTTTATTATACCTTTATATTAAGTCGCTTTCATGTTTGTCCCCTCATTTCCATACGAATTTTTGACCCACGGAAAAGGCTTTTTCGATAACTTCCCGTTGAGCTAGACACTTGATACTTAGAAAATGGTTCAGATCTTGGAGACATTACAATACAAGTGAAAAAAATCCGTTAGGTGGCGCACGGATCGAGATATACAGAAAATTTATTTTAAAATGGAAATTTTGCTATCGACTTTTAACTAACTTCTCGGTGATCCAGAGACTTGAATTTTAGCACCTAGTTTGCGAGTCGATGGCACTACAATTCGTGGAAAACAAAATGTCGCCAGGTGGCGGACGAATGGAGATAAACGAAAATCCCTGAAAATCCCTGAAAAAACGCAGAGAATCTTGCGGTCGATTTTTAAGTGGGAAGTTATAAATAAATATTTGATCAAAAAAATTTCGCTACGTGGCGCATGGATCGAGATATTAAGAAAATTAATTATACTCAGTTGAGCAGAGCTCACAGAGTATATTAAGTTTGATTGGATAACGGTTGGTTGTACATATATAAAGGAATCGAGATAGATATAGACTTCCATATATCAAAATAATCAGGATTGAAAAAAAATTTGATTGAGCCATGTCCGTCCGTCCGTCCGTCCGTCCGTCCGTCCGTCCGTCCGTCCGTCCGTCCGTCCGTCCGTTAACACGATAACTTGAGTAAATTTTGAGGTATCTTGATGAAATTTGGTATGTAGGTTCCTGAGCACTCATATCAGATCGCTATTTAAAATGAACGATATCGGACTATAACCACGCCCACTTTTTCGATATCGAAAATTTCGAAAAACCGAAAAAGTGCGATAATTCATTACAAAAGACCGATAAATCGACGAAACTTGGTAGATGAGTTGAACTTATGACGCAAAATAGAAAATTAGTAAAATTTTGGACAATGGGCGTGGCACCGCCCACTTTTAAAAGAAGGTAATTTAAAACTTTTGCAAGCTGTAATTTGGCAGTCGTTGAAGATATCATGATGAAATTTGGCAGGAACGTTACTCTTATTACCATATGTACGCTTATTAAAAATTAGCAAAATCGGAGAAGGACCACGCCCACTTTTAAAAAAAAATTTTTTTAAAGTAAAATTTTAACAAAAAATTTAATATCTTTACAGTATATAAGTAAATTATGTCAAGATTCAACTCCAGTAATGATATGGTGCAACAAAATGCAAAAATAAGAGAAAATTTAAAAATGGGCGTGGCTCCGCCTTTTTTCATTTAATTTGTCTAGGATACTTTTAACGCCATAAGTCGAACAAAAATTAACCAATCCTTTTGAAATTTGGTAGGGGCATAGATTTTATGGCATTAACGGTTTTCTGTGAAAATGGGCGAAATCGGTTGATGTCACGCCCAGTTTTTATACACAGTCGTCCGTCTGTCCTTCCGCATGGCCGTTAACACGATAACTTGAGCAAAAATCGATATATCTTTACTAAACTCAGTTCACGTACTTATCTGAACTCACTTTATCTTGGTATGAAAAATGAACGAAATCCGACTATGACCACGCCCACTTTTTCGATATCGAAAATTACGAAAAATGAAAAAAATGCCATAATTCTATACCAAATACGAAAAAAGGGATGAAACATGGTAAGGTAAGGATTGTTTTATTGACGCGAAATAGAACTTTAGAAAAAACTTTATAAAATGGTTGTGACACCTACCATATTAAGTAGAAGAAAATGAAAAAGTTCTGCAGGGCGAAATAAAAAACCCTTAAAATCTTGGCAGGTATTACATATATAAAGAAATTAGCGGTATCCAACAGATGACGTTCTGGGTCACCCTGGTCCACATTTTGGTCGCTATTTGGAAAACGCCTTCACATATACAACTACCACCACTCCCTTTTAAAACTCTCATTAATACCTTTAATTTGATACCCATATCGTACAAACTCATTCTAGAGTCACCCCTGGTCCACCTTTATGGCGATATTTCGAAAAGGCGAAGACCTATAGAATAAAGCCCACTCCCTTTTAAAAATACTCATTAACACCTTTCATTTGATACCCATATCGTACAAACAAAATCTAGAGTCAACCCTGGTCCACCTTTATGGCGATATTTCGAAAAGGCGAAGACCTATAGAATAAAGCCCACTCCCTTTTAAAAATACTCATTAACACCTTTCATTTGATACCCATATTGCACAAACGAATTCTAGAGTCACCCCTGGCCCACCTTTATGGCGATATCTCGAAACGGCGTCCACCTATGGAACTAAGGATTACTCCCTTTTAAAATACTCATTAACACCTTTTTTCACCTGGTCCATCTTTATGGCGATATCTCAAAAAGGCGTCCACCTATAGAACTAAGGCTCACTCCCTCTTAAAATACTCATTAACTCCTTTCGCTTGATACCCATATTGCACAAACGAATTCTAGAGTCACCCCTGGTCCACCTTTATCGCGATATCTCGAAAAGGGGTCCACCTATAGAACTAAGCCCCACGCCCTTTTAAAATAATCATTAACACCTTTCATTTGATACCCATATCATACAAACAAATTCTAAAGTCACCCCTGGTCCACCTTTATGGCGATATCTCGAAACGGCGTCCACCTATAGAACTAAGGCCCACTCCCTTTTAAAATACTCATTAACACCTTTCATTTGATAGCCATATCGTACAAACAAAGTCTAAAGTCATCCCTGGTCCACCTTTATTGCGATACCTCGAAAAGGCGTCCACCTATAGAACTAAGGCCCACTCCCTTTTAAAATACTCATTAACTCCTTTCGTTTGATACCCATATTGCACAAACGAATTCTAGAGTCACCCCTGGCCTACCTTTATGGCGTTATCTCGAAACGGCGTCCACCAATGGAACTAAGGATTAAAAAAAAAAATAATAATAAATGTAAGGCGCGATAACCTCCGAAGAGATCTAAGGCCGAGCTTCTCTTCCAATTTGCGTCGTGCTCCTCTTGATTTTTCCCTACAAATTGGCCGGACGGGACCTACATGTTTTATGCCGACTCCGAACGGCATCTGCAAGGCAGATGAGTTTTCACTGAGAGCTTTTCATGGCAGAAATACAATCGGAGCGCTTGCCAGACACTGCCGAGGGGCGACCCCGCTTAGAAAAATTTTCTTCTAATTGAAAAATCTTATTTCTAAAATTTTTGATGTTGCTTTGCCCGGGAGTTGAACCCAGGGCATACGGTGTGATAGGCGGAGCACGCTACCATCACACCACGGTGGCCGCCACGAACTAAGGATTACTGCCTTTTAAAATACTCATTAACACCTTTCTTTTGATACCCATGTTGTACAAACAAATTCTAGGGTCACCCCTGGTCCACCTTTATGGCGATATCTCGAAACGGCGTCCACCTATGGAACTAAGGATTACTGCCTTTTAAAATACTCATTAACACCTTTCTTTTGATACCCATGTTGTACAAACAAATTCTAGTGTCACCCCTGGTCCACCTTTATGGCGATATCTCGAAAATGTGGCCACCTATACAACAACCACCACTCCCTTTTAAAACCCTCATTAATACCTTTCGTTTGATGCCCATATTGTACACACAAATTCTAGGGTCACCCCTGGTCCACCTTTATGGGGATATCTCGAAAAGACGACCACCTATACAACACCCACCACTCCTTTTTAAAACCCTCATTAATACCTTTCGTTTGATGCCCATATTGTACACACAAATTCTAGGGTCACCCCTGGTCCACCTTTATGGCGATATCTCGAAAAGGCGACCACCTATACAACACCCACCACTCCTTTTTAAAACCCTCATTAATACCTTTCGTTTGTTGCCCGTATTGTACAAACACATTCTAGAGTGAACCCTGGACCACCTTTATGGCGATATTTCGAAACGGGATTCACCTATAGAACTAAGGCCCACTCCCTTTTAAAATAATCATTAACGCCTTTCGTTTGATGCCCATATTGTACACATAAATTCTAGGGTCACCCCTGGTCCACCTTTATGGCGATATCTCGAAACGGCGTCCACCTATGGAACTAAGGATTACTGCCTTTTAAAATACTCATTAACACCTTTCTTTTGATACCCATGTTGTACAAACAAATTCTAGGGTCACCCCTGCTCCACCTTTATGGCTATATCCCTAAATGGCGTCCACCTATAGAAATATGGCCCACTCCCTCAAAAAATACTCTTTAATGCCTTTCATTTGATACACATGTCATACAAACACATTCCAGGGTTTCCCTCGGTTCATTTTCCTACATGGTTATTTTCCCTTATGTTGCCACCATAGCTCTCAACTGAGTATGTAATGTTCGGTTACACCCGAACTTAATCTTCCTTACTTGTTTTTATTTGGGAATCTTTCAATCCATTTTTAACTAACTTCGCGGTGACCTAGACTCTTGAAACTTGGCACACAGTTCGAGGCTTGGTGACAAAACACTTTACAGAAAACAAAATTCCCCTAGGTGGCGCGCTAAGTGAGATAACTACAAATCCCTGAAAAACGAGGGGAATCCTGCAATCGATTTTTGAGTAACTTCCTGGTGAGCTGGAGATATGAAACTTGAGCCGCAAGTCAGAAATCAGTGACAATGCAATATCTTATCAAAAAAATTCCGCTAGGTGGCGCATGGATCGAGATATTACGAAAATTAATTTTAATTTGGAAATCTTTCAATCCATTTTTAACTAACTTCCCGGTCACATAGAGACTTGTAACTTAGCACATAGTGCGAGACCTGGTGACAATACAATTTATAGAAAACAGTTGTCCGCTAGGTGGCACGCTAGGTGAGATAACTACAAAATCCCTGAAAAACGAGGGGAATCTTGCGATCGATTTTTGAGTAACTTCCCGGTGAGCTAGAGACTTGAAACTTGAGCCGTAAGTCAGAACCCAGTGACAATGTAGTATTTAATCAAAAAAATTCCGCTAGGTGGCGCATGGATCGAGATATTAGGAAAATTAGTTTTAATTTGGGAATCTTTCAATCCATTTTTAACTAACTTTTCGGTTACCTAGAGACTTGTAACTTAGCACATACTTCGAGAACTGGTGACAATCCAATTTGTAGAAAACAAAGTTCCGCTAGGTTGCGTGCTAATTGAGATAGCGACAAATCCCTGAAAAACGAGGGGAATCTTGCGATCGATTTTTATGTAACTTGCCGGTGAGCTAGAGACTTGGGCCGTGGGTCAGAACCCGGTGACAATGCAACACTTGATCAAAAAAATTCCGCTAGGTGGCGCATGGATCGACATATTAGTAAAATTAATTTTAATTTGGGAATCTTTCAATCCATTTTTAACTAACTTCCTAACCTAACCTAACCTCCCGGTTACCTAGAGACTTGTAACTTAGCACATATTTTGAGACCCGGTGACAATACAAGTTATAGAAAACAAAGTTCCGCTAAGTGGCGTGCTAATTGAGATAACCACAAATCCCTGAAAAACGAGGGGTTTCTTGCGATCGATTTTTGAGTAACTTGACGGTGAGCCAGAGACTTGAAACTTGGACCGTGGGTAAGAACCCGGTGACAATGCGACATTTGATCCAAAAAAAATCGCTAGGCGGCACGCGGATGGAGATAGTAAGAGAACAAATTTTAATTTGGGAATCTTTCAATCCATTATTAACTAACTTCCCGGTTACCTAGAGACTTGAAACATGGCACTTAGTTAGAGGCCTGTTGACAATACAGTTTATAGAAAACAAAGTTCCGCTAGATCGCGTGCTAGTCAAGATAACTGCAAATCCTTGAAAAAAACGGATGGAATCTTGCGATCGATTTTCGAGTAACTTCCCGATGAGCTAGAGACACGAAACTTGGGCCGTAAGTCAGAACCCGGTGACAATGCAATATTTTATCAAAAAAAAATCCGCTAGGTGGCTCATGGATCGAGATATTGGGAAAACTTATTTTAAGTTGGGAATCTTTCAATCGATTTTTAAATAACTTTCTGGATATCTAGAGACTTGAACCTGAAATATAGTTTCAAACTCGGCGACAGTGCAATATTTGATCAAACAAGTAAGGAAGGTTAAGTTCGGGTGTAACCGAACATTACATACTCAGTTGAGAGCTATGGTGACAACATAAGGGAAAATAACCATGTAGAAAAATTAACCGAGGGAAACCCTGGAATGTGTTTGTATGACATGTGTATCAAATGAAAGGCATTAAAGAGTATTTTATGAGGGAGTGGGCCATAGTTCTATAGGTGGACGCCATTTAGGGATATAGCCATAATGGTGGATCAGGGTTGACTCTAGAATGCGTTTGTACGATATGGGTATCAAATGAAAGGTATTAATGAGTATTTTAAAAGGGCGTGGACCTAAGTTCTATAGACGGACGCCTTTTCGAGATATCGCCGTAAAGATGGACCAGGGGTGACTCTAGAATGCGTTTGTACGATATAGGTATCAAATGAAAGGTGTTAATGAGCATTTTAAAAGGGAGTAATCCTTAGTTCCATAGGTGGACGCCGGTCGAGATATCGCCATAAAGGTGGACCAGGGGTGACCCTAGAATTTGTTTGCACAATATGGGCATCAAACGAAAGGTGTTAATGAGTATTTTAAAAGGGAGTGGGCCTTAGTTCTATAGGTGGACGCCGTTTCGAGATATCGCCATAAAGGTGGGCCAGGGGTGACTCTAGAATTCGTTTGTGCAATATGGGTATCAAACGAAAGGAGTTAATGAGTATTTTAAGAGGGAGTGGGCCTTAGTTCTATAGGTGGACGCCTTTTCGAGACATCGCCATAAAGATGGACCAGGTGTGACTCTAGAATGCGTTTGTACGATATGGGTATCAATTGAAAGGTGTTAATGAGTATTTTAAAAGGGAGTAATCCTTAGTTCCATAGGTGGACGCCGTTTCGAGATATCGCCATAAAGGTGGGCCAGGGGTGACTCTAGAATTCGTTTGTGCAATATGGGTATCAAACGAAAGGAGTTAATGAGTATTTTAAGAGGGAGTGGGCCTTTCTGGACCAGGGGTGACTCTATACTTTGTTTGTACGATATGGGTATCAAATGAAAGGTGTTAATGAGTATTTTAAAAGGGAGTGGGCCTTCGTTCTATAGGTGTTCGCCTTTTCGAAATATCGCCATAAAGGTGGACCGGGGTGACTCTAGAATGAGTTTGTACGATATGGGTATCAAATTAAAGGTATTAATGAGAGTTTTAAAAGGGAGTGGTGGTAGTTGTATATGTGAAATCGTTTTCCAGATATCGACCAAAATGTGGACCAGGGTGACCCAGAACATCATCTGTTGGATACCGCTAATTTATTTATATATGTAATACCTGCCAAGATTTTAAGGGTTTTTTATTTCGCCCTGCAAAACTTTTTCATTTTCTTCTACTTAATATGGTAGGTGTCACAACCATTTTATAAAGTTTTTTCTAAAGTTATATTTCGAGTCAATAAAACAATCCAATTACCTTGCCATATTTCATCCCTTTTTTCGTATTTGGTATAGAATTATGGCATTTTTTTCATTTTTCGTAATTTTCGATATCGAAAAAGTGGGCGTGGTCATAGTCGGATTTCGTTCATTTTTCATATCAAGATAAAGTGAGTTCAGATAAGTACGTGAACTGAGTTTAGTAAAGATATATCGATTTTTGCTCAAGTTATCGTGTTAACGGCCATGCGGAAGGACAGACGGACGACTGTGTATAAAAACTGGACGTGACATCAACCGATTTCGCCCATTTTCACAAAAAATAGTTAACGCCATAAAATCTATGCCCCTACCAAATTTCAAAAGGATTGGTTAATTTTTGTTCGACTTATGGCGTTAAAAGTATCCTAGACAAATTTAATGAAAAAGGGTGGAGCCACGCCCATTTTGAAATTTTCTTTTATTTTTGTATTTTGTTGCACCATATCATTACTGGAGTTGAATCTTGACATAATTTACTTATATACTGTAAAGATATTAAATTTTTTGTTAAAATTTTACTTTAAAAAAAAATTTTTTTTAAAAGTGGGCGTGGTCCTTCTCCGATTTTGCTAATTTTTATTAAGCGTACATATAGTAATAAGAGTAACGTTCCTGCCAAATTTCATCATGATATCTTCAACGACTGCCAAATTACAGCTTGCAAAAATTTTAAACTACCTTCTTTTAAAAGTGGGCGGTGCCACGCCCATTGTCCAAAATTTTACTAATTTTCTATTTTGCGTCATAAGTTCAACTCATCTACCAAGTGTCGTCGCTTTATCGGTCTTTTGTAATGAATTATCGCACTTTTTCGGTTTTTCGAAATTTTCGATATCGAAAAAGTGGGCGTGGTTATATTCCGATATCGTTCATTTTAAATAGCGATCTGAGATGAGTGCTCGGGAACCTACATACCAAATTTCATCAAGATACCTCAAAATTTACTCAAGTTATCATGTTAAAGGACGGACGGACGGACGGACGGACATGGCTCAATCAAATTTTTTTTCGATCCTGATTATTTTGATATATGGAAGTCTATATCTATCTCGATTCCTTTATATATGTACAACCAACCGTTATCCAATCAAACTTAATATACTCTGTGAGCTCTTCTCAACTGAGTATATTTAGGCGTACGCGACTTTCACCACGATTCTTTTAGACTTTCAGGCGTATGCGAATTTCACCACAATTTTCAGCGGTGCCAATTAAGTAGCTGACATACTAGGTGGAATTCTCTTGTTATGATGCACATTCACCAGCAATGAAAATTCACCACATCATCAATTGTGTTGAACTTACTTCCTCAACAATTGTGAACATATTCACCAGCAACGATTGCTTTGCACTATCCGGCCTCGCCACTTATGAGAATAATCGCCAACAAGAATCATTCAATACATTCATCCTCTTTGTCCAACTCACCCGTTCCACCAATATCAAGAACATCGAACAGCTATAATATTTCACCGATTTATAAGTAGCACCCATACATCTTTCTACAGTCACCTAAGCCGAATATAGATATAGACGTAGTACGTCCGAGCAACTCCAAAGAACGGCGTTAGGAATTACTTAAATTACTAATCAAAGTTGCAATTGCCTTTTTGTAGGCAATACTAAAAAATTAAAAATAAAAATATGATAAAAAAATTTTAAGGACTACCTTTATATAAATGGACCAAAAAATAGAAGGTAATTTTTCCTTTAATACAGACATAGTCTTGTTGAATTTTGACTAAAAAACTTTAACAATAGCTCTTGTAAAAGAATTTTGGGATTTAAAATTATAAAGTAGCGAAATTCAAAAGGGAGCAAGACGCAAATTCGAAGAGAAGTTCGGCCTAAATGTATTTCCTTGTATAAGTTATCATAAGTTTGTTTCCACAGATGTCATTAACAATTTGCCACAGTTGCCTTACCAGCCTTCGCCCAGGTCAATCACATTCAGCCAAATTACGACAACAGGCCACTTCCTGCAACTAGCTAGATCAGCAGAAATGCGATCACACGGTATGATCGCATATCGTGGTTGGCACACGTCGCTGTGTCAGCAAAGCAATAGCTATTGCTATCGACTGTGGTCACTGCGCTATGACAACATCACAAGCGCCACAATTCTCTTCATCATGTTTAGCTGCATCAGCAAAAGCAGCCATTACAACATCATCAGGTAAACATCATTAGCGCGACGATTATGTCAACGTCGCTAGCCGCCAGCAGAGCACCAGCAGCGTTACACGGCGACATCGTGGGCTAGGTGGACAGTTAGGGTAGCTAGTAAGATTCAGTTCTAAATATAGCTCAATAAAGCACACAAGTGCAATGAAAATTAACGTATAGCAAGGAGGCTAGCAATATTTTACTAGTGTTTTCATTATAAGTTACTTAATCTTATCTGAATGAATACATCCGAACCGACTTTCATTTAAAATGTTTATTTGTGTGTATTTCTATTATGAAAGCTTTTTAGTGAAAATGCATCTTCCTTGCATCAGCTTCCGTTTGGAGTCGGCATAAAACATATACATATGTCCGATCTGCCGATTTGTAGTGAAAATCAAAAGGGAGCAAGACGCAAATTCGAAGAGAAGAGAAGAATCGCGCCAAAGAACTAATTATCATTTTTTTCTTTTTCATTTTTTATGGTTAATGCTTCAAGCGTAATACAAATTCTAAATCAGTTGAACAAATAGCTTTTGTTCTACCAAAATAACAAATTCAAGGTTGTTATGTTTATTCCAGTAAAATGAAATTAGTGCGTATATTCTATTATTTTTCAAAGGAAAATTTAATTGTGCTTAATTGTTCGTTTCTATATTTGTACAGCTGAATTGTGGTATTGAGTTCACATAAGTTAAGTGATACATGTACAATATGACCGTATATTTAACCCTTTCACGCATATGCGACACCGGTGTCCAAAATATTTCCTTGTATAGCCAGACAGACATGGCTAAACAAACTCAGCTCCTGATAATTTCAGCTAGTTATTGATGGGTCTATCTTTTATCATTTAAGGACTGTCATCTTTTGATTTCGGACCAAGCTTATTATACCATTTCATTGTCATGAAAGGTATACAAAAAATTACTTGGTGGGATCTACCTCCCGGTAGATTTAAGAGCTTCCCTTTAAATTTTTTCCTACAAATTGGCGAAAGGTCCTGACCTACATGTTTTATGCCGACTCCCAACAGCATCTGAAAGGCAGATGAATTTTAACTTTCATGACAGAAAGACACTCGGAATATTTCCCAAAGCACTACCGGTTTCGATGTTGCTTTGCGCGGAACTTGAATCCACCACACTGCCACCATACTACGATGGCCGCTCTTTTGTATTTATATCTTTGTAAATCCGCTACTATCTCCGAAGCGGTTATATCGGTATATAACCGAACCCCTTTGCTTTTTTTAGGTGGTTTGCATACCTGCATTGCATCCATATTGGAGAATTTGATTAAAAAATGGCTTATCTCAGAATTGCTTTCAAAAATAGCTGGGGCATAAATTCCAAACAGTTTGAGGTGATTGAAAAACATTCGGAGTCAGGGCGTTCTTCAACCGAATAGGGCCTCCTTGAAGCACATTCTGAGATATGGCTTTCCTAAAAAGATCCTAATTATGGAGGCAATAATGGTAAAGGGAAGGCGAAGACCGATATATTGACAAAGGCAAGAGTTTTAATTGTTTCTACGCAAGATAAGAGGTTGTTGGTTAGATCCAGCACTGTCATTTTGAGCGTATGGTTTACGGTTATTGTCAAGACTATATGATCAAGGTAACGTATGAAGCGCTCAACGCTTTTATTTAATTGCATAATCAACGCCCTAGATTGATGAGGAGTGTGATGAGTAGTACCTAGGACCTACCTAATTATTTTCTAGCTTTTGATATTATTATTACTTAATGTAAGTATTGTTTTCAATAAAACCGTTTAACTTTATTTAATTGCCTATTATTTCTTATTCTATTTAGTTCATTTAGTGACTCTTTATTACAAGGACCCTTTCCTGACAATTTGTTACAATCTAAGTCCTCAATACATAATCCTTCCAAAGACTTTACTCGACTCGGCGCCACGTATGCTTGTCCCTCCTCGAACTCCAAAGTATTTTGATGTCACTTCTACCGGACTGAATGTAATATTTGTTCCAAATATGAGAGAAATCGGACCACAAATACGAGTATTTTTAATATTTGATCCTTGCCGCACGTAGCGGGATTTTTTTTTTTCAATAAAGCGGTTTCTATTTCTGTATGTAATATGTGTTCCAAATATGAGCCTAATCGGAGCACAAATACGATTTTGTTGAATATCTCGAATCCTGCGCCACCTAGCGGCGATTTCTTTTCATAGGTTGCTTTCTATTCATGTATGTATTATTTATTTATTTATTTATTTATTAAGTGTTTGTACCAGGAAGACTTACGTCTTTTAGGCAGTACATCAATCCGATTAAGTAATTATACATACCTAAATGTTACAAAAAGAAATTTACTTGTTCATCTAAAGATATAACAAAGCATATATAAAAACAGAAAAGTTAAATACATACAAATTTTCAATAGTATATATTATCAAACATTCACTTAAAACTTTAAAGATTTAGAGTAACTTAAGAGTTAAGAAAAGAAAATGGTGCTAGTTTGAAACATCCTGCTTTTTTAATAGTTTTTGTTTTGAAGGGAAGTGAGTTCCATAGACAGATTGTACTGACAAAGAACAGTTTTGAGGATGTTGTATATTTAAACTTAGGGACCAATAGATTTAGGGTCCGAGTGGACTGACACAAATTTAGTTTTTCAAATAAGTAAGAGGGATTTTTGGAATGAAGTAGCTTATGCAAGAAGCATAGATTTCTAAGTTTTAAGAAGTTATTAACATTACTTCCGAGAATTTGTATGGCATATGAAGAGATATGATCAAATTTCTTTTTAGAAAAAACGAAACGGGCAGCATTGTTTAAAGCAAAAACCAATTTATTATTTGAAGACGAATCAAGATTACCGTATATAAGTACATAAGAAATTTGAGGAATTATAAGAGATTTGACCAGCTTCATTTTTGTTTCACGTGGTAGTAAATAGGCAGTTCTGTACAAATTTCGAAGGGTATTATATATTTTACCGACCATAAGGTTAACATGGTCCACACAAGTTAATTTAGAGTTAATTCTAAAGCCTAAATTGGTGACCACGTCATGGAATAATATTTTGTCTTCATTAAGTATAACTTCAGGAAGGCTGTTCAAGTCACATGTTGCGCTTGATATTGCTAACGCCTTAGATTTCGTTGCATTCATATATAACTTATTTCTGTGAGCCCAATTTCCTATGCGTGATAAGTCTTCATTCAGCCTGACGAACAAGTCTTCGGTAAGCACAATAGGGCGTAACAAGTATATTTGTGGGTCGTCCGCGTAGAGATGTATTTTGGCATTTTGGCAACAAGGAACTATGTCGTTAATAAAAAGTGTAAACAATATTGAACCTAAAATAGATCCTTGTGGAACACCAGATGTTATAAGCTTTAAGTTTGAGACATTATCACCGCATTGAACTTGCTGAAATCGAGCTGTGAGGTAGTTTTGGATTAGCTTTATAGCATAAGAGCTGAAGTTATAGTTTATTTCCAGCTTATGAAGAAGTATTCTGAAGTCAACTGTGTCAAAAGCTCGTGAGAAATCTAAAAGTACCAGTACTGTAAGCTCATTACGGTCATAGGCAGGGCGTATGTCTTCAAGAATCTTAAGCATGGCAGTAGCGCAACCATGTCCTCTCCTGAATCCCGACTGGTCCTCAGATAGTAAGTCATTCTTATATATATAATCAATTATCTGCTTAGCTAATAGCTTCTCATAAACCTTAGACAAGGCTGGCAACAGGCTAATTGGTCTAAATTCTTTGGAAGAACATGGAGACTTAACTTTAGGAATAGGGATAACATTAGCTATTTTCCATTGACTTGGAAACCCACCGGACATAATTGAAAAGTTAAAAATATGTGTTAGTGAAGCTATAACAAATGGAAGTATAAGTTTAATAAATCGTATACTGATGCCATCAACTCCAACGGCGTTAGACTTAACGTCAAATATAGCATCCAAGACATCACTTTCGGTTACAACTGAGAAGTCAAAAACATCAATATCAATATTTGTTCTTCTGCCTATACTACCCATCTTACTGTGTTCATAACTGGTGTTATGATCATCATTATAATTTACACTGGTATCGCTTATATTACCATTCAGGAAGTGTGAGTTCATGACATTAGGGTGAAATTTCCATTGAATATTATCTTTTTTGGCTACTCCAACAGTACGAAGATTCCTCCATAGCATTTTTGGAGGCAAATTTGCATTAAATTTATTATTCAAATATGCCACCTTAGCATTCCGGATACATAAGGTAGCTTGATTGCGCAAAAGACGATAGGCTTCCCATTTGTTTTCCTATGGAAATTGCTTCCATTCTCTGTAAGCTTTCTCACGTTTTCTTAAAAGCTTCAGAATTTCATTTGAGAACCATGGTTTTTTATGGATTTTAACGGTTTTTAGAGGAACATATCTATTAAAAAGGTGATTGACAAGGCTATTAAAATATTCCAACTTTTCGTCTAACTTAGAGAAGGAAAAGGATTCATTCCAGTCAAGAAAAGCAGCCTCATTACTTAGCTTATCTAGGTTTACAGCATTATAGTTCCTATAGGTCAATTCAAAGTCGGGCTCTTTTACGTTGAATTTCAGATCATACGATAAAAATAACATTTCGTGGTCAGAAATAACATCCATGGGGAATTGGTCAATATGATTTATGTTATTGGCATCGTTAACACATATTAAATCGAGTAAACTTGCCTTCCTATTTGGAGAAAAACGGGTCGCGAATGTGTTCACAATGCACAGATCCTTTGCCTGAAAGTTACTTAAAAGGTATCATTATTAAGGATATCAATATTAAAATCACCGCAGATGATGACATGTTCATAATTTATTGCATATTCAGAGAGTTTAATAAATAAGCATGTTAAGTCATTTGACCTATTGGGGTTGTATACACAAGCCACAAAACACTTAGTCCGAGCATCGCCTATTTCAATAAATATACTTTCTACCTCACTGGTATGGTCTGAGCGATTATGTGTTCCAAATATGAGCCAAATCGGAAAAGAAATACGATTTTTTTGAATACCTCGATCTTTGCGCCACCTAGGGGCAATTTTTTCATAGGTCGCATTCTATTCCTGTATGTATTATGTGTTCCAAATATGAGCCCAATCGGACCACAAATACGATATTTTGAAATATTTCGGTCCTTACGCCACCTATCGGAGTTTTTTTTATCTTATTATTGCATTTTCATCGGGTTCTGACCTAGATTCCAAGTTTCAAGCTTGTAGCTTATCGGGAAGTTACTTAAATTTAATTACAAAATTCATTCACAATGACCTGTCAAGTCAAGCTAAATAAAACCGTTTAAAACAATCAAGGCAATAATGAAGGCAAAAACAATGAGGAAGTAATAAATTAGGAATTTTGCTTCCTGTTGGAGTTACAAAAAGAAACAAATGAGCTGAGTTATGACAAAGATTAATCTGCACCTTTCGACTTTAACTTGGAAATAATCAGTCAAGTTTTTGTAAACTAGGTTCACACGAACATGGAGGGAAACGAGCACACAGGCGAACTTGCAAAAGGCAGGGCACTACTGGAGGCTATGGAGCGGTCGAGATCAGTCGTCCACTTACTTCAATCAAATGAAACACTTGTAGCAGATTTAAAGAGCTAGCAGTCTCCAACTGGTACTCCTCGGACACCTGCAAGATAAACCAGCAAACATGGCCGAATTACGAAGTAAGAGAACAGAGGACCTACTAAATAGGTCAAGGAAAGAAATTTGTATGATCACTGCCGCAATCAAAGGTCACTGGCCGCTTGGCGTGCATGCTGAGAGAATGGGGATCCCTTTTAATAGCATTTGCAGGAAACAGTCGCGCACTACCTGTGCAGATTCCCAGCTCTAGCACACACTAGGATTCTAACTATGGGCAGTTACACACTATATATACTGCTAGAACTTAAGGAAGTAGCCAAAAGATCTGTAAAATATATCAGCAGGTTCATTGGTTCTACGAGAAATGTGCATCAAAATGGCGTCCAGCGCGCTACTTGGGCTCAGATCAGATCAGCAACCAATCGTAAAAGATGTATAGGTTAGTCTCGTTTACGGTTGTGTTGCTTGATATCAGCGGCGGGCCGGTCGTTAACAGATCTCGTGGTATGGACTATAGGCTTTTTATTATTCTTACCCTCTTATCCTTTATCCCAGACAGGACAGACTATTGTAAACTAACAAGTGAGCAAACTCCATCTCAGTTATTCATGTGGAACAGTGGACTAAATAGTTAACTGGTTTATGAATGCACTGAGCTCTAGGTAAGCCACAAGTCTAAGCTGAATGATCGCAGTATTGACTTCCAAACGGAAATTGTTGCTTTGAAGGATGCGGTGTACGGAATGATGTGAAATGCCCCTCCGGTTAGACAGTTTGACATGTACTCGGATCAAATATTCTTGAGCTGTTTCATCCCCGCTGAACGGGTTGTGCACCGAGCGTGGAACCCGTCATGTAAAACCACACTACAATGAAAAGACCAATGTAATAGACCAATGCAAACATTTAAAGGACAATGCAAACGTTAAAAGGACAATCATTTGGTTTAGATGCCCAGGTGATTCAAGTTCTCGTGAAGGCAAAGGCTAACATCACCGTCATCCATGAATTGCGATGAGCGAGCCAAGGAAATAAACAGTCAAAATTATGACATTTACTGTAGTGACCAAATAAGCGTTTCTGCGTCGGATTCGTGGTGGGAGAGAGACTTCGTCGTCAATTACTATCGTTCACGCACGTGGACGAACGTTTCGCCGCTATCCGCATAAAATCTAAATTTATTGACATTTCATTCGTGTGCACCCATGCACCGACGTGAGAAAAAGACGATGAGGAGAAGGACGCATTTTATGAGTGCATGGGGTTAACGTTACGGGGGACAAAGAAGATGTTTTTGGTCCCGAAAACGGTGACCTGGCAACCCATATCCAGAGAGTGCTTGGATTATGGAAGAAACACATATCTGTGCTTCTAAATAGATTAAATTCCAGCATTAACACAAGCAACAACGTCCGCCTTGAAATCCAGTGGAGGAATCACTCTTACCAATAATGTTACTTTGAAATTAGTACTGAGGCAAGTAAAAGTCTTCGGCAAACGAAAATCATGCTTTATAAGTCACTTATTATACACGTCATGATATATGTATGGCGCAAAAGCCATTTGAAGTGTCCATTGTGGACAGAACCCACTGGGAAACAGTGAATCCTTATAATGACCCTTACTCAGAGCTCTGGTTCACGGAAGGATCGAAATTCGTTTACGGAAGAACAGGAGCTGGCCGGCATCTACGGGCCGAACTTCAAGAAATCTATACCAATGGAATGCTACCCCACCATATTTCAGGCAGAAATCCATGCAATAGAAGTTTGCGGCAGAGAGTGCCTACGGAGAGACAGCCAGGCGGCCCTGCGTGCCTTGCAATCCTACACAATTACATCTAAGCTAGTGGATGACTGCATTGAAATCCATAATGATAATCCAGCAACGAAACTGTCAGTCACACTCATTAATCTAAGCATAGTGGACCTACGAACTCTCATTGGTTACTATACGGGGCACTGTGGTCTACGATATCACCTAAGTAAGTTAAATCTATCCGATACTCAAATTTGTCGTTTCTGTGAGCTGAAGGATGAATCGCCGGTTCACATTGTCACCGTCGCTCTGGCAAGGCAGAGACTCTCCTATCTAGGTGGTTTGACTGTTAATCCCTATGTGATATGGAGTAAAAAGCCTGAAGAGGTGCTTAGAAACATCAAAAGCCTCCGCATACAAAATTAGCCTGAAAGGTCATGCACAATAATCTACACAAAGGTCGCAATGCTTCCAGGCCTAATAATAATAATAATAATAATAATAATATCGGAACCCGCCTACGGAGGGAGGCAGGACCATCTGCAAAACGATTTAAATGACCTTGGTTGTACCAATTGGTGCCAGTTAGACCAGCGAAGAAGCGACAGGCGTGACTTGTTGGCCGGCCGAAACCGTTTAGCGGTTAAATACCAATTAAGTAAAAAATTAAGGTTGAATAGTGAGGGAGGACCTATTGCTAGTACGGGATGTGCCGGTCGACTCGTCCCCGATACGGGGAACAGTGTTCCGTCCGTTGGGGCGGTGGTAGTGACCACGTCAGCACTTTGCTGACAAACAGCGTACGAGCTACGTCACCGCGCTATTGCTATAGCTGACGGGTTTGGCTGCTACTGCTGCTGACCACTGGTTCTGAGTGGTTATAGCCCTCTAATTTAGGGCAGCCTACATTCGCCCAGTGGGCATCGGTTTTCTCCTGGTGTTTACTTCCGCATCCGTGTCGTGTAAGTGTGACCAGGTTTGTCTCTGGGGACAGGCGCTTTGAGGAAATTAGGGGCGGTGCAAAGAAGCGCCCGGGGCCGCGTTCCGTCGGAAGTCGTTCTTCTACGGCCGCTGATGGGTCGACCTCGGGAGAGGATAAAGGGGTATGTTCGCGGCAGTTTTTAAGACGAACACCGGGAAGGCTACCGCTGTGCAAACCGGTCGCAAAGCGGAGAAAAAAGGGGGTAAGTCGGGGATACCGGTGGCGTCGGGGAGGGCGACCACCTCGAAAATCGCTGAGCAGGGGGGCAAGGGCGGGCCGAGTAAGTCCGCGAAGTCGGAGGATGAGGAGAGTATTCTCCCGAAATCCGACGACGACGCGGACTTACCCAGTCTGCCGGAATCCGGGGTATTTCCCTTAAGCTGGGACAAATCCGATGTAGCGGGGGGTGCCGGTTCCGTTGCTGAGTCCGTGGTGCCCACTGTCGCCGCTGGCTCCTCAACCGACGGTCAAGCAGCCGATGGCGTGCCAGAGACCGCTGCTGACGGTGAGGATGCAATCGACGGTAGTGTAATTGCGGGCAAGGACGCAAACGAGTCGGTGAAGTCTGTAGGGGAACATGTATATATGGAACATGATGATGGACTCCCTGTTAAGGCAACTCGAGCATCTTTGCAAACTCTGCGCCTATGCGGATGACCTCCTCTTATTAGTGGAGGGGGATTCTCGCGCCAGCATTGGGCGTACCAGCGAGTCCCTATGTCAAATAGTGGCTGGCTGGGGCGCCCGCGTTGGCGTAGATATTTCGGTGGACAAAACTGTGATGATGCTGCTGAAGGGCAGATTGTCACAGAATCGCCCACCGGTTGTTCGCATCGGCGGGGTCAGCATCAGATATGCGACGAAAGTCAAATACCTGAGGCTGACAATGGGTGAGCGAATGAACTTCCTACCACACTTGGATGCTGTCAGGGACAAGGTGCAGAATGTTTTGGGGCAGTTACGATGTATCATTCGGAGTGACTGGGGCCTGAGCCGCCGTGCCGTTCGTACAATATATTGTGGCCTATTCGTAGCATGTGCTACTTTTGGTGCTGCCATATGGTACCGAACGGTCATGACTGCTCACGGTCAGAGGCGCGTGCTGAGCATACAGAGGTGCATGATGCTCCCATGCTTGCCCTTGTGTCGTACCGTATCTACGGATGCGATGCAGGTGCTTCTTGGTGCACCCCCTCTCGACCTGGTCGTTATAGCTCGCTGTTTCCTTCAGGCTGAGAAGGAGAGCAAGTTTGCCGCTGTTGGAGGATGAATGGGCCGCCGACGATAATGTGGAGAGTAGATGGTTACAAAATAGGCGTCAATTAGAAGGGGGGTTAGAGGGAAGTGGCAGGAGCGCTGGGACAATAGTCCCAACGGCAGGGTGACGTACGGGTACATCCGGGACCTTTCATTTGTGGCGGAAAATCCAGACTTCAGATTTAATCTGAGCCTGGGTTTTCTGCTTACGGGTCATGGTCCTCTTAATGCATTCTTGCATAAGAGGAGCTTGAGCGAAACGGAGGGGTGTGTATGTGGGGCTGCATGTGAGGATTGGGTGCATGTGTTGTGCGAGTGCCCGGAGTACTCGGACATAAGGGATTTGGGTAGTTGTGGGGTAAATGTTGAAGAAGGTAGGGTTGATGTTAGTAGAGCGCTCTCCACTAGTCGGACTATTGATTTGCTCAATAGGTATGCTTTGGAGGTGTTTAGACGGAGGAGACGTGGTGGTGACCGTGGTGGTTAATTCGTGTGTGTGTTCTAACCCCACCTCACCCCTAGGCGGCCGGTCCGGAGTAGGTGGATACTCAACCGGAAGTGGCTTCGGCTGCGAAAGTCAGACCAAGACTTTAAAGTGGTAACACGGGGAACAGATAGCCCGCGGAGCTTGCTCCGTTTCTGTTCGGTTGCGGTTGGTCACTTTGGGAGCATCGTGGTGGCTGTGGTTGATATCCGAATGCGATAAGAGTTGGTCAGCTCGAATGTGGAGTTGCATTTCAACTGGATGCCATGACCCATAGAATGGAAGAGGTGTTAGATAGGCCTCCAACCCCACCAAGGTGATGATGTGTCCACTCACATTATCGATTGGGACCAAGGTAAGCGAACCTTGGGGGCTGGTCAGACCTGCTTTGACCTGTGTACTTGGTACATACGTGAGGTTAGGTCTTCGAAGACAGGTACTCACGTAAAACCTACACTCGCTGCTAGTACGGGATTGCTCTCCTCTCTTTCTGTATAAAAAGATGTAACATATTACATATATTGGTATTAGGCGTTATATATCCATTTTAACGTATTCTAGCCACGTTCATTGCGATATTAAGGAAAGCTTACGATTTTATTCTTTTGAAAGGTTTTCTTGGAGAGCTCTTGTTTGGGAGCAATGCAAAATTGAGGGGATATGTGGAATAATGGTATAAGTCGAGTTACACCGTTTATCCATACATCAACTAAATAAAAAGAGCACGATTACATACACATACCATATTAATCTTAGAAAATAATAGTGATATTTAACAAAGATATTAACTTCATTTATGGAAAAACGGTATAACTCTCTAATAAAATTTTGCAGTAATGAAGCATCGAAATGGTATGAAAATATATTCAATGTCGTAGACCAGAAAGAACTGTAAAATAAAAGAATTGAAATGGTTTCAAAAACGACTAAGCAGACAGAGAACCCCATTGTTAAAAATAGAAAAAGTTTAAAAATGATAAAAGTAGTAAAAAAGATTGCTAAAAATAACAAAAGGAAATAACAAATAGTTATATGCACATCTAAATAATAGAATATAATGTATTTAACAATGGTTAATAATGTATCTACTATTTTGTTTAATAAAGTATTTCAATCAAAATATTTGATACTCGATCTATGGAATAAGGGTATAACTCAAAAAAAAAAGAAATCATCCATTTTCTAATAAAATTATGTATATATAAAATTTGTTACTTTTTCTTATCAAAGAATCATACTATCTAAAATCCTACCAAGTAGGATTATTATAAATTTATTTTTACCTGCATTGTTAAGTTTTTTTCACTTTTTTCAAAAAGTTGATTCTTGATTTATACCGTTATTCCACACATCCCCTCAATTATTAGGAAAAACTATTTCATTGTTCTCGGGGAGTAAAAGAAAACTTCGCTTCAATTGTATTTTTGCTTGTTTGTAACTCTCTAGACTAGGCGCGCAAAGGAGTGTTTGACCCATCCAGCATCAATTATTGCAGTGGTACAAAATGAGTTGTGCTTAATAGCGGAGGAACGAACCTCTGTGCTACGGTGCTATCAATATCATCGAGCGGCACCATATTTGCGTATTTTTATTAAACGGTTTTATTTAGCTTGACTTGACAGGTCGGCCGGTCGTTGTGAAAGAATATTGTAATTAAAATTGAAGTAACTTCCCGATAAGCTACAAGCTTGAAACTTGGAATATAGTTCAGAACCCGATGACAATGCAATAACAAGAAAAAAACTCCGACGTTATTTTATTAGTTTTTTAAACTATATTGTTACGAATATAAGCAAAACTAAGGAGTGCTGCCGTCGATGCTAAGCAGTGACGTGAATCCACATCAATAATTCAAGAATTATGTATCTACATAAACGAAACAATAACTGCGTCTACATATATGTACCATGTACGTATACGAGCAGCGGAGAGTCAATGCACTAACACATGCATATATCTGAGATACTCCTATAAGTATGCAATGAGAAAAACTATAAAATTGTGCAATTGTAGTTACAGGTGAGAAGTTTGAGAGCTACTGGACTAGTAGATTCTGGAAGCGCCTAGAAGATGTATAAAATTGTGCAATTGTAGTTACAGCTGAGAAGTTTGAGAGCTGCTGGACTAGTAGATTCTGGAAGCACCTAGAAGATGCGAAGGTTGAAATCAAAGAGTATAAAAGGCGACAATTGAAGAGGCGCTGGAATTCAGTTTGATTTGAGTTGTCAAGCAGTTTCGACTAAGACGCTATCTAGCGAGCAAGAGCAGTATTATTTTTAATAGTAGAGTTTCATTTGAGCTATCAATCAGTTTGGTTATTAAGCAAGCTATTCGTTGCACAGTTTGAGTGTTATTGTAAAGTACTTTAATAAAGGCCATTTTGCATTATTACAAATTGGAGTTATTTATTCAACAGTTTAGTTATTCGAACTTAGCAGAGGATTGCAAATAAGGGGAATTGCAGAAAATTCGTTACAATTGGTGTCAGAAGAGGAATTGTTGAATAAATTCCAGAGGACAACAAGGACATGGCAAAGTTCAGTGAATTGAAGATCCAGCAACTGAAGAAGGAGTTGGAGAGCCGTGGATTCAATACAACCGGCAATAAACTCGAACTTCAGGCTCGACTACGAGAGGCAATGGAAGCAGAAGGAATTAACGTGGAAGAGTATGTCTTTCATCTTGATGTCGACGAGACAACAACAAAAATTGAAGAGAAAAACGAAACATCGCAGACAGTTACGAGCACAGACTTGAACATGATATTGGCTGCAATAACTGCTCAAACATCGACAGTGGCATCTCAACTGGAATCGCAGGAGACACGCATAACGTCCAAGATGGAAGAACAAAAGACATATATGGCATCCAAGATGGAATCAAAGGAGACACGTATTGCAGAAATGTCGACACAGATTACATCGAAGATGGAAGCACAAGAGGCACGGATATCCGAAATGTCGGCGCAAATTTCAGCACAGATATCATCGCAGATCTCTGCTCAACTGGAAGAGCAAGAAGGACGTATTTCCTCGAAGTTGGAAGCGCAAGATACAAAAATTTTACAGTTTGAAGAAAAAATCGAGGCCGAGGTGGATGCTTTGAGAGGACGTATCGAGCAGTTGCAACTAAATAGCCCAGCAGTTTCAACTAGTAATCCAAAGGTAAAAACACCATCCTTTGACGGTTCTGTTCCTGTCCAGATCTTTAAGCTACAATTTGAGAATACAGCAACAGTGAACAACTGGAATGCTGAAGATAAAGTTGCTGCATTGTTCGTAGCTTTAAAAGGACCAGCTGCGGAAATCTTACAGGCCATCCCAGAGTACGAGCGGAACAACTACGAAACATTGATGAGCGCTTTAGAGAGACGTTACGGAAGCGAGCATAGGAAACATATTCCAAATTGAGTTGCAAAACCGTCACCAAATGAGACTTTGCAGGAGTTTGCCTCGGATGTTGAAAGGTTGGCTCATCTCGCAAATGCGGACGCATCCGTGGAATACACCGAGAGGGTAAAAATCCAGAGTTTTATAATAAAAGGCGACAATTGTAGAGGCGCTGGAATTCAGTTTGATTTGAGTTGTCAAGCAGTTACGACTAAGACGATATCTAGCGAGCAATAGCAGTATTATTTTGAAAGTCAGTTTCATTTAAGCTATCAGTTTGGTTATTAAGCTATTCGTTGCACAGTTTGAGTGTTATTGTGAAGTATTTTAATAAAGGTCATTTTTCCATTATTCAATATTGGAGTTATTTATTCAACAGGTTAGCGATACGAACCTAGCAAAAGGGCAAATAAGAGGATTTGCAGCAAATTCGTTACAATATTTATATTATTTATTACATGCCGCCCAGAAAATATTTTTAGTTTAGAGAGCGAAGCGAAGGTTCTCATACTCTCAAAGGAATATGCCGGGACTACTCAAACAATAGTTGCAAGTTCTACTGGGATAAAATAAAAATGATTGAAAAAATGTTCCCTCAAATTAATGAAAAATTGTATCAAAAAAAAAAAATATTCTTACTCACTAAAAGAAATTCTCCTCGTTTCAAAGAAAGTTTGTTTTAGGAAATATTTTTCTCATTTGTTCGTGCTTTTTTTTCAATTGAATTTCACATTTAAAATTTTAATAAAAATTCATATTGAAAGTAAGCATCGGTGGTTTAGTGGTATAATGCTCGCCTGCCACGCGGGCGGCACGGGTTTGATTCCCGGACGATGCATGCAATGGCAGCTACGTTGTTTTGGGATTTTTACTTTATACAGGATACTAAGTAATATGATCTGGTTAATGCTATTTCTTCGATTTGATCTCTTTTTAGCTCGTATTGTCGAGTGTCGGAGTTCACCAGAGTCGAAATACTTACTACTTCTTTGACGCTTGGGTTTGGCCGACACAAAACCGACAGTTATTTAATTCTATTATTGAAGGGTCCAAGGAAACTTATATCACTTTGCACTTGGTCCTTGGTCTGCTTAATCGAAAATTCCGATAAAAATATCTTCTGAATTATCTTCTTCCATTCGCACAACATAGCCTAGCCAACGCAGCCGCTGGGTCTTGATTTGAAGAGCTCATACTGTCCATCATTGCATTTTCTGTGGTATTCGAAATTTTCTCTGAAACTCTCCCAAAGCCGAGTACGTGTAAACAAATGGTTCCAAATTAACGGAAGAGGTTGCGTCTGCTCTTTACTGTGTCGATCCAGAAATTAGTACATTCTACAGGCTGCTACACTGCACTGTCTTTCGAGCGAATATTCTAGCCTTAATGAAAGTCGTCGCGGTTCTTGAGGAAGCGGGCTTCAGCTGCAGTTGCGTCGATATATTGATAGTCAGGCGGCGATCAAAGCAATCATCTCACATAGTACTACATCAAAAAGTCTCCTGGAATTCAAAGAAGATGGTTAAGGGTTTTAGAATATACCCGCGGCAGGTATACCTGACGTAAGAGGCGACTACAAAACCAAATTTATTCAAGGGGTTGTGTAGCGCAACCCTTACAAGGGGTTGCCAGCGCAATATATAACTTATCCAACCAAATTGTCAACCTCACCTACCCGTGGCGAATTCTGTTTCTTTAACGGCCAAGGCTCTGCCTACCCCAAGTTCCTCATGGATCTAGAGGTGTGAGGGCGATAAGGCCTAGAAGACTTCATGTGGTCATACCAAATCGTTCCCGATATGGTCGAGTTAGTACCTTAGCGGTGCTTGTTACCGGAACGTACCAGATCTGCATCCGGCAAGGGGCCATCAGCATCGATAATACTCCCTAAGGCCTTCGGGGTGTGTGCTTATGCTACAACAACAACAACAGAGACTTTGCTCAGGCCGGAGGCCATACATCCATACCGTGTTCCCGGCTATAAAGGGATAAAAGGTAACGAAAAGGCCACTGAGTTGGCAAAGGATCTCAATTAATCTACTTAATAATCCCGGGAGACATATGATCCATTAAGCAGGAAAGGCGTGGGCAGAATATCATCTTATAAGTTAGGCCTTCTCAGTAACAGCAGATTTAAAAAGAACTAGCTGCAGGAAGAACCATTTCAGCACGCTCTGAGTTCGTGTCGTGCCAAGTCAAAGCTCCAGCTGCTAGGGACGGCAAATTTGCCAGATTTCGGGGCAGCTATTAAGCAAGGTCCTAGAAAATGTTTAGCATTCGAGAAGAATATAGTTGTTCTTTAACTCAAGTGCTGTTACCTGATTGGGGGTTTTACGTTTGGACGCCACACGAATTCTGTTAATACATTCAGTCTATGTGAGGTGTTTATTAAATCTATCCACTTAAATCTCACCTCCCAAAGCCGTGTCACTTGATCTCCATGCTTTTCTTTGTCGAGAGAGAGCAGAACACTTCAGAACTCAGTCTCAAGTGGTATTTGTGGAGAAGATAATTATTCGCCGGGTTTGTAGGCTGTCATTGATGTTTACGCGTATTTTGAGGTTCCCTGAAAAACAAAATTTTTTCCTATTTCGAAATTATGACTTCCAAGACCCGAATGAGCCTACTCTTTGCTTAATGACAGCAGGTACTTCGTGTTTTCCTTGTTCATCATGAAACCAGACGTTCCCGCTTCTTTTTTAAAGAAAACTGGCATTAAGGTGCGGATGTTTATGCCGATGATATCAATGTCTCGATAAACGCACGCTCTTATAAAATATTCTTCCAGAATACTTAAATTACGCAGGTAGCATAATTTTTCCAGCCTCAAATTAGATAGTGAGCAGGGCGGGGGTCTGAAACCTTATTTAGTTTCGAAGGGCTCAAAGACATCCTTTGCACTTTTGACTGATATGTAGTAAGAGGTGATGTGCGTCAATTCCTTATTCTTAGATTCCAATCATCAGGCATGCACTTGTTCGATCATATTTTGCATAGAAATTGATTCATGCACCTTACCAACACCTCGCCGCCGTGATTCAATAGCTCCGCAGGTTCATCGTCATAGCCATGTGGGTAACAACAATACCAACAATTGCGGTCTCTGATCCATCATTTTCCCTGGGTGATACATCGCTGTCTCTATTTAAGACCTTAGCAAAATATTTCCTCCATAATCTCATTTCTCTCTAGGCATTGGTTGTCATCGTTTTCGTTCTAACAGTAGTTTGCCATGGGCTTCAACTTTGTCGCCGAATTTTTTGGTGAAATTTGCAGCAGTCTGTTGCGATTGCAGCCGTTTAACGTCTAGCTTTTAGTCGCGCAGAGCGCCTAATTGGCTGCGACGACATATTGATCGGAGTCTATGTCCTCGAGGTGTGCGCACATCAAAAATACTGGAAGCGTGCAGTTGGTCTATTACAACGTGGTGGATTTGATTGCGTTTATTTCGATTGGGGGACAGCTAGGGTCTGACATCAGGCGAAGTCGATCAGCCTTATTAGGGAGCTTTTCCACTTTGTTGTTAAAGTCGCCTAGCACGGTTTTATTATCATGGGGCAGAGCTGATAGAATGCGTCTTTTACCTCATCGCGTCTTTTAACCCATCATCTTACTCCTATATCGGTGCATGGCCGCAAATGTATGACTTATTAATAAATTTAGCCTTAATGCAGATAGCGGCGATACTTGCGTTCACATGGGTGAACGATAGCACTTGACACCAAAGTCTTTCTTCAGCCACGAATCCGAAATCCAGCTTTTTGCATGCCCACTACTCATAACCTTCAGAGAAAGGGCGTCAGCTTTGTGAAAATAATCAATTATTTTGAAAAAAAAAAAAAAAAAACTCATATATTTCGCTACGAGTATGAGCTAAAGACAAATTGCAAAGATTTATAGATCTACATACGATCCAGGAAAACATGCTCGACCTTTCCAAACTCTATGTCCCTAGGACGCTGTAAATTTCAATGCAGACGTTTTCAATTTTAGTTTTGTATTTTCCACCTTCAATATCTTTAATTGCTCGATGTTTTTAAAATTTTGGAGCTTTGTCTTTTCCATTTTCCGTTATTGGTATTTCGGCTTTGGCGTTGGTCAAACGATGCTTTGATCCGTGAGTATTGCTGTATCGTGAGGTTAGGCAAACGACGGCATGTACTTACGCAAACTTAATCTCCATTGTACGTAAAAATTACCTTGATGGTATTTCCTTTTATTTTCTTAAGAAATGTAGTTTATCTCTCGCTCAGCCTTTATCATGTAAAATCAACATTTCGCCTCCTTCAGGGATCTTCATTCACAAGTGAAAGGCCTGTTCAATTACGCCTATTCACAACTCTGGGAACCAGATTTAAATGGGTTCACACCCCGGGCAAAGCAACATCAAAAAAATTTTAGAAATTAGATTTTTCAATTAGAAGAAAATTTTTCTAAGCAGGGTCGCCCCTCGGCAGTGTTTGGAAAGCGCTCGGGGAGAATTTCTGCCATGAAAAGCTCTCAGTGAAGACTCATCTGCCTTGCAGATGTCGTTCGGGGTCGGTATAAAACATGTAGGTCCCGTCCGACCAATTTGTAGGGAAAATCAAGAGGAGCACGACGCAAATTTGAAGAGAAGCTCGGCCTTAGATCTCTTCGGAGGTTATCGCGCCTTACATTTATTTTTATTTTTAAAAATTTAACATATAGTGCACCACCTTTTAACCGACTTGCCAAGGGTTTCTTCCAGGATAGGAGGTGGCAAGTCGGTACTTTTGGGGTCGGGGCGTTGTCAGCTTTTATAATTTGAACATTTTATTTGAATACACTATGCAACATATTTTGGTGCATTTGCTCCTTCTTTGAACCGACTTGCCAAGGGTTTCTTCCAGGATAGGAGGTGGCAAGTCGGTACTTTTGTAGTCGGGGCGTTGCCACCTTTCACAATTTGAACATATTATTTGAATACACTATGCAACATATTTTCGCCGAAAATTGACTTTTCATCGACGAATTACCACGATCCTGCCAAGCTAGGATCTGGCAAGTCCATGGTTTAAGGTTGCCCCAAGTACCAGTAAATGAGTTATACTGGTCTCATTTGAATACAACATGCAACATGTTTTATGCAGTCGGCTCCCCTACTAGTACTTTTATTATTAGAAATGAATAAATAATGCACAATCGGAAACTGAGTGGAAAAAAGTGAAATTCCTCGGCCAAGTTATCCATTGTGAACAAAGCAACGGTTCCAAAATGTTGGGCACATCACTGAAACAAGATTGGCTAAGACCCACTTCATGGTCCTTTCCAACACCTTTTCCCTATGCGAAAAAACAAAGACATGTACTCAGCTTTACAATTGGTGGAACTCCAAATTTTTGCTTCAATGGAGTTGGTAAGAATATCTAGCAAATGTTAGAATGTCGGCTTGTTTTGCCTGTAATTTTGGCGAAAGCTAATTGAAAAAAAAATTAACTTGTTATTCAAAAGTGCTGAAAATAGTAATTTTTAGCTTACAGTGAATCATTTAGCACTGTCCCTTAATTGCCTCCGAATCGCTTTCACATTTATATTCTCCTCGCGCTCAATCAATACCAACCTAATTGCAGTACTAAACATTATTTTAAACATTTTTTATTTCTATTTTCGTTGTATTTTAAGGAAATATATGCTTGGTTACAAAATTTACACAATTCTAAGTAAATTATTTGTTCACTGCCAATTCACAATAAAGCATCAACTGTTTCGAAGTGAACTTTTGTTCGCCCGAAATTGCCGATATGCGGAAAAAGTTCACCCGAACAAAAGAAGTGAAGGCGAACAATCTTCCGCGATAGGGGTGATTATCTGATCTAGGGTGCCTCTTTGACTCTCTTTTCACCTTTGTTAATTCCGTGAATTATTTATTAGTGTGAAACTTAATTCTTAACCATTCGTGCTTAACAGTGCCACCTTTCGCATTAGCGTTACAACTTCTTGCCATTAAACTGGGGTAGTTTATACAGCTGTCATTCATTGGCAAGCATTTAACAAAGTTGTTATGTAGGTATATAAATACACCACATCATTGGTGCGGATACTGTTGCACATTTCACTCGCCAAATGCTGTAAATATAAATTCTTTATTATTTTATAAATTTTATAGCAAAAATAGCATTTCCGTTAGATTTTTAACACATTCTATATTCGTTTTTAAAAAATGGATCCAGCCTGTATTGCATGCATCGGCCGGGAATCGAACCCGGGCCGCCCGCGTGGCAGGCGAGCATTCTACCACTGAACCACCGATGCTGCTGTTCAAAAATACGCAAAACTGCAATGAGAACAGTGAAGTTATATGTAGCAAAGACAATTGTATTATAAAGAATCATAATTTTGGTGACAGAGAAAATTCGGCAAATAATTGTTATAAGGCCGTGTAGAGTATTATGCATTTTTATATACGAATTCAACCTATGTATATCAAACATAAGCCTTCAATCGCGAACAACCTTTCGACTTAAAATTTTTTCTTTTCACATTTTATTTTGTATTGACAGTTTGCTATTCAGTGTTGAAAAAATAAAATATGGATTATGATGTTGCGTATTTTCAATGGCGTAGCAAATGCATAGGAGTGTATTTTGTTAGTGTTTTTATAAAACTCGATACTCGATTTTTAATGCTTTATCAAGAAAAAATTTAATCACTTTACAAAAGAACTACCACACTGTATTACATGCATCGGCCGGGAATCGAACCCGGGCCGCCCGCGTGGTATGCGAGCATTCTACCACTGAACCACCGATGCTGCTGATGACTAGGCCTATTGGTGCGCAATGCTCATGGCCTAAACAAATGTTATGACAATATAAATACATACATAGCACATAGAAAATTCCTAAAAATAGATTATGTACATATGCACATATTTATTTATAAAACAATGGATGTAAAAGGGACTTGTGCTAGTATTTTTGTTGATATTACAAAAGCTTTTGACATGGTTGACCATACCATTCTTTTAAGTAAATTGCACTCAGCAGGTTTCCGTGGAAACGTTCTAGATTGGTTTAAATCATATCTAAATTTAAGAAGTCAAAAGGTGAAAGTAAACAATAATCTAATCTCACATAAACTAATTGATTTGGGTGTCCCGCAGGGCTCAGTCCTAGGACCAATTTTATTTCTGATTTATATAAACTCGCTTTTTTCAATACCTTTTGTAGGAAAAGTCACAGCTTTTACCGATAGATCAAACAATACTTTTAATATTTATGTGGATATAAATCACGATGTGAGCCTCCTAAGAGAATGGTCCGCTTCTCATAAGCTTATTGTAAGCAATAAAACTAAACTAATGTATTTTGGCCTTGGTGGAAAGGAAGCAACTAGTGGTGATATTATTTTTCACTCTGCAAGTTGTTTGCGGCACAAACTTTGTACTAGTGCTTGTATTGAAAACTAGTCTCGAGTTAATTATTTTCCTGATTTAAACTGTGACGCAATGTGTTTCAACGTCGAAGTTGTCAAAAATTTTAGATATCTGGGTGTTATAGTTGATCATAACCTAAGCTGGTCTTCGCATATCTCTGCCATGAGAGTTTACTTGCTAGCAACTGTTCGCTCTTTTTATCGCCTGCAAAAACTATGTATAAATAGTGTACTGAAAATGATGTATTATGGACTTGTACAGTCTAAACTTCAATATAGCATAAGTTGCTGGGACAGTGCATATTCTAGTAGAATTCGACCACTCTTAATGGTGCAAAAGCGTCTTATACGAAGAATTTGTAATTAATTTCTTGTATTCCGACCTTTTAGTTAAAATATTCAAGGTATGTTTGAGCTTTAGGCCAATATATACATATGTTTATTAAAATACAGCAAATGTGTTTAAACAATGTATATATATTTGTCGAATGGTTTGTCTTGCCAATATTTCGACTTCAATCTGAAGTCATCTTCAGGACTGAAAAAACGAAAAACATTTATTGAGACATAGGTACATACATACATACATAATTATACAATTATCGCAAGTGCCAACTTACACTTATGACTGCACCTGGTCGACTAACTTTGTATTTTATATTTTAACAAACAAGGGTAAAAGAAGAACATTAAAAATATAAACAATAAAATACAGTAATCGTAAACAAATTTTTATACAAACAACAATACATTAAATCTCCAACCGTAAGCGACGCTCACATCAGCAGCAGGTGAACAATTGTGCAAACAAAGTCACACTCTTATTATAAGGCTTTTTTGTTGTTATTGATAAGTTCTCTATAGGCGTAGGCGCAATGGTCTGTGTCTGATTTGAAATTTATGCGTTTGTCACTTGGTGTATTTATTATGTGTAACATTTCAAGTATATAGTGTTTATTGCTGTGTCTCTCATGCTGCATTATTGTTACATTTTCCAAGTCTGGAGAGTGTCCAGTGGTTCTGCAGTGCTGAGTTAAAGCTGTCTTATTGTCATTAGGATTGTCACGATTTTTAATATTTGATTTATGTCCGGAAATCCTCGTCTTCAATTTCGATTTAGTTGTCCCCACATATACTTTGTCGCATACGTGGGACCCGTCGCCATTACAATTAATTTTATATATAACGTCCGATTAATCAAATTTCTCTATTCTGCTTTTCGTATTGTTAAAAATCCTCCTTTGCAACGTATTGTTGTATGTGAAACCTAATTTAAATCTCTCTCTGTCATATATGTTTGAATATTTTATTCTATTAGACAGACCAGGTACAAATGTGGTCGATTTATACATTTTCTTTGTATCATTAGTTGGTTTATTTGTATTTAATTTGACGAAATAATATCTTATATAGCTCTGTATTATATATGTTGGAAACTCATTATTTTCTAATATATTTTTTATAGCTTTTATATTCTCCTCGTGGTAGACTTCATCACTAATGGAGAGAACTCTTCTGACAAAATTCTTCGCTGTGTTGACTATCGTTGCCTTGTCATGATTCGAGTTATAATTGATTAGCCTACCCGATGCAGTGGGCTTCTTGTACCAATCAAATGAAAGTTGGTTATTCCTTCTTATTATTAAGGTATCTAAAAATGGCAGCTGTCCATCAATTTCGACTTCAACAGTAAACTTGATGCTCCTATTGTATCCATTCAAAATATTAAGCATATCTTCCACGGCATCAGTTTTTACGATGGCGAACAAATCGTCCACATATTTCGTTAATAAACGTGGCTTGTGATGTGAATCTTCTTCGAATTTCTGTAACAATTCTTCCATCACAATATCCGCTATTACAGGAGATGCTGGCGACCCCATAGGCATCCCTGACCGTTGCTCATAAATTTTATTGTTGAACCTAAAATATCTATTATCTCTTATGCAGAACCGAACCACATTCATAAAAAGTTCCTTAGTGAGAGTTGTATGGTTCTTTATATCATCCCACTTGGAAGCTATAATTTCCAAGGCATGATCTACTGGGATGCTTGGAAATAATGAGACAACATCAAAGGAAACGAGACTCTCGTCGTCAAAGATGTAGGTATCTTTAATTTTGTTCTTAAAGGCGATAGCGTCTTTTACGTTATATTTAGATGTTTTAGTTATATTTTCAAGGACATTGACAACATATTTACATAACTTGTATGATGGAGAATTGACAGACGAATAAATGGGTCTCAATGGTAATCCTTCTTTATGGATTTTAGGTAAGCCATATAGTCTTGGCGCGATGGCCGTTTTGGTTATTAATTGGTATTTCTCTTTCGTATCGATCATTTCCGCTGGTGTAGCCGAAATATCTTCTTTGTAAATAGATCGCAAACCAAGTAATATGACAGGTAACTCGTCATACCAATTATTTGTGTCCTCTCTAGCTATTATAGTAGTCTTTAATTGTCTATGAAACCTTTCAAACATACAATTTCCTTGAGGGTGATATGCGGCTGTTGTAATTTGGTGACTACCAAGCAATTTAGTTAACTCTGAAAACAATTTCGATTTAAATTGGCTACCTTTATCAGTTGTTATCTTTAACGGTACTCTAAATCGAGAAATATATTCTCTAAAAAACTTATTTGCAATTGTAGATGCTGAAATATCTTTTAATGCATATACCTCAGGCCAACGGGTAAATCTTTCAATAATCGTTAAAATATAGCGATGTCCTTTTGAAATAGGTAATGGTCCAACTATATCTAAATGAATGTGTTCAAATCTATTCTTTGGAATTTGAATTTTGACAATAGGGGATTTTTTATGACGATAAACTTTAGACTTTTGACAATTAAGACACTCTTTTGACCAAATATTAATATCCTTATTCATATTAGGCCAATAATATTTTTTAACTATGAGCCGTCGTGTAGCTCTTGTACCCGGATGTGCTATTCCATGTAAAATATCAAATACTGTCTTTCGCAAATTACTCGGTACAAATTGTCTAGGAGTTTCTCCTGAAATTTCACACCAAATATTAAAATTTAAAATGGGAATACTAATTAGTTTTAAATTTAGATATTGAGAATCAGATACAAGTTGATTTAAGTCATCATCTTTTTGTTGTTCAGTTTGTAAAATTTTAAAATTCAGTTCTGTATTATATATTGCATTAACCTCAAAAGCTCTATATAGCGTATCTGCTACAACATTGGATTCTCCTTTAATGTATTGTATGTCATCAGTAAATTGTGCTATAAATTCCAAGTGTCTCGTTTGTCTAGGACTTCGTTTTGTTTTTGAATTTAAAACAGTAGTCAAAGGTTTATGGTCCGTATAAACTGTAAATTGTCGTCCTTCCAAAAGATATCTAAAATGTTTTATATTTAAATAAATCGCCAATAATTCCCTATCAAAAGCACTATACTTAATTTCAGTTGGAGAAAGTATTTTAGAAAAAAATGCAATGGGATCAATTTTATTATTGTAATTTTGTTGTATAACGCCCCTTGAAACCACGTTTTAAACTTTAAACTATATTTTATTAATACGCCTAAATGTATGCGTCTATTTTATTTTTATTTTTCACTATAATCCAAAATTTTTGAAAATTGAAAAATCAATATTGAAATTTAAAATATTGATAATACATTTAAAAATTACAAAGTTCAAAGTAACTAAAATACAAAGTTAAATAAAAATAAAAAGAACCCTACATCGATAACAAACCGATAAGTCTTCTATAAAATGCCGATAGCAAACTAATAGCACTGACAATGTTACAGATACAAAATGTGTGTATGGATTCAATAAGCTAGTTTGGTCTTCTTCCTTCTTTCAATTATTATGTCACCAATTTGTACCTTTCGCATGTCCGACGTTTTCACTGAATTTATTTCCATGAAATATCATTTAATTGGTTAATGGTTAATAAAAATACGTTTATGTGCATCTGGATTTGTGACTAAAATATAAAATGTTTTTAAATAAATTAATTCACAGAGCGCAACACAAGGAATCCATAAGAAATCGGGAACTAAGTAATTAATATGCGTCGGAGGTTGGTGCGAAATACGAAGAGTAAAATTAGCAAAATAAAAAATATTACCATGAAATGGTAATTAAAAATAACAAAAAAAGTAAAGAGAAAATTAAAATGGCCTTTACACATAATTTAATTTATTTACAAGTCATAAAATGTGGGGGTATCGAGACATGTAAAATATAAAACAAGAAAAATACCGAAAAAAATAATAAATCGTGAAAAATTTAATTCCAGAAACATGACTGGGGTAACAATTTTTTACAAACAGTTTCGTAACATTGTGTCCCAATTGTGGGTACATCACAGTCGTAGGTTAGCCAGCCATCAGCATGGCTTCTGTAAAATGCATATCACTACCACAGCCCAACACGCCATTAATACCCTGATAAATTGCGGACTGAACCGCTCAAAACTCCAACATAGAACGGTGCTCGTGGTACTTGACCTGTCGAAAACATTTGACACAGTCAACCACCGCGCACTACTCCCAGACATAGAAGGTTCATCCCTTGTCTAAAAAGATGTACCAAAAATTATCTGAGTGGTTGGCAAGCGTCGTTTCAATTTCAGACCGAAACCTCCAAGCCTAGGAGAAATAAACAAGGGATGGCACAGGGTAGTGTCCTATCCCCGATTGTATTTAATTTAAACATATCAAAGTATCCTTTGCCACCAGAACGAGCCACCAACATATCCCTTGCCGACGACTGCACGATACGGATAATGAAAATTCATAAAACAAATATAAGAATAGCAAGAGCTGGCTTTAACTAAGATAACGCTATGACATAGTGTTCTGTTATCGATTTTCTGACAGGGTGTTACCAATTTGCAATCGAAAAGTCATCGAATTGTTATCCACAACTTATTGATTTGTTGTTGGAGGGTAAGCATCTTGTTATGGTCGTGTTATCGATTTGTTATCAAATCCTGTCAATTTGTTATCGCATAAATATCAATAAGTTATCCACAAATTTACCGATTTGATATCGAAAAGAAATCGATTTGATATCGGATTGTCCCTAATTTATCATTAATTTGTTATCGGAGTATAACAAATTTGTTATTGATTTGATATCGCGGTGTTACCTATTTATAATTGGTGAGTTATCGATTTTTTGTCAAAAATTTATCGACTTCTTATCGTAAAATTATCGATTACCTGGGGACTGGAGCCAACACAGAACGCACCCCCTTTCGAAGCGCATCTGACGAGCGAATCTTTGTAGATTATTGGTAATCACTGGTTAGAACCGCCATGCAAAGAAGCATCGGCTACACCGAACCGATATAAGCTGTCCTGATCATTGCGGGATATATCTTCTCGCTGAGCGAATGGGAAGAGTGTAGAGATGATCTTGAAATACACGCGCAAGAAGAACCGATTCGATGCTGGCAATCACAGTATGCAGCTGCACCGCCGAAAAGTTGACAAGAGAACTAATATCCTAACTGAGCCCATGGTTGAAGTGATCACACTGATAGATCGACTTTTGCGTGACACAATATCTAATTGAAAGTGGTTGCTTCTGTAAATATCTCCACATAGTATTTAAGGTCAAAAATCCGAACTGCCTGCACTGCGGAAAAATAAGAGATACTTGCCAACTTATCCCCTGGCAGCGTTCCTTAGCGACGGAAGGGCCACGGCTAGGTATACACTTTTGGCTGCCTAGCCTCAGAGTTCACCCGTACCTGAAATTATGCTTAATGCCATCCCAGGTGCCGTCTATTATCGTTCCGAGTCATTGGGGCTAGTACCAGAAGGTGTCATTACCTTACCATACCGGATTCAATCCAGCAAGAACTGACCACATCCGTGACACTTCTTCAAACTTCAGGGAGTGTTTTTGTGGATAAATCAAGAACTTTCACTCCTTGGCTCCGAAAGACTTACATATATAATGCTGAAATAGGGATGGCTACCTTCATCTTCTCGCCTAAACTGAAGTCTCCTCCCATAAATCCAAAGCTAAAACTCAAACAGGTGCACAAATATCCCAACAGGTGAAAGGTCTGCTATATATATAGTGAGATTATAGAGAAATAAATCATTGAAATCTTTTTAGATTAATAGCTTTGACAGTCTAAAAAAAAAGATTGTAAATGGCAAACGCAACGCGCTAAATCCCACTTTTCCTTTCAATACCACGCGCAACTTCATTACGAGCAGCAGCAGCACTGCGCATGCGTTCGGCTCCTCAATAAAAATTGTGCTGAGAAAAAACAAGAAAAGTAACAGAGGAGACTGGAACGCTACTAAAGTGACGACAGTCGTTTAGAGAATTCAAACAAATCTCATAATTAGCGTACGAAGGTCAATAGCCAAATCACAAAGGGGCTATTGTCGATAATATATAAATCCGCGGCAATCACATACTCATCTCATTTAGACGAACATCTGCTTTTGTGTTAATCTTTGTTTTATTATTATACTCAGTTGAGCAGAGCTCACAGAGTATATTAAGTTTGATTGGATAACGGTTGGTTGTACATATATAAAGGAATCGAGATAGATATAGACTTCCATATATCAAAATAATCAGGATCGAAAAAAAATTTGATTGAGCCATGGCCGTCCGTCCGTCCGTTAACACGATAACTTGAGTAAATTTTGAGGTATCTTGATGAAATTTGGTATGTAGATTCCTGAGAACTAATCCCAGATCGCTATTTAAAATGAACGATATCGGACTATAACCACGCCCACTTTTTCGATATCGAAAATTTCGAAAAACCGAAAAAGTGCGATAATTTATTACAAAAGACCGATAAAGCGACGAAACTTGGTAGATGAGTTGAACTTATTACGCAAAATAGAAAATTAGTAAAATTTTGGACAATGGGCGTGGCACCGCCCACTTTTAAAAGAAGGCAGGAACGTTACACTTATTACTATATGTACGCTTAATAAAAATTAGCAAAATCGGAGAAGGACCACGCCCACTTTTAAAAAAAGTAAAAGTAAAATTTTAACAAAAAATTTAATATCTTTGCAGTATATAAGTAAATTATGTCAAGATTCAACTCCTGTAATGATATGGTGCAACAAAATACAAAAATAAAAGAAAATTAAAAAATGGGCGTGGCTCCGCCCTTTTTCATTTAATTTGTCTAGGATACTTTTAACGCCATAAGTCGAACAAAAATTAACCAATCCTTTTGAAATTTGGTAGAGGCATACATTTTATGGCGTTAACTGTTTTCTGTGAAAATGAGCGAAATCGGTTAATGCCACGCCCAGTTTTTATACACAGTCGTCCGTCTGTCCTTCCGCATGGCCGTTAACACGATAACTTCAGCAAAAATCGATATATCTTTACTAAACTCAGTTCACGTACTTATCTGAACTCACTTTATCTTGGTATGAAAAATGAACGAAATCCGACTATGACTACGCCCACTTTTTCGATATCGAAAATTACGACAATTGAAAAAAATGCCATAATTCTATACCAAATACGAAAAAAGGAATGAAACATGGTAAGGTAATTGGATTGGTTCATTGACGCGAAATATAACTTTAGAAAAAACTTTATAAAATGGTTGTGACACCTACCATATTAAGTAGAAGAAAATGAAAAAGTCCTGCAGGGCGAAATAAAAAACCCTTAAAATCTTGGCAGGTATTACATATATAAATAAATTAGCGGTATCCAACAGATGATGTTCTGGGTCACCCTGGTCCACATTTTGGTCGATATCTGGAAAACGCCTTCACATATACAACTACCACCACTCCCTTTTAAAACTCTCATTAATACCTTTAATTTGATACCCATATCGTACAAACTCATTCTAGAGTCACCCCTGGTCCACCTTTATTGCGATATTTCGAAAAGGCGAACACCTATACAACGAAAGCCCACTCCCTTTTAAAAATAATCATTAACACCTTTCATTTGATACCCATATCGTACAAACAAAGTCTAGAGTCACCCCTGGTCCAGAAAGGCCCACTCCCTCTTAAAATACTCATTAACTCCTTTCGTTTGATACCCATATTGCACAAACGAATTCTAGAGTCACCCCTGGCCCACCTTTTTGGCGATATCTCGAAACGGCGTCCACCTATGGAACTAAGGATTACTCCCTTTTAAAATACTCATTAACACCTTTCATTTGATACCATATCGTACAAACGCATTCTAGAGTCACACCAGGTCCATCTTTATGGCGATATCTCGAAAAGGCGTCCACCTATAGAACTAAGGCCCACTCCCTCTTAAAATACTCATTAACACCTTTCATTTGATACCCATATCGTACAAACGCATTCTAGAGTCACACCTGGTCCACCTTTATGGCGATATCTCGAAAAGGGGTCCACCTATAGAACTAAGCCCCACGCTCTTTTAAAATAATCATTAACACCTTTCATTTGATACCCATATCATACAAACAAATTCTAAAGTCACCCCTGGTCCACCTTCATGGCGATATCTCGAAAAGGCGAACGCCTATAGAACGAAGGCCCACTCCCTTTTAAAAATACGCATTAACACCTTTCATTTGATACCCATATCGTACAAACAAAGTCTAGAGTCACCCCTGGTCCACCTTTATTGCGATACCTCGAAAATGCGTCCACCTATAGAACTAAGGCCCACTCCCTCTTAAAATACTCATTAACTCCTTTCGTTTGATACCCATATTGCACAAACGAATTCTAGAGTCACCCCTGGCCCACCTTTTTGGCGATATCTCGAAACGGCGTCCTCCTATGGAACTAAGGATTACTCCCTTTTAAAATACTCATTAACACCTTTCATTTGATACCATATCGTACAAACGCATTCTAGAGTCACACCAGGTCCATCTTTATAGCGATATCTCGAAAAGGCGTCCACCTATAGATCTAAGGCCCACTCCCTCTTAAAATACTCATTAACACCTTTCATTTGATACCCATCTTGTACAAACGCATTCTAGAGTCACACCTGGTCCACCTTTATGGCGATATCTCGAAAAGGGGTCCACCTATAGAACTAAGCCCCACGCTCTTTTAAAATAATCATTAACACCTTTCATTTGATACCCATATCATACAAACAAATTCTAAAGTCACCCCTGGTCCACCTTTATGGCGATATCTCGAAAAGGCGAACGCCTATAGAACGAAGGCCCACTCCCTTTTAAAATGCTCATTAACACCTTTCATTTGATAGCCATATCGTACAAACGCATTCTAGAGTCAACCCTGATCCATCTTTATGGCTATATCCCTAAATGGAGTCCACCTATAGAACTATGGCCCACTCCCTCATAAAATACTCTTTAATGCCTTTCATTTGATACCCATCTTGTACAAACGCATTCTAGAGTCACCCCTGGCCCACCTTTATGGCGATATCTCGAAAAGGCGTCCACCTATAGAACTAAGGCCCACTCCCTTTTAAAATGCTCTTGTACAAACGCATTCTAGAGTCACACCTGGTCCACCTTTATGGCGATATCTCGAAAAGGGGTCCACCTATAGAACTAAGCCCCACGCTCTTTTAAAATAATCATTAACACCTTTCATTTGATACCCATATCATACAAACAAATTCTAAAGTCACCCCTGGTCCACCTTCATGGCGATATCTCGAAAAGGCGAACGCCTATAGAACGAAGGCCCACTCCCTTTTAAAAATACGCATTAACACCTTTCATTTGATACCCATATCGTACAAACAAAGTCTAGAGTCACCCCTGGTCCACCTTTATTGCGATACCTCGAAAATGCGTCCACCTATAGAACTAAGGCCCACTCCCTCTTAAAATACTCATTAACTCCTTTCGTTTGATACCCATATTGCACAAACGAATTCTAGAGTCACCCCTGGCCCACCTTTATGGCGATATCTCGAAAAGGCGTCCACCTATAGAACTAAGGCCCACTCCCTTTTAAAATGCTCATTAACACCTTTCATTTGATAGCCATATCGTACAAACGCATTTTAGAGTCAACCCTGATCCATCTTTATGGCTATATCCCTAAATGGAGTCCACCTATAGAACTATGGCCCACTCCCTCATAAAATACTCTTTAATGCCTTTCATTTGATACCCATCTTGTACAAACGCATTCTAGAGTCACACCTGGTCCATCTTTATAGCGATATCTCGAAAAGGGGTCCACCTATAGAACTAAGCCCCACGCTCTTTTAAAATAATCATTAACACCTTTCATTTGATACCCATATCATACAAACAAATTCTAAAGTCACCCCTGGTCCACCTTTATGGCGATATCTCGAAAAGGCGAACGCCTATAGAACGAAGGCCCACTCCCTTTTAAAAATACGCATTAACACCTTTCATTTGATACCCATATCGTACAAACAAAGTCTGGAGTCACCCCTGGTCCACCTTTATTGCGATACCTCGAAAATGCGTCCACCTATAGAACTAAGGCCCACTCCCTCTTAAAATACTCATTAACACCTTTCATTTGATACCCATCTTGTACAAACGCATTCTAGAGTCACACCTGGTCCACCTTTATGGCGATATCTCGAAAAGGGGTCCACCTATAGAACTAAGCCCCACGCTCTTTTAAAATAATCATTAACACCTTTCATTTGATACCCATATCATACAAACAAATTCTAAAGTCACCCCTGGTCCACCTTCATGGCGATATCTCGAAAAGGCGAACGCCTATAGAACGAAGGCCCACTCCCTCTTAAAATACTCATTAACTCCTTTCGTTTGATACCCATATTGCACAAACGAATTCTAGAGTCACCCCTGGCCCACCTTTTTGGCGATATCTCGAAACGGCGTCCTCCTATGGAACTAAGGATTACTCCCTTTTAAAATACTCATTAACACCTTTCACTTGATACCCATATTGTACAAACACATACTAGAGTCACCCCTGGTCCACCCTTATGGCGATATCTCGAAAAGGCGTCCTTCCACCCATAGAACTAAGGCCAACTCCATTTTAAAATACTCATTAGCACCTTTCACTTGATACCCATATCATACAACACACATTCTAGAGTCACCCCTGGTCCACCTTTAGAACTATGGCCCACTCCCTCATAAAATACTCTTTAATGCCTTTCATTTGATACACATGTCATACAAACACATTCCAGGGTTTCCCTCGGTTCATTTTTGTACATGGTTCTTTTCCCTTATGTTGTCACCATAGCTCTCAACTGAGTATGTAAGGTTCGGTTATACCCGAACTTAACCTTCCTTAATGTTTTTCTTATGACGTTGTATTTACTGTTTTTTTTATACTCAGCTGAGCTGAGCTCGCAGAGTAGGTATATTAATTTTGTTCGCATAACGGTACCCCGTAACGGCATAAACTAAGATTAGATATAGATTTCCATATATAAAAATGATCTGGGCGAAAAAAGAAATTAATTTAGCCATGTCCGTCCGTCCGTCCGTCTGTCCGTAAACACGATAACTTGAGTAAATTTTGAGGTATCTCAATGAAATTTGGTATGTAAGTTCCTGAGAACTCATCTCAGATCGCTATTTAAAATGAACGAAATCACACTATAACCACGCCCTCTTTTTCGATATCGAAAGTTTAGAAAAACCGAAAAAGTGCGTAAATGCATTACCAAAGATGGAAAAAGCGATGAAACTTGGTAGGTGGGTTGACCTTATGACGCAGAATAGAAAGTTAGTAAAATTTTGGGAATGGGCGTAGCACCGCCCACTTTTAAAAGAAGGTAATTTAAAAGTTTTGCAAGCTGTAATTTGGCAGCTGAGTATGTAATGTTCGGTTACACCAGAACTTAGCCTTCCTTACTTGTTTTTAATATATTTTTTTTGCAAAGGTCTGAATTGGCAAACTTATGGTTAACGCTAAAGAGAGCCCGCGTCAGTAACAAAAACAACAACACTGTTGACGGCCTTCATTTATCACCAAATCGAAATTGTTTCCGCAAACGATTAATTTTGTTCGATTTACGTATTGACTAATTTTTAATAATGAGACTATAATAATATACTGCTGAGGTGAAAAAACGATCTAATAACGCAGCATGAGATTGCGGGCATTACGGCTTATCTTCTAAACACTTTGATCAGATGTCTTGTTTTTCAAATATGCGAAATAATTAATAGGCGGTAACTGGTGGCAATTGTGGTGCCTTATATGCAGTGAGAAAGAGACTTTGCCGACAAGGTCTAATGCTGACGTCTGTGGACGAGCTTTTAATTATAGCCGGCATCAACGCGAGGTAATTATAAATCTTATTTAGCTCAATAAATACTCCGGCGTAGACATAAAAATAGTGCCTAACAATTATAGTTTGTCGTCGCGCAACTGGTCAAAAAACGAAATCGCTGATATACACACTGAGAGAAATGGTGCTAGTAAAATCAACAACGCGGTTATGTTGTTCTTGACTTAACGGAGATTCGGTGAAATTGATCGAATTATGGTTAATTCGACCGAGTTCTTTGTCAAGCGAACAAATTTGTTTAGTCATTTCAACAGAAAAGGAATTGCCGCTCTTAAGTTAACAAAATTCTGTAAAATTTACAGATTCCTAATCAATCTAACTAATTTTTCTGTTAACACAACTGATCTGACTGGTCATTTCAACAGCGATCAACGGATAATACATGAGCAAATTTTAAAGAGAATTTTTCGCTCACTGGGCTCTCTATTTTGTACTTATGACGATGGTGCCACTTGTTAGAAAAAACACCAAAATAATAAAACCACCAAATCGAAAAAACACACAAATTGGGAAAGCAACAAAAAACTAGTTTTTCAGTTATCAGTACAAAACGAAAAACCCTTTTTTAAATTTATTGTGCAAAAAATTATGAGAAACCGGGACACCTATTTATCGGGTACAATTTTGCTACTTCCCATCCAAGCGAAATGCAAAATTGCGCCCTCTTGTTGTAAAAGTTTTGTTTGAACGAACAGGATTTTTCTAAGGTTAGTAACATTTTGTTCAAGTTTTTATGAATTTTCACTCACGCGAACGATCCTAATAAGATAACAAAAACATCCTTTTTTAATGTTGATGTTTCCGACAACATAAAAGTTTAAGCTGTTTTGGAATCGTTTCAACTTAAAGTGTTACGAAAATTAAACTTGCCGAATTACATGTAAAGTTACTCCAGTGGTCAATTACCTTCTAGCGATTTGATTCTTTACTTTTCTATAACTTACAAGTTCCCTATTTAAAATGTTATTTCCAACATTTATACTAAAAGCTTTGTTCGAAACAATCAAGTGTGGCAACTACATGTGAGAGAAGAAACTTAGAATGAGCTGAGCTGCAACTGAAAGAATTGGGAAACAGTTTTGTGACTTCTATTTTCATTTCTATTTGCAAAGCGAAGTTCAAAACTATAAATTAAATAAATTATAAAATATAAAATTTGGTGAAAGTGCGCTTAATAAAACCAAATAATAAAGTGTATAATATTTATTGTGTGCCAGCATATTTGATGTAAGCCCAACTGAAGTTCGGTTAGCAAGTGCGTACATAACTATGTATATGTAGCAAGCATGCGTATTTATGCATTGACATATTTACGTATGTATGTATATTAGACCGGGTCGATTTATTAACCTATATCGCGCCATCGATTTTTCGATAGAATTTGGGCTCAGGAAAAAAGTTCCACTACGCATACCCAAAAAAATAATTTTGAGCCTTCAAAATTTCAACAATTTTTTCGATTTTTTATGCATTTTTTCATTTTCAAGGCTCCAAATCAATTTTTATGTATTTTTTTCCGTGTCAATTGGCAAATGCAAAATTGGTAAATGCAGTTTTTTGACAAAAAAAAAAAATCTTTTATGGAGATTTAGAAAAATTTTGGTCAAAAAATAGATTTTTTTTTTGCAGGCTCAAAAATAATTTTTTTGGGTATGCGTACTGGAACTTGTTTTCCTGAGCCAAAATCCTATCGAAAAATCGATGGCGCGATATAAGTTAACTTTCGTCCATACAAATCGACCCAGGTTAATGTATATGGCAACATAGGTACTTTCGTACAAAGCTGTCGCAACAACTTTTTTTTGTTCATTTGACTACTAAAACGGTCAATTACGAATCAAAGATTTGTGTACAGTTGATTCAACGTCTTGTTGCGATGGATACAAATTTACAGAAATTTCGATTGAATTCACCTGTATTTCGGTTAATTTTACCAGTCTCTTTCTTTTAGTGAATGCTCACTTCGCATTATTTTTTCAAAAAATTAATAAATTACAATGAATTTAAATAAAATATTCCAAGTTGAACATATTTTCAAATTGTCCTCAAGTTATTAAAAAAGCAAGTTACCCGAAAAAGGTGCCGAATTTTATATCTCGATTGGCTGAAAGAATAAGCGAGATCGGTGATGCAGTGGGTTAAATTCTCTTTTGAAATGATTCTCAGCTCACACTTAAGTTGCATATATCTTCAACACGTATGAGAAGGGTTTCAAAAATCACTTTATTTGCTTAACTACAAAATGGCGTCTGCTTTGATTTTCACAATTCATCATTCAACACCCAAGTCTCCTGGTTTGACATTTCCTAAAGTTGGCGGCCCTATCCCCAACTAGTTCCTTGGAGTAAATCACTTTGAACCATGTTTAAATATGACCAACACGTGACGGCTCCTATTACAAATGTGAATACGTAGGCACATTTGTTAACCAGGTTAGGCTTTGTCCTTCGCAAGAACACTCAAAGTGGTGAAGCAAAAGCTTTATCAAGACAGTCGAACAAATGAGCGGGTATTCTACTACCCTAACGTAGGGGATAGTCGAACTAGTCTGAAAACTGAAGGCGGTCATCCACAATGAGCTCTTATATCATAAAGCTGGAAACAAAGACTATTGAAATCAATGTATCGAACATAAACGTCTGCAAATTTTGGTCTAAATTTTAAAACGGTCCATGTAAAGTTTTAATTATATAGATGCGCCAAGGATTATACGATTTTCACCCATGTATTACCCAATGATATCCACTTAGACTGCTTATGATTTCGAGGGCAGCATCCTTGGCCGATTAGTTACTACCTAACGTTTCAAGATGTTTTTTGGTGTAGCTCGGAAGCATAGTGCGACAAAAACATCTGTCAGAAAGTCTTCGGAGCTACACTTAGAGCTTCTAGGAAAGTGACGTCGGCCAGGATGCGTTGTAGCGACTGGTGGTCGAGATTACTACTGTTCGCACGTCGGGAATTGTAGCTCCTAGAAACACTGAAAACTGAAGGCGCTTCTGGCGCGATCAACAATAAGCCAGCATTGACGCTAATCGTTAAAACTGTGCCACGAGAGTCACGACTATTAGTAGATAATTAATAGCAACCGCAAGTCGTCTTTTGGCGTGACCTGCATGTAGCCACAAATGATTTCAAGAAATCGTGCAGGCGACGGGTATTCGAGTTAACCCAGCACATCCCCTTCGGTGAAACTACGCTAAAAAAGTGTGACCATTTTAAGTATTTCTCCCTCTCTCCGCAAGGAGATACTCCCGAAATGTTTTGTTCGATCCGCGAGATTTTGAGGCAAAAACCCCGGATCTTTCCGATATGGCCGAAACGTCGATTTCCTTATATACATATAAACAAAACCTTTCCAAATATTATTTTTTTAAATTTTCGCTTTACAAGCCTCCCAGATATTCATCCGCAATTTAGTGATATTGTTCCACATCGTCAAACATACCATTGACGTCAGCAGTATGTTTCCATATTCATTAGTTGTGGAAAATGTGATACTCTGAAGTCCAGCCATTCAATTCAGAGGTTTACGCCTAGGACCTACCTAATTATTTTCTAGCTTTTAGTGGTATTATTACTTAATGTAAGTATTGTTTTCAATAAAGCCGTTTAACTTTATTTAATTGCCTATTATTTCTTATTCTATTTAGTGACTCATTATTACAAGGACTCTTTCCTGACAATTTGTTACAATCTAAGTCCTCAATACATAATCCTTCCAAAGACTTTACCCGACGCGCTTGTATGCTTGTCGCTCCTCGAAATACAAAATATTTTGATGTCACTTCTACCGGACTGTATATTACATACAGTTCCAAATATGAGCCAAATCGGACATAATAGGTCGCTTTCTATTCTTGTATGTATTATGTGTACCAAATATGAGCCAAATCGGACCCCAAATACGATTTTTGTGAATATCTCTATCATTGCGCCACCTAGCGGCGATTTTTTCCACAGGTCGCTTTCTATTCTTGTATGTATTAAGGGTTCCAAATATGAGCCAAATCAGACCACAAATACGATTTTTGTGAATATCTGGATACTTGCGCCGGCGACTTTTTTTCTTATTATTGCATTGTCATCGGGTTCTGCACTATATTCCAAGTTTAAAGCTTGTAGCTTATCGGGAAGTTACTTAAATTTCAATTACAAAATTCGTGCCAGCCGTCCACCCTGTCAAGTCAATCAATATAAAACCGTTTAAAAACATCGCTTGACCTAGGAAAGGAAGACCGCTCTGATAGTAAGCCTAATGAGAGAAAAGAAAAACTGAAGCCGAAGCGCGAGGAGTTTGAGATGCTGGCTGATAGAAATAACGAGAAAGCCTATGACGAAGTGAGAAAAGCAATATCGTAAAAAGTCGGAGAAGGTTACAAATTATCCGCCGGCTAATACAAACAGAGCCACAAAGTGCCTAAGTTTACTACTATACAAACTAAGATCCGGTAAGGACATACCTCCTTCTGATTGGAAATGTAGTATGCTTTGCTTATTAAGGGACGGCTTCACAAGCTGGGCTAATTACTGTGGAATGAGTCTCCACAACATTCTATTTAAGTTTATGTGCGAAATAATGAAGCCCATCTTGAACCAGCGTACTGAACTTTGTCTGGACGGCTTCGCAACTGGGCAGACGAAGGATAGGTCGTCAAGTATATCGCTACCCTCTTTCGCTGTTGGGCGTAGTTCTCGCATTTAAAGAAGGTGTGGCGTACATCGTCTCAATTTCCATATAGTACAGTTCCGGTTTTCAATCTTACCCATTCTGTAAAGATATTTGCGTAAATAAATATGTCCGGTTAGAACTTAGGTCAGGTAAAAAAGTCTACCTCTCCGCTGTGTTCGCTACAATCAAAGATTCAGTTCTGGAATTAGCTCTAGTCTACTTTCCTGCGGTGCTGATGCTTCACTGTTATTGTCAGCATCGGCTCGATTCTTCTCGCGCCTGTATGGCAACATCTATCTTAATTTTCTACCGAGCCTCTGTCGTATACTACTTTTCATTCCTTAGCCGCCATAAAGGTTAAGTTTGAATGGACTTGCTCTTCTTGGTTTTTCTATTTCGGAACTCAAAGTTAGCAGCAGAATGAAGGAGGGATCCTACTTCGTTGGCAAGGTCACGTGTGGAAGAGTTAGATCTCCGAATTTTTTCTAGCTGGTATCAGTCATCGTAACAAAGTGTTAGCTGAGAAGATAGTCTTTCAAACATTCTTCCCCCAGATTGCAGCCGCGAAATGTAACATGTCCCAAGGAATCGAGTACTAATAAAGATCTCTCATAGACTAAATATGTTTATAGTGGTTATATGTTGTACGGGGCTGCAATCAATTTTACCGTCATTAATCCAGTGCAAAGAGATTGCAGCTCTGCTGATCAGTCATAGTGATGCAAGGCCATATCTCGCTCCTCCGATATCAAGATTAAATCCGCGCCATTCTAGCTCATCGGTCATCTTGTTTCTATTAATATTGGCAGTCTACAAAGCACCTCATTAGGGTTAAAGGATTATATACACTGACTTACCAAATTTGGTGTTATCGAAGCTACCCCGAAAGCATCCTGACTATCAGAAAATATGGCCAACCTGTCTCTCGGACAGCGAAAATTTTGAATGGGAAAACATAGTCGTTGAGTACGGGAGATAAGTAGACATTGACGTACTCCCGGCCTTCAAAGATTCCCGCTGCTATTCCTGAGGATATTTCGAAAAGATATAACGAATATCTTTGCAGGCTTTACATGCTCATAGTCCTCTGTTATACGAAAGAGAATCCTATAGTTTATATCGAATACTGCCATTTGCCAATCCTAGTGCGTTGCTGCTGATATCGTATAGGAGTCATTAACATTGAGCTCTTTCCATAGTCCCAAGTGTGCCTGTGATATCGTTTTCTTCATAAAGAGATCGATCGGTGGCTTGTTGCATATCACATTCAGACATTTCTTATAATAATTTCCAGCTTCCTTAAAGAAGTCTAGATATTTGTCTAACTTAATTTGTCAAATTTTTGGTTTGACCTCTTTCACATTTTGCAACCTAACAGGATGTCATCCATTTTCAAATCGTGCTTAAAGCATTTACAGTAAAGCGCATCACACGTTTGTTATGATTTACTATTAAATTGTCACACTAAATTATTTGCGGTCTAATTTCAAAATCGTGCTTAAGTTAGACATAAGAAATACATTTAAATTACGAGACAATGAAACTACGCGTGTGCCATAGTTTTTTGCAAGTATTAAACTGATTGAGGCTTAAATAAACAAAAATGCAAGAAAAAAAATTTTTTAAGAACAAACATTTGCTGGACCGCTAATTCGAGCATTAAAATCAAAAACTTAAATGGCATTGAAAAAGTCTTTTTAATGGGCGATGAATCCGTTAGTAACGTCATGAAAAATCACGCGTCAATACGAGTTAGGCTATGAGAAAACATTAGGGGGACTCATGTAACCGTATAAATGCCTTATAAAGTGTGTAAACGTATAAATTTATCTAGTTTACGCACGAGCTGTCAAATTTTGTATGAAAAATCATTTACACAATTTGTATAAATTTACGCGCACATTTCATTGTGTAAACGCGGTAAACTCAAAGGAATGCAACCTTGCAGACATTACAGACGGCATTTTCATCAAAAATCTCCAACATCAGCAAGTAAAGGCGTTTTAGTTTTGATTTTTCACTTAATCTTGGTATTTTTTAATTTGTATAACAATCAAAAAAATTTTTTTGGAAATAATACAGCTGAAAAACAATCAAGTTTATCAAGAGTATTACTAGGTGCGTTCATATAACCGCGTGTGTAAATGGATATAATTTTACACCTTATAAGTTTATATGCTATCATGAGTCCCCCTATTAAGTTGAAAAATTAGGAGAAATCAAAGGTCTTAAGTTTTATACCATTCACGCATTGTTGTTTGTTGTACAGGTATTAAGGAATCGAGAGAGAAATCGACTTCCAAGTATCAAAATCATCAGTATTGAAAAAAATTTGATTAAGCCGTCCGTTCGTCTGTCCGCCTGTCCGCCCATCAACACAATAACTTGAGCAAATATTTAGATATCTGAGCGAAATCGGACGATAACCACGCTCACTTTTTACATATATAACATTTTGGACAACACAAAAACCTGATTATTACACTGAAAGAAATGGTGCTAGTAAAATCAAAAAATCGGTTCTGTTGTTCTTGACTTAACGGAGATTCGGTGAAATTGATCGAATTACGGTTAATTCGACCGAGTTCTTCGTCAAACGAACAAATTTATTTAGTAATTTCAACAGAAGAGAAATTTTCGCTCTTAAGTTAACAAAATTCTATAAAATTTACAGATTTCTGGTCAATCTAAATGATTTTTCTGTTAACACAACTGATCTCACTGGTCATTTCAACAGCGATCAACAGTCAATACATGAGCAAATTTCAAAGAGAATTTTACGCTCACTGCGCTCTCTACTTTGTACTTATGACGATGGAGCCACTTGTGCAAAAAAAAAACAAAAATAAGTGTTGAATAAATATATTATTTTATACTAAGCTATGTATATTTGGAATTACACATGCATACTAATAAATGCAACCGTTCTATGTAAATGACATCTTGAATATTAAATGTCAATAAAATACTTACTTCCGTTTTTCTACCCATACAGAAAACACGCGTTTTCTTACAACTATAACTTTTTAATATAATCTGCGCAACAGGTTATGGGCCGACACTTAGTTGTATTAAATTAAGAATTCGTTTGTGTTATTGCGCTTAGCAAATTATAATTTGTCATCGTTGCTGAATAATTGGACTTTAGCTGGTAAAATGAGCCACAGTACATTAACATTCCCATTCGAAAAACTTCGTGGTAGAGAGAATTTTGACGTGTGGAAGCAACAGGCCAAGTCATACCTGGTCATTAAGGGACTATGGAAAACAATTGACCCTGGACTGAGCGCGAATGCGACTGCAGCTGAGAAAGATGCTGATTGTCGTGCATCTGCGGAAATTTATCTGATGCTAGATCCAAGCAACTTTAGAATTATTGCTCAAAAGAGCACTGCAAAAGACGCATGGGATAGTTTAATGGAAGCATATGAAGATAAAGGTCTTACTAGGAAGGTTGAACTGTTAAAGCAACTGGTTCAATTAAAGTTATCAGATTTTCCATCCATGCAAGAGTACATCAATGCTATGGTACTCACATCAATAAAAGTGAAAACAGCTGGACTCGAACTTGGTGATGAGTTAATTGCATCGCTGTTATTAGCCGGGTTACCTAATGAATTTAAGTCACTAGTATTAGCTGTTGAAAATTCCAAAAAAGTGCTGACAGTTGACTCAATAAAATCGCTATTACTTCAAGATGTAAAATTTGATACACAACGCAATGAAGAACAAGTAAGAACGGGACTGTCTTCGGCTGTGCCGAAGACTTCATACCTTTCATGAATGGGGCTGAACAATAATCTTATCCCGTTCGTAATCTCCGAATAATCGGATGTATAAGATAAGAAATATATAGTGAACAGATCTACATACCTTAACGATTTTTAAGATAAATATAAAATAAAAAACGGGTAGGTACTTTGTGTGAGGATGCAAAGTTTCAGGTTTTTTGTGGTCTGCGTGTAAAAACTATGACTACGAATCACGTATTTCAAAAATATATGACGAAAACGTAACTATTTGATGAAATTTGATGAATTTTGAAGATTCTAGCCGTAAAAAAGGGGTCAAAATGACAGTTTATATGAAGTATATAATATATATACGACCGATCTCTATGATTTTTTCAGACAACAATATATGCTATATACGTAAGCATTTTGTGAAATTTGAAGCTTCTAACTGTTAAAATGGGGCAGAAATTGCGCAAAGTTTCTTATCTGAACAATCGGTTGTATGAGATATATACTATGTGTACCACCGATCTCAATGATTTTTTCAGACATCAATATATGCTATACACGTAAGCAGTTGGTGAAATTTGAAGCTTCTAGCTGTTAAAATGGGGCCGAAATCGTAAAAAAAATATATATATACTATATATATATACTATATATACCATCATATATATATTATATATATCACCGATCTCTATGATTTTTTGACACAACAATACATACTATATACGTAAGCAATCGGTGAAATTTGAAGCTTATAACTGTTAAAATGGGGAAGAAATTGCGCAAAGTTTCTTATCTGAACAATCGGTTGTATGGGATATATACTATATATACCACCGGTATCAATGATTTTCTCAGACAACAATATATGCTATACACGTAAGCATTTGGTGAAATTTGAACATATCTAAACGATTTTTAAGATAAATATAAAATAAACAAGTAAGAACGGGACTGTCTTCGGCTGTGCCGAAGACTTCATACCTTTCATGAATGGGGCTGAACAATAATCTTATCCCGTTCGTAATCTCCGAATAATCGGATGTATAAGATAAGAAATATATAGTGAACAGATCTACATACCTTAACGATTTTTAAGATAAATATAAAATAAAAAACGGGTAGGTACTTTGTGTGAGGATGCAAAGTTTCAGGTTTTTTGTGGTCTGCGTGTAAAAACTATGACTACGAATCACGTATTTCAAAAATATATGACGAAAACGTAACTATTTGATGAAATTTGATGAATTTTGAAGATTCTAGCCGTAAAAAAGGGGTCAAAATGACAGTTTATATGAAGTATATAATATATATACGACCGATCTCTATGATTTTTTCAGACAACAATATATGCTATATACGTAAGCATTTTGTGAAATTTGAAACTTCTAACTGTTAAAATGGGGCAGAAATTGCGCAAAGTTTCTTATCTGAACAATCGGTTGTATGAGATATATACTATGTGTACCACCGATCTAAATGATTTTTTCAGACATCAATATATGCTATACACGTAAGCAGTTGGTGAAATTTGAAGCTTCTAGCTGTTAAAATGGGGCCGAAATCGTAAAAAAAATATATATATACTATATATATATACTATATATACCATCATATATATATTATATATATCACCGATCTCTATGATTTTTTGACACAACAATACATACTATATACGTAAGCAATCGGTGAAATTTGAAGCTTATAACTGTTAAAATGGGGAAGAAATTGCGCAAAGTTTCTTATCTGAACAATCGGTTGTATGGGATAGATACTATATATACCACCGGTATCTATGATTTTCTCAGACAACAATATATGCTATACACGTAAGCATTTGGTGAAATTTGAACATATCTAAACGATTTTTAAGATAAATATAAAATAAAAAATAGGTAGGTAATCTGTGTGAGGATGCAAAGCTTCACGTTTTTTGTGGTCTGCATGTAAAAACTATGGCTACGAATCACGTATTTCAAAAATATATGACGTAAACGTAACTATTTGATGAAATTTGATGAATCTTGAAGCTTCTAGCCGTAAAAAAGGGGTCAATATGACAGTTTATATGAAGTATATAATATATATACCACCGATCTCTATGATTTTTTCAGACAACAATATATGCTATATACGAAAGCATTTTGTGAAATTTGAAGCTTCTAACTGTTAAAACGGGGCAGAAATTGCGCAAAGTTTTTTATCTGAACAATCGGTTGTATGAGATATATACTATGTATATCACCGATCTCAATGATTTTTTCAGACATCAATATATGGTATACACGTAAGCAGTAGGTGAAATTTGAAGCTTCTAGCTGTTAAAATGGGGTAGAAATTGCGAAAAGTTTCTTATCTGAACAATCGGTTGTATGAGATATATACTATATATAGAACCGATCTCTATGATTTTTCCAGACAACAATATATGCTATATACGTAAGCAATCAGTGAAATTTGAAGCTTATAGCTGTTAAAATGGGGTAGAAATTGCGAAAAGTTTCTTATCTGAACAATCGGTTGTATGAGATATATACTATATATACAACCGATCTCTATGATTTTTTCAGACAACAATATATGCTATATACGTAAGCAATCGGTGAAATTTGAAGCTTATAGCTGTTAAAATGGGGTAGAAATTGCGAAAAGTTTCTTATCTGAACAATCGGTTGTATGAGATATATACTATATATACAACCGATCTCTATGATTTTTTCAGACAACAATATATGCTATATAAGTAAATATTCGGTGAAATTTGAAGCTTCTAGCTGTTAAAATGGGGCTAAAATTTGCGAAAATATATATATATATACTATATATATATACTATATATACCACCATATATATACTATATATACCACCGATCTTTATGATTTCTTCAGACAACAATATATGCTATATACGTAAGCATTCGCTGAAATTTGAAGCCTCTAGCTCTTAAAATAGGGCAGTAATTACGAAAAGTTCCTTATCTGAACAACCGGTTGTGGGGGATATATACTATATATACGACCGATCTCATAAATTTTTTCAGGCAACAATATGTTCAATATACGAAAGTATATGGTGAAGTTTGAAGCTTCAATCTGTTAAATTGGGTAAGATATTACAAAAATCCTCTTTTTCTGAAAAATCGGTTGTATGGAGGATATATGCTATAGTGGTCCGATCCGGTCGGTTCCAACAAATGTCTAATCGGACACACAAATACACCTGCTCACCAAATTTTATCACGATATCTCAAAAATTGAGGGACTAGTTTGCATACAAACAGACAGACGAACAGACGGACAGACGGACAGACGGACATGGCTAAAACAACTCAGCTCTTCAACCTGATTATTTCGGTATACTTAATGGTGGGTCTATCTATTTTCCTTTAAGGACTTACAATTTTCGGTTTCGTGACGAAATTAATATACCATTTCATTTTCATGAAAGGTATAAAAATAGGTAGGTAATCTGTGTGAGGATGCAAAGCTTCACGTTTTTTGTGGTCTGCATGTAAAAACTATGGCTACGAATCACGTATTTCAAAAATATATGACGTAAACGTAACTATTTGATGAAATTTGATGAATCTTGAAGCTTCTAGCCGTAAAAAAGGGGTCAATATGACAGTTTATATGAAGTATATAATATATATACCACCGATCTCTATGATTTTTTCAGACAACAATATATGCTATATACGAAAGCATTTTGTGAAATTTGAAGCTTCTAACTGTTAAAACGGGGCAGAAATTGCGCAAAGTTTCTTATCTGAACAATCGGTTGTATGAGATATATACTATGTATATCACCGATCTCAATGATTTTTTCAGACATCAATATATGCTATACACGTAAGCAGTTGGTGAAATTTGAAGCTTCTAGCTGTTAAAATGGGGTAGAAATTACGAAAAGTTTCTTATCTGAACAATCGGTTGTATGAGATATATACTATATATAGAACCGATCTCTATGATTTTTTCAGACAACAATATATGCTATATACGTAAGCAATCAGTGAAATTTGAAGCTTATAGCTGTTAAAATGGGGTAGAAATTGCGAAAAGTTTCTTATCTGAACAATCGGTTGTATTAGATATATACTATATATACAACCGATCTCTATGATTTTTTCAGACAACAATATATGCTATATTCGTAAGCAATCGGTGAAATTTGAAGCTTATAGCTGTTAAAATGGGGTAGAAATTGCGAAAAGTTTCTTATCTGAACAATCGGTTGTATGAGATATATACTATATATACAACCGATCTCTATGATTTTTTCAGACAACAATATATGCTATATAAGTAAATATTCGGTGAAATTTGAAGCTTCTAGCTGTTAAAATGGGGCTAAAATTTGCGAAAATATATATATATATACTATATATATATACTATATATAGCACCATATATATACTATATATACCACCGATCTTTATGATTTTTTCAGACAACAATATATGCTATATACGTAAGCATTCGCTGAAATTTGAAGCCTCTAGCTCTTAAAATAAGGCAGTAATTACGAAAAGTTCCTTATCTGAACAATCGGTTGTGGGGGATATATACTATATATACGACCGATCTCATAAATTTTTTCAGGCAACAATATGTTCAATATACGAAAGTATATGGTGAAGTTTGAAGCTTCAATCTGTTAAATTGGGTAAGATATTACAAAAATCCTCTTTTTCTGAAAAATCGGTTGTATGGAGGATATATGCTATAGTGGTCCGATCCGGTCGGTTCCGACAAATGTCTAATCGGACACCCAAATACACCTGCTCACCAAATTTTATCAAGATATCTCAAAAATTGAGGGACTAGTTTGCATACAAACAGACAGACGGACAGACGGACAGACGGACATGGCTAAAACAACTCAGCTCTTCAACCTGATTATTTCGGCATACTTAATGGTGGGTCTATCTATTTTCCTTTAAGGACTTACAATTTTCGGTTTCGTGACGAAATTAATATACCATTTCATTTTCATGAAAGGTATAAAAAGCTCTATACTCAGGTAACAAAAACAACAGGCATAAAGCAAAAAAATATTTCTGCCATGCATGCAAGCAGCCTGGTCATTTCGCTAAGAACTGTCGGAACAAAACAAAAAAAGTAAATGATCAAGTTCTGCTGGCCTCGCTGTGTGCAAACACAAAGAACGCAACTGACTGGCACATTGACTCAGGCGCGACCAACCATATGACTTGCAGTGAAAAAAATCTTCACAACAGAAGACCTACACCAAACAAAGCAATAACAATTGCAGATAACAACAAGTTAAACGTCGAATGTGTTGGTGATTTAGAATTTTCGGTAATGACAAACAACGAAAATAGAATACTTACTGTGAAAAATGTTGAATATGTGCCGAATTTATGCACTAATCTCCTTTCAGTCAGCCAGATGGCGTTAAATGGAAAAAAAATTGTTTTCGAAGGTACTTTCTGCAAAATATTTAATAAAAACAACACAGTAGTCGCTTCTGCAAAATTGAGTGATGGGCTTTATAAATTAAATTGTCAACAAGTTGAGAATAGAAACAAGTGTGCATTTGTTGCTGTGGATTACAATTTATGGCACAGAAGACTTGGGCATGTAAGCAACAAACTGATGTCTGCTACAGGCGTAATGAATGGTGTGACATTTAATTCGGCTGATAATCATAAGTGTGTCGTGTGTATTAAAGGCAAACAAGCCAAATCGCCATTCAACCTTAGCGAGAGTTATGCGACTAACGTTTTGGAAGTTGTCCATACAGACATCATGGGTCCATTTGAAGTACCATCACATGCTGGTGCACGTTATTTACTAACATTTGTTGACGACTACACACGCAAAGTGTTTGCTATTCCAATCAAATCGAAATCCGAAGTGTATGAAGAATTTATAAAATTCAAGAACTTCGTTGAAAATCAATGTGGCAAAAGCATTAAAATATTACGTTCAGACAACGGGACCGAGTATGTGAACGGCCCGTTCAAGAAATATACTGCGAAATGTGGAATTTTGCATCAAACAACAACACCGTACACGCCTGAACAGAATGGCGTGGCAGAGCGAATGAACCGCACACTAATGGAGCGGATTCGATGTATGCTTTTAGATGCTGGCCTTGAAGACAAGTTTTGGGCTGAAGCAGCGAATACGGCAGCATATATATTAAACCGCATAGCTCGTAACTCAAAAAATGCTAGCCCTGAAGAACTTTGGTCAGGCAAGAAACCAAATATAAAACATTTGCGAGTATTTGGGTGCAAAGCCTTAGCACTCATACCAAAACAAAAAAGGGGAAGCAAGTTGGCCCCGAAATCTATTGAAAGCACATTTGTAGGTTACAGTGAAACTGCTAAAGCGTATAGGCTGTTTAACCCACTAACAAAAACAATTATCATCAGTCGCGATGTTACGTTCCTTGAGAATGAAAAACAAATCTCTTTAGCGCTGCCTAAAAATAACTACGTTTATGATCTAAGAGAAAATTCGAACGAAACTGTTGCCGATTCAGAGGGAAGTGCTGAAAATATTGAATCGTCATCAGCAAGTTATTCAGAAGAAGAAGGTGCCACAACACAAAGTAGTAATGCTGATGCAAGTGGCATTTTAGAATCCATTGATGAGAGCAGCTATGAGGAAGATGCCAACGACAAAACATATGTGCCGGAAGCTAACATCTATTTAGCTGATATGGAGGTACGTAGATCTGAACGACTTAATAGTAAGTCATGTACTTCCAATAATTTTTGTGCATTGAGTTTTGTTCTTAAAGAGCCGCAAACAGTTGAAGAAGCTTTATCGCTAGAAAATGCAAACGAATGGAAGTCAGCTATGGAAGATGAAATGGCTTCGCACATGGCTAACCAGACTTGGGATCTTACCACGCTACCTCCAGGAAAGACAGCTATAAAAAGTAAATGGGTTTTTAAAACCAAAGTGAATGCTGATGGCGAATCAGTTCGACACAAGGCGAGACTTGTCGTAAAGGGATATAGTCAAAAAAGGGGAATCGACTACGAAGAAACCTATGCGCCGGTCGTAAGGTATACATCGCTTAGATTCCTTTTAGCTTTATCGGCCAAGTTCAATTTGATTATACACCAAATGGATGCTGTCACCGCATTTTTAAATGGAAATTTAAAGGAGGAGCTATATATGACACAACCTATTGGTTTTGATGACAATTCCGGAAGGGTCTGCAAGCTTCGCAAGTCAATATATGGCTTAAAACAATCAAGTCGAGTTTGGAACGAAAAACTCAACCGCGTACTACTGAGCTTTGGGCTTCACAGAAGTGAAGTGGATCAATGCATCTACCATGCCAATCGGAAAGATAAATTATTCTTTGTGGCTATATATGTAGATGATGTACTGATATTCAGCAACGAAATTGATAAGATCATGAAACTAAAAGAGAGTCTAATGAAGACGTTTCAAATGAAAGACATTGGCGAAGCTAAGTCAGTTTTAGGCATGAGAGTTACACGCGACAATAGCGGCATAAAGATTGATCAGTCGGCATATATCGCCGATGTTTTAAAGCGTTTTGGCATGGATACATGTAATCAAATATCCACACCGATCGATACAAATCAAAAGTTGACATCTGAAATGTGTCCGAAGTCTGACTCCGAACGAAAGGCGATGGCTAACGTGCCGTACATGCAGGCGGTAGGGTGTCTCTTATACGCTGCACAGATTACTAGACCGGACATCTGCTATGCAGTGAATATTTTAAGTCGCTTCACCTCTAACCCCGGTCAGGCACATTGGACTGCACTGAAACGAATAATGCGTTACCTGCAAGGCACCATAAACAAGTGTTTGTTATACAGAAAAGACTCTGAAGAAATTACTGGCTTCTGTGATGCAGATTGGGCTGATGACATCGACAGCAGACGTTCCACTTCTGGGTACATCTTTATGTATCAAGGTGGCGCAATCTCCTGGTCAACAAAGCGTCAACAAACTGTGGCACTTTCAACCACAGAAGCAGAATTGATGTCAATGGTCTGTGCTATTCAAGAGTCTATATGGCTTAAGCGATTACAAAACGAACTAGTTCAAAGCGAATCGAAGACTATGGTGGTTTTTTGTGACAACAAAAGCGCAATGTTCATAGCAACTAACAATTCATTTTCTGCGCGCACAAAACATGTAAATATTAAAGCAAAGTTCATTCAAGAAAAAATTGAAAGCGGTGAAATTAAACTTGAATATATTACTTCTGAGAATATGTTGGCGGATACTTTAACGAAGGCCGTAACCGCAACCAAAATTAATTTTTTCTTGAACGAAGTTTGCTTAAAGTAATTTTACGCCCATTTGTATAAAATATATATTCCGGAAGGGTGTTGAATAAATATATTATTTTATACTAAGCTATGTATATTTGGAATTACACATGCATACTAATAAATGCAACCGTTCTATGTAAATGACATCTTGAATATTAAATGTCAATAAAATACTTACTTCCGTTTTTCTAACCATACAGAAAACACGCGTTTTCTTACAACTATAACTTTTTAATATAATCTGCGCAACAATAAGAAAACCACCAAATCGAAAAAACAACAAAAACCTAGTTTTTCAGTTATCAATACAAAACGAAAACCCCTTTTTTGAATGTACTGTGCAAAGAATTATGAGATACCGGGACACCTATTTATCGGGTACAATTTTGCAACTTCTCGTCCAAGCGAAATGAAAAATTGCGCCCTCTTGTTGCAAAAGTTTTGTTTGAACGAACAGGATTTTTCCAAAGTTAGTAAAATTTTGTTCAAGTTTTTCGAATTTTCACTCACCCGAAGGAATTTAATAAGATAATAAAAACATCTTTTTTTAATGTTGATGTTTCCGACAATATGATTCTTTACTTTTCTATAACTTACAAGTTCTCTATTTAAAACTTTATGTCCAACATTTATACCACAAGCTTTGTTCGAAACAATCAAGTGTGGCAACTACATGTGAGAGAAAAAATTTAGAATGAGCTGAGCTGCAACCGAAAGTATTGAGAATCAGTTTTGTGACTATTATTTTCATTTCTATTTGCAAAGCGAAGTTCAAAACTATAAATTAAATAAATTATAAAATATAAAATTTGGTGGAAGTGCGTTTAATAAAACAAAATAATAAAGTGTATAATGTTTAATGTGTGTCAGCATATTTGATGTAAGCCCAATTGATGTTCGGTAAGTAAGTGCCACCGTGGTGTTATGGTAGCGTGCTCCGCCTGCCACACCGAATGCCGTGGGTTCGCACCCCGAGCAAAGCAACATCAAAATTTTAGAAATAAGGTTTTTCAGTTGGAAGAAAATTTTTCTAAGCGGGGTCGCCCCTCGGCAGTGTTTGGCAAGCGCTCAGTGAAAACTCATCTGCCTGGCAGATGCTGTTCGGAGTCGGCATAAAACATGTAGGTCCCGGCCGGCCAATTTGTAGGGAAATTAAAAACGAGCACGATGCAAATTGGAAGAGAAGTTCGGCCTAAAATCTCTTCGCAGGTTGTTGCGCCTTAAATTTATTTATTTATATGGCAACATAAGCTGTCGCAACAACTTTTCTTGTTCATTTGACTACTAAACGGTCAATTACGAATAAACGATTTGTGCGCAGTTGATTCAACGTCTTGTTGCGATTGATAAAAATTAACAGAAATTTGGTTGAATTGACCCATATTTCCGTTGATTTTACCAGTCTTTTTCTTTCAGTGTAAGTAACTGATGCACCTAATGTTGAAATTCGATGCTTGGACTGACCAAGAAATTGGCTACGTTTCGGGAGCCATAACTCGAAGGAAAATTAACGGATCATAATCAGATTGGGTGCACATATTTTTTTTATAGTGGGAAATATTTCTAGCAAAAATGGACGGATTTGGTAAAAGACCACGCCCACTTGTATATATAAAGAATGTTTGCAAGGATCGTATACTAGAATAATAAGCTATATCTTAGCGAAAAATAGTTTTGTATCAATAATATTTCAGTTACCAAATTTTATTGTAAGAGGAAATCAGGAGAAATGTTTTTAAGTAGGCAGTGTCCCTTAATTTACCTAAAGTCAACAGTATAATTGAAACTCACGCTGAGTATAGAATGTTACACCCGAACTTAGATGCCCTTACTTGTTATTTAGAGTTTTCGAAATTTTTTTGAGTACACAGTTTTTTGTACTCCAATAAATTTAAGTCCAACAAAGTATCTGTAGCCTCGAAAATTATTTTTTTGGGTATGCGTAGTGGAACTTTTTTTCCTAGGCCCAAATCCTATCGAAAAATCGATGGCGCGATATCGGTTAACTTTCGTCCATACAAATCGACCAAACCCAATGTACATATACATATACATTTAATGACATTTGACAAACCCATCAAGCTTGCAATCTTTATGACATTGGCACGACTTAAGCAATTAACTGGCAACTCTGTTACGCCACTGGCTGCTTCTTCTCTTCAAATAATCAAAACTTAGGTAGAAGCCAAAATTTGGTTTTGTTCGCCTATTCATAGATTTGTTTCAAGCAGGGATGCTTAACGAACGAAACGATATCATTTCGTTACGATAATCAACGTTAATAAACGAAACGAAGTCATTTCGTTTCGTTTATTAACGTTAAGAACGTCAAATTAACGTTAATTTCACGATCTTAACGATAATAAACGAAACGAAATGACTTCGTTTCGTTTATTGACGTTGATTATCGTAACGAAATGATATCGTTTCGTTCGTTAAGCATGCCTGGTTTCAAGTATTCGTTTTTTATGTCTTCACATACTTCAAACAGGTGGATTCAACTTTGATGCTACATCTGTCTCTATTCGATTCATTACATAACAATTTTTTTGTGGTTCCCTTTCTAAAAGTCAAACAAAAGAATTTTTTGCGCAACTATGTTTGACAATTGCGGTTTGACAGCCTTGTAATGAGGTCAAGTTTTTGTTGTGACTGACAGGTTTTATTTGACATTTTAATGAATAAAATAATTTAAAAAAATTAAAAAAAGTAATTATAATACTAAAAGCTAGAAAATAATTAGGTAGGTCCTAGGTACTAGTCATCGCACTCCTCAACAATCTAGGGCGCTGATCAGACAATTAAATAAAAGCGTTGGGCGCGTGAAGTAGCATAAAAAAACAAGGGTACAAACGTAGAGGCGGAGATATTGGAAGTGGACAAATAGCTCGATGATGCTGCGAGTCTAACAATGACGCTTCGGATAGGGGAGGGAGAAGCGGACCTCAAGACGCGGAAAACAGCGGAAAAATGCATTGCGTGAGCGCAGTGGCAGATAATTTGGAGGGAGAAAAACAGCTCAATACAATCATACAGATAAACCTCCAACACAGTAAAGTGGCATCGAGCGACCTCCTCCTGACTCTTGAGGAGGGTTCGTTTGATGTGTCGCTGATCCAGGAGCCATGGAGGAGAGGTTTCTGGACTCAGCGCTCGCGAATACAGCGTTTATTACGCAAAGATGGAAATCACGGCTAAAGCTGCAGTCATCGTAAAGAAACACCTATACTTGTGCATGCTATCTAACTTCAGCACCGAAGACCTAGCGGTAGTCGCAATAGAGGGAAAGAAAAACCCACCCTTATACTGGCATCCTGCTATATGGCCCATGACGTGAAAGTCAAAAGGCTGGTGGATCAAGAAGGGTGCAGAGAACGGCTGTCATAGGCACGGATGCGAATGCGCATCTCAGCGTATGGGGAGGGCACCATATTAATGATATATGTGAATCCCTTTTTTGTTACATAGTACAGAGTAGTCCACTGGTGGCCAACAGGGGTAGGGTGCCTACATATGCTGGTCCTACGTCAAGCAATGTGCTTGATATCACATTTAGTTCTGAACGTGATATATCGGGGTATGAACGGTGGGTCCTTGACAGGCCATCGTTCTCAGACCATGCATATGTCAGCTTCAGAATCCCCCTAAAAAGGTAGAGAAGGGGAAAACCTTTAGAAGTCCTAGGGCAATGGTTGGCACCATAGAGGAGCTGGATGAGTGCAACAACATCTTATCAAAGGTGCTGACAACTGCGTACACCAGAGCTTGTTGCGGAAAGCGAGGAGTGCTGGAACGAACACAGAGATCTGTTGAAGATTTGTAAACGTGAAATCAACGGGTTTGATGGAAGGATTTCTATTTCTATATAGAATGCTCCAGCGAAACCGCGAGACTGAGGAAACTGCTATCTAAAGGAGATGCAGTCCAGAGACTGATAAAAAAGGACGACGGGGATGATCACACAGTAGTGAAGATTCCCTTTCACATATTTTCTACTTAACACACACTTCCCATCAGGAGACGATGCTGAAGAGTTATGTAACCTCGTCTACAGTCCTAATACGGAGCGAAAGGTACCAGGATTGGTGACAACGACCAAAATTGAATGGGTAATAAAAAGGTTTCCTATGTTCAAATCGCCGGACCCAGATGGGATATTTCCTGCTATTCTGCAGACGGCCGGTGGAACGATTATAGAATGGCTAAGAATAATTTTTGAGTGTTGCAAAGAACTGCACCACGTCCCGCAAGCTTGGAGAACGGCTCGAGTAGTCTTCATAACGAAAGTGGGAAAAGCCAGTCAGCTGCCCCCGAAGGACCACAGGCTTATTAGTTTCACATATTTTCTACTCAAAAACCTAGAGAGATTAATAGATGTGTATATTAAATCAAAAATGAACAAGGAATTATTCTCTTCAGCACAACATGCTTACACCAAAGCCAAGTCAGTCGATAATGCATTGCATAGGGTGGTTATGAATACAGAGAAGGCCTTGGAACAGCAGCAATTTGCCCTAGTTGTTTTTCTGAGCATCGCCGTAGCTTTCAACAATGTCTCGAAAAGAGTAATCATGGATAGTCTCAACTCGATTGAAGTTTATCCAGCTTTCGCAAATTGGATCGGCTCCATGGTTAGCTACAAAATGATCACGTCGCAATGGGATCTGTGCGAGGCAACGAAATATGTAAACAGAGGAACGCCACAGAGTGGGGTTATATCATAAATGTTGTGGACGCTGGTTATAAACCAATTGTTTAGACGGTTCGACGGAGGACCAGTCAAACCTACGGCATATGCAGATGACGTTTCTGTCATCATAAGTGGCAGTTGCCTAACAACACTCAACTTTCTGAAGGATCAGGCACTTCGGGATGTACATACATGCCTGGGCAACTAGAGTCGGGTTAACCGCCAATGCGGAAACCGATCTACATAGTATTATTTACTAGGAAGTATAAGGTCTCTAATTGGACTAAACCTAAGCTTGGAGGGGTAACCCTGCAAGAAAAATATAGCTGTAGGCTACTTTTATTGTATTGTTCTTGTTATTTTGACTTTAATACAACTTAACTCATGTTTTTTTTTGAATTGTGTTAATATTTATCAAGTTCTTTAAATATTTATTTTCAAATGTTTCTTTCAAAAATTTTCATTGAGTTGTAAAATATAAAAAGAAATAATAAAATCATTTTAGGAGTTATTAAATAAAATTTCTTTTCACTTAAATAAAATTGTGCTAAATTATTAACCACCACAATAGCACAAAGTATCTAGGAGTTATACTAGATAATAAGTTGTCGTGCAAACTCCATGTGGAAGAGAGAGCGAAGAAAGCCTCCGCGGCACTCTATGCATACAAGAGGATGTTAGGATGCACGTGGGCCCTATCACCCAAACTCTCTCATTGGGTATTTACGGCAATTGTCAGCGCATAATTTACACCGGGGTTCTTGTTTGGTGGACAGCCACACAAAAAAGTACGTATATCAAAAAACTTGAGAGGATATGCAGAGAATCAATGATTAGCATAACGGGAGCCTTAAAAGCTACCCCGACAGCAGCATTGCATGCTATTCTACATATCCCGCCTACAGACCTAACGACCAAAAATATCGCGTTAGCAACGGCAACAAGGCTTAAAGCCTCGGGGCAGTTAGAGTGCAGGCCTTATGGCCACAGCAGTATAGCGCCATCTAATATCGGGCAAACGGAATATATGGTCCCGTGCCTGAGCTTCGATTGGGTCTGCTGTTAACTGTCTCGACCTCGAAATAAGTTGATTCTACAGACTGCCAAATTGCTGTAGCGTTTTTCAAGCAGAAATTATAGCGGTGAAGAAAGAAGCGTGCTTAAGCTGCAGTCACGTCAATTTATATATTGATAGTCAGGCTCTTTTTTTTCTCTTAGAAATAATAATTCAATATTCAATTATTATAAGCCGGTGTTAGGCTAGTGAATTCTTAATAATAAGTATAAATTGAACACACCATTAAAACAAACAAACATAAATATTGTATAACTATTGGAACGATTTGCCGTTTTGTCTCAAAACCAAATTTGACAAGGGATGGCGGAAAATCGTTCCAATATAAACCATTTATCCACCCTGTCGGAAAATCAACAAATCAAAATAAAACATAAATACGTAAAACTGAGCCCGAGTTTACAAAGCTTCTCATTCGCAACAAAACAGAAACTTTACAACAACAAATCTACATAACACACAAATTAATAGGGACAAAATGTCTCAATTGTGTTGTTAGTGTAGAAATGAGATAAACTGAATTAAGCAAGGAAACAAATACAAGCAGGATAGCCTAGTGGTTAAGGCAACCGCAGTTTTACCGGACCGAATCTCGGTGAAACCTTTCATAACATTACGAAATTGCCTGATGATGATTACGTGGCGGTTTTCGAAATGGTACCATCGCAATATGCCAGTAAATATTTCTTTCTTTCTTTTCAGTTTCTCTTAGAAAAACATAATAATTGAATATTCCATTATTATAAGCCGGTGTTAAGCTCATGAATTCATAATAATAAGGCAGCGATTAAGGAAATAATCTCACACAGTACTTCATCAAGAAGTGTTCTGGAATGCAAAGAAGCATTGGAAAAACTTCGCTCAGGCCGGACCATAAATCTTTACTAGGTTCCGGTCATAAAGGGATAGAAGATAATGAAAAGGCCGATGAGTTGGCAAAGGGGGGAGGAACACTCGCTGTGTCGACGATAGACGTCCCAATCTGTTTGGGAGAAATCAAAAGGAGATAGGAGTTGAATATGATCCATCAAGCAGGAAAGGCGTGGACAAAGGCGCGGGGCTGCAAAATTTCTAAGATCATGTGCAAAGCCTACGATACGATTAAACTCAAAAAGTGGCTCATATCTCTGAAGGGAGAAGACTTAAGGTTCACGATGGGCATATTGACTATACACTGCCTTCTGGCGTCACATGCTTATAAGTTTGACCTCGTCAGTAACACCAAGTGTAGGAAGTGTGGTTGCGGAAAGAAACGGTTGAGCACGTTCTGTGTTCATGTCCTGCGCTCGCCAGGTCGAGGCTCCAGCTTTTAGTGGCGGCAGAGTTGCCAGATCTTGAGGCAGCAATTAAGCCGAGTCCTAGAAAACTGATATTATTTGCCAATAGGACGGAGCTATTCTATAACATATGTCCTGGCATCTGATTGGGGTTCTTCCGTTTGGTCGTCAAACAAATTCTGGTAACGCTATGGACAAATTCAGTCTATGTGAGGTCTTTATTGATGGGCCGGTTCAAATTAACCTAACTGGGAAAAAATATATCCAAGCGCGGTCTACCCTCGGCAGTTATTTGGCATACACGCCAAGCGTATTTCTACTATGAAAAGTTTTTCAGTGAAAATGCATCTTCCTTGCATTAGCTTCCGTTTGGCATCAGCATAAAACATATGTATACATATGTAAGTCCCGTCTGCCAATTTGTAGGGAAAATCAAATGGGAGCAAGACGCAAATTTGAAGTGAAGTTCGGCCTAAATCTTCTCGTAGATAATTCGCGCCAAGCGTTAGTTATTATTTTTTTCTTTTTAATTTTTAAATTTTTTTTATGCGTAATACAAATTATGAATCAGTTAAACAAATCGTTTTTAAACGGTTTTATTTAGCTTGAGTTGACAGGCCGCATGGCCGCATGCACGGCCGTTGTGAACGAATCTTGTAATTGAAATTTAAGTAACTTCCCGATAAGCTACAAGCATGAAACTTGGAATATAGTTCAGAACCCGATGACAATGCAATAATAAGAAAAAAATCGCCGGTAGGTGGCGCATGGATCGAGATATTCGCAAAAATCGTATTTGTGGACCGATTTGGCTCATATTTGGAACACATAATACATACAAGAATAGAAAGCGACCTATAAAAAAATGGCCGCTAGGTGGCGCATGGATCGAGATATTCGCAAAAATCGTGTTTGTGGACCGATTTGGCTCATATTTGGGACACTTAATACATACAAGATAGAAAGCGACCTATGAAAAAAATCGCCGCTAGGTGGCCCATGGATCGAGATATTCGCAAAAATCCTATTTGTGGACCGATTTGGCTCATATTTGGAACCCTTAATACATACAAGAATAGAAATCAATCTGTGAAAGAAAATCGCCGCTAGGTGGCGCATGGATCGAGATATTCACAAAAATCGTATTTGTGGTCCGATTTGGATCATATTTGGAACGCATAATACATGCAAGAATAGAAATCGGCCTGTGGAAAAAATCGCCGCTAGGTGGCGCATGGATCGAGATATTCACAAAAATCGTATTTGTGGTACGATTTGTCTCATATTTGGAACACATTATGTGACCACATGCAAGAATAAAAAGCGGCTTATGAAAAAAAATCGCCGCTAGGTGGCGCAAGGATCGAGATATTCACAAAAATCGTATTTGTGGTCTGACTTGGCTCATGCTTGGAACACATAATACATACAAGAATAGAAAGTGACCTATAAAAAAATCGCCGCTAGGTGGCGCATGGATCGAGATATTCGCAAAAATCGTATTTGCGGACCGATTTCGCTCATATTTGGGACACTTAATACATACAAGAATAGAAATCGACCTATGAAAAAAAATCGCCGCTAGGTGGCGCATGGATCGAGATATTCGCAAAATTCGTATTTGTGGTCCGATTTGATTTGGTCGATATTTGGAACAAATATTGCATACAGTCCAGTAGAAGTGACATCAAAATATTTTGGAGTTGGAGGAGGGACAAGCATACGTGGCGCAGAGTCGAGTAAAGTCTTTGGAAGGATTATGTATTGAGGACTTAGGTTGTAACAAATTGTCAGGAAAGAGTCCTTGTAATAATGAGTCACTAAATGAACTAAATAGAATGAGAAATAATAGGCAATTAAATAAAGACTAAAAACTTAAAAATAAAATAATTAAAAACAATTTTTTAAGTTAAACGGTTTTATTGAAAACAATACTTACATGAAGTAATAATAATACGAAAAGCTAGAAAATAATTAGGTAGGTCCTAGGTACTAGTCATCACACTCCTTATCAATCTATGGCGTTGATCAGACAATTAAATAAAAGCGTTGAACGCGTCATATTTCTACTGGTAGTCATATGTAAAACTAACTGAACCTTAATCAGTCACATTTTTAGAAATTTCACGCGCTCAACGCTTTTATTTAATTGTCTGATCAACGCCATAGATTGATAAGGAGTGTGATGACTAGTACCTAGGACCTAGCTTTTCGTATTATTATTACTTCATGTAAGTATTGTTTTCAATAAAACCGTTTAACTTAAAATATTGTTTTTAATTATTTTATTTAATCTACCAAAGCAACAAATTCAAGATTTTTATGTTTATTCTAACGAAATGAAATTAGCGCGTATATTCTATTATTTTTCAAAGGAAAATTTAATTGTGCTTCATTGTTCGTTTCTGTATTTGTACAGTTGAATTGTGGCATTGAGTTCACATAGGTTAAGTGATACGTGTACAATATGACCGTATTTTTAACCCTTTCACGTATATGGGACACCGGTTTCCCAAAAATATTTCCTTGTATAGCAAGAAGGCTATCAATATTTTACTTAATCTTATCTGAATGTATACATCCGAACCGACTTTCATTTAAAGTGTTTAAGTGTACTAACATGATTCGAGACAAAAAATACCAGGGGCTTCAAATTCGATGTGCCCCTTTCAGTTTTGAAGGTAGAGGCAGAAAAGTAGAAGCAATTGGTTGCGTAGATTTTTTTCAGGAGCATGTTTTTTTGTGGACACAGCTACAATTTTACTTTTATCACTTCATACCGGTTTGTTAATTTTTTCCCTACACCAGAGTGGTATAGCATCCATTGCCTCATCTTGGAATATTCACGCAAGGAAAGTTATTCATGTTTGTACATGGGACAAATATACGAAATTTCCGACAAAAATTGGCAATCGTCAAAGTGTAGAAAAAAAAAATTTTTTTAACCAGGTTTTTTTTAAAAGTAAATGAAAAGAACCACAAATTTGGTACAAAAAAAAAAAAAATTTTACACTTTTTGACGATTGCCAATTTTTGGCGAAAATTTCGTATATTTGCCCCATGTGCAAACATCAATAACTTTCCTTGCGTGAATGTTCCAAGATGAGGCAATTGATGCTATAATACTGTGGTGTAGAGAAAAAATTAATAAACGGGTATGAAATATTTGACGGTTACCCGGTTTCCTATTTCTAAAACCGGGTTTCGGGTATCAAAAAAATGTTACCTAAATATGTCCCACATAGATATATACATCCTGATAAAATTTCAACATAATCGGTTAAGAAGTGTTTAAATAAGTAAAAAAAAAAATTAAGGTTTTCCGGGTTTATATTTTTATCAATATCTACAAAACCATATCTCGGGTATTAAAACTTTTTTACCTAAACATACTTCGTTCCATATCTATATGTTTTTAAAGTTTCAAAAGAATCGGTAGAAAGGTGTTAAAATAAATGTGTTGCAAACTTTGCAGTAAAAAATATTTGGAGGTTATTCGGTTTTATATTTTTACCGATATCTACAAAACCGGCTCTCGTGTATCAAAAAAATTTTACATAGCTAACAGCTGCATACATTTCCATATTTTGTTAAAATTTCGATATAATCGGTACAGAAGTGTTGAATTAAATGAATATTTAACATTGCGACCTCAATTTATATATATTTTGCTCGATATTTTGACTATATCTTTTTGAGGCATTATGTAAGACGAGTAACGGCGATGCACGATAGTTCCAATTTACCCCTTAATGTTCCTAACAAAAAGATATTTGCGTAATACCATCTTTCAAAAAAAAAATGTTTCTCCAAAAAAACCAAAGTTTGGCAGATTTCCCCATATGCATATTGCATTTTATTGCTTAAGCAACAACAACAATTCACAGTGCGTACAGAATTTGTTACGCTAGCATCATATTTAAGATCACCAAATCTTAATGTTGGATGACGACATATTTTTGTTCTATTGTTCATATGCCTATTATATATTTTTTTGTGCATATTTTTGTTTACAAATGCAGTACCTTAAATTGTATACCTTTTTGATGTTTATTTTACTTTTGTTTTCTAACATATGGTTAGTCGATCAAGCATTGTCACATGTGCAAATTGTGTTTCGTTTCTATGTATACCTAGTTGCATAAATAATGTTTAATGACCATATATCCAAAATTAGTATTCGTTTTTATATATTTGTGTTTACCAACAGTCCTGAAGATGGCTTCAGATTGAAGCCGAAATATCGACAAATTAAAAACCAATGCAATTTTAAACATTGTGTTTTATTTTACCTACGGCCGTTAAGCTCATAAAATCAACGCAACATAAACGAACGAATAAGGCTATAAAAATTACCAAAAATGTTCAAACGGAAAGCACACCAAAAGAACGGAAACACCTATAAAGTGTACCAAACCATCAAACGCAAATATAACACACGGACCAACAGGTACATCAAACGATACCAGCAAGAAACACAACAAATCGTATGATAGAACATACTATTTCAACCTTATTAAAAAGAATAAAAGAAATTGAAGATTGTTTAAAGGTTAAATTTATTTTTTTGTATAGGTATGTACATACTATCTCCAGTTTTATATGATATATTTTTCTCGCAGCAAAGTTCACTTTCTCATGGAACTTCCCTTCAGTATTTTATTCAACAACGCTCTATATTAGTTTAAATTCAATATGTTTTAACCTGTCCTGAGACGTTTATGAAATAAATCTGAGGTAGAGTAATAATTCACAGAACACTTATTAATCAATTCTGTTATGAATCTCTTAATGTGTGGGTCACCTACATTTATATAAAGTTTCGGTTCTTTTCGTTCCACCAAATATATTCTCACCGCACAAAGTTGTCCTTTCCATACGCCCGGTGCTCCAGAGTGTCCTTCACGAAAATCTAAGCCACCTTTAGCACAATACATATTTTGTCCTTCGGGGTAATCTTTACAATCCTCTGGTTTTACTATAGTTACGTCATGTTTTACGATTATAAAATCATTTGGGTCTGATGGTTGGGAAGTCCATTCTCTAATTTCCATCTGTGTGCCCACCGAAAGTTCATTTTCGCAAAGTGCTATTGTCGTCATCAAAAAATTATTTGGAAAGGGTTCCTTCAGTTCGATCCCAGCTATATCATTATTGCCATTTCTGCATTTTGAATTAACATTTTGATAAGATACACGCCTCACTAGGCGAGTTGGATTGCGAAAAGGTGGTGGAGTACGTGCAACGTGCATGAAATTTTCATCCAACTCGTTCGTGCATGCCGCAGCTGTGATCATTATTTTCATAGAAACTAATGCGCCACTGCAATGATATTCTCTCATATAAAATAAAAATACCCAATAATCGTCATCTTTCGAATTTATATGGGTCAAGAGCCCGCTAATTACGATAACCAGGATCGCGATATGATTGTAGAAATTCATTTTGGTTCCTGATGTTTTGCGCTACTCGTTAAGTATAAAGTAACTAAAGCAATAAAAGTTTTGTGGGCGCTATTTATATACAATGGTGAAGCTTGATTTTTTTTAATTTCCAGGTGCAAGTGCACGGTTAGAAATCGGAGCCTAAATTTTTAGCAATTAAACGGTTTAAGCACTTTTTGAAACATTTCGCTACTAAATTGGAAATATCTGAATTAAAAATTTTCTTTTTTAATTTCATTCAATTTCAATTTAAAACTTGTATAAACAATAAGTTTAAGATATTAAAATTGTTTTAAAACAAAACCAAAAAGTTTCAAAAAATCAAAAAATACAAACCTGTAATCACTTCTGGAGGGTAGAGCCGTGTGTAGAAGTCCACGAAAGTGGGGAAAGCTTCTGACCGCCATTCACCTGGGAATGGCCAGAGCGATTCTTTTGCATGCGGTTCAGGCAGCTCTCTACTGCCAGTCGCTTGCGGCCAAGTATCCTCTGGGTAGCCGCTAAACGGATGTGAGAAGGCGACAACCTGGCTAGGCAACTCTGACATAATCGGTTTAAGGGCTAGCCGGGGGAGATCTCATTGGCAGCGTCTGTACACCTCTAGGTGCGGCTGCAAGCGGGCGTCTGTCTTGGAGCAAGCGGCTCGCTATATAAAAGTGCCAAGTAATATTTTCACCCCCGCTGAGCGGGTTGTGCGCTGGGCTTGGGACCCGCCACGTAAAACCATACTCCAATGAAATATAACAGGAAGCCTCGGATAAATACACTTTCTATTGATGACGATCATGGCAAACTTTGAAGGACAATGAATTGAGGGCATGCACCTGGAACGTCCGCTCACTGAATGGGATTGGTGCAGATGCCCGACTGGTTGATGTCCTCTTCAAAGCAAAATCTGACATCACCGCCACCCAAGAAATGCGTTTGACGAAGCAAGGAAGAAAGAAGATCAAAAATTGTGACATCTATTGGAGTGGCCATACGAATAAGCGCAGTTTCGGCGTCGGATTCGTGGTGGGAGAGAGACTTTGTCGCCAAGTTCTGGCGTTCACACCTGTGGACGAACGTCTCGCCGCGGAGAAAGACGATTAGGTGAAAGACACTTTTTATGAACAATTAGAACGTAGATACGAGCGCTGCCCCCGTCACGATATAAAAGTCGTGCTTGGTGACTTTAACGCCAGGCTGGGCAAAGAAGGTGTTTTTGGCCCTACAGTCGGAAAGTACAGCCTACACAATGAAACTTCTCCTAACGGACTGAGGCTGACTGACTTTGCCGGTGCTCCAAACATGGTCATATCCAGCACGAGGTTCATGCATAAAAAGATACACCAAGATGCATGGCTGTCTCCTGATCGAAATACTCGCAATCAGATCGATCACGTTGTGATAGACGGACGGCATGCCTCCAGTGTTTTAGATGTGCGCACGATCCGAGGACCTAACATCGACTCGGACCATTATCTCGTTGCAGCCAAAATACGCACCCGCCTCAACGCGGCTAAAACCAAGGAACAAAAAACACAAGGGAAGCTAGACGTCGGAAACCTTCAATCACAACAGACTGCCAATGATTTCCCAACTCGACTCTCACACCTGCTCTCTGAGAGCACAACTCATCCTGAAGGAATACAGGAGCATTGGGAGCATATTTCCAAAGCACTTCGTACTGCCGCCGAGGAAAAAATTGGTTACCGGTGACCACGAAAAAACAACTGGTACGATGAAGAATGCCGCGTTTCAACTGAAAGAAAAGACGCTGCCTACAGGGCTACGTTAAAAGCGAACGCGACAAGAGGAGTGTGTGAACGCTATCGTGAGTTGAAAAAGAAAGCGAGACGCCTTTTCAGGAAGAAAAAAGCAGAAGCAGAAAGGCGTGAGTGCGAGGAGCTTGAGCTGCTAGCCACCAGGAATAACGCCCGAAAATTTTACCAAAAAATACGGCGACAAACGGAAGGTTTTAAGACCGGGGCAAACTCCTGTAGGAACGAAAACGGCGACCTTGTAACTGATGTGCTTAGATTATGGAGGGAACACTTCTCTGTCCTCCTAAATGGAGGCAGCAATCCACCGCGCAGAGATGAAGAACCCGATCCCGCTATCGATGATGATGGAATATATGTCCCCCCGCCCGATTATGACGAAGTTAGAATAGCAATAACCAGATTGAAAAACAAGAAGGCCATGGGCGCTGATGGATTGCCTGCGGAGCTATTCAAGTACGGAGGCGAGGA